>NW_017729030.1:45092988-45097900 GCF_001723915.1 Gavialis gangeticus | reverse complement strand
TTTTTTTTTCCCCCCCCCCCCCCCCCCCCCCCAAAGAATATTCACTTATGCAAGCACTCCCATGAAAGTCCCATATTCTTATGGGAGTAAAAACTCCCATGCGAAGGATGCAGGATCAGGCCATTGTTTTAAGGATACGTTTAAAACCGTCTGCAGCAGAAATGACAGTTTTGGCATGTGAATCTGACAGGCCAAATCACATAATATAAGGGCAGAAAATGAAATAGGAAAGCAAGCTCATGTCTATGAAGCAGCTGTTATTGATATAAAAGTATTTTATGGAGTAATCTCTTAAAAATAGCAAAAGTAAGTACAAAAAATTTCACATTTGGAAAACTAGTCTAAAATGAGATCCATTCCTGTCCTTGGAATCTCCTTGAATATAGAAGTGCCTGAAGCAAGCACATTTATGGAAAAATTAACTTCTGCACTTCTTAAGCTCAGTCAAATAGAGGAATGGCTCTGCAAGACCTCAGGATCCTACTAATGAAGAAATGTATAGAAGAGCCGTACTCTAATGGTTATTTATTACCAGATGTTGGGGATAAAGAATGGATGATAAAAACTCCAAGAAAAAAGGAGATTAATTGTGAAGGGATGATTGATAGCTTCACTTTTCTGAATAGGAATCTCATTTATTAAAGCTAAAAGAAGCTTCATCCTCTCAAAAAGGGATTTAATGAAAAGAACATTATACTAGTAACTTCAGCTTCCTTCCCTGCAGTGGTCCAAATCACTTACCATTACCTGAGTTATACATTCTGGAATATAGAGGCAGCATCCAAGTTTTCAAATGATGACAATATCTCTTATAAAAAGAGATGTAATGAAGGTTTCTATTACAGGTTATCTATTTTATGTGGCAATTAATTTTATCGGTATGAAAATATTTTTTGACCAGAATATCTGGTTTTAGTCCACACTAGCTATTCAGTAAATGTGATTTAATATTATTAGTTAAGTACTTGGAAAGGGGGTGATTGTTTAGAAATTTGTTGGCATCTAATATTGACTAAGAAAGGAACTAGAAAGAGAAAATTTGACTACTGTGTTTTTCCTTTCTTCTTCTTTTCTAGTATCATGTTTTCTTGTGAATTTTGCCCATAATAGTTTATTAAGTTGAAGCAGAATGACACAGAAGAGTAATTAAAGGATGGCTGTATCCATCTGCCTAGCAACTATTATATTTTGTTGCCTTTATAGCTATAGGCTACATTAGGGGTTGCCAGTGTTTTTGGGCAGAGTGCCAAAAACACCCACAACCTTGACTTGTAAGATGTTGGTGTGCCGGGGCAGACTGTGGGGAAGCTGCTAGGGGCCTGATCCTTGTTGTGGCAGTGCAGCCCTGGCCCTTTCTCCACTATCTGGCCCCAGGTACATGTGCTAAGCAAAATGCCTTCACATGCCATGCTCTGGCACATGTGCAGGGGTTGCCTACTCGGGGCTGCATCAACATTTTGGATATGTTGGCTGCAAATGCACTAACAGAAGGACTTCCCAGTAGGTTCAAAATCCTAACATTTTGTCATCTTTATCCCTTACAGAGTTCTGAAGCTTGTGAAGTGGTAATTCTGGAGCGGTGCTGGGTTGTGGAGTTCAGGAATAAAAAAGTTGTTTCAATAATTCTCAGTAAGTAAGATAGAACTCCATGTGTACATAATATTCATTTTGTGTTCCTATATCAGTATTTAGAAAAATCATTGAAATTCTGCTGAACATTTTTATCTTGTTGTCCAATACACAAACATCCATCTTGACATCACTTGTTTTTATCTCAAGTCTAAAAAGAAAATATCAAATGACTTTTGTTGCCTTTTTGAAATTAAAAGAAAAGCCATATGTGTTGTAGCTCCTTTGACAACAACATATGGGTTTAATGTTCTAGGTCATTAAAAATAGTGTATAATATGGGTCTTGAGTTGGTGCATAACATTTTAATTTTTTTCATGATCATTTGTTTTTAATCCCAGTCATCTTTCATGAAATGTGGGTTTTATACATTGCCTTTATAATTTTGGCATTTGTATATACTCATTCTCCATTTAGTGAATCCTTTTAAGAATAATAGATAAATATATTAAATTTAATTTAGAATAATTTAAGCATTTTAAATATAAAGGTTTTCACTTTGTAAAAATATATTTTCAGGTTTTTTTATTATAAATATTTATAAGTTTTTTTCTCTTTGAAGGAATGGCTTACAGGATTGCTGTCAACCCGCTGCTATTGTGGTTGAAATTACTGAGATTCAAAGTCGGGCTGATATTATGACCGACTTTTAAAGTCTCTTATATTAATTTACCATGTTTTGGTAGCTCTTATGGTCCCTACTTTCTGAAAGAAAGCTGGCTGAGACCTAACTGGATTGAGGTGTCATGTTTCTTTTATTCAGTGCCAAGCAGGTTCTCCCAAAGCATTACCATTTTAAGGTATGCACTGAAACATAAGTGGTACTGTTGGACTCATTCACAAGCCTTTCACTTGTGGATATTTCAATTTAAATGCTTATATCTGTTTTGTGTCTACTTCAGGGAGTATCAAGGATTTGGTACTTGGTGGATATGTCTTTGGTATGCATCTCACAAACAAAATGGCACATTTAGACTTGGTTGAGACTCAGTTCTCAGGAGAACTATAGGACTAGTTTGGCAGGAGTTTTGCAACTTAGGGTGCTGATGTACTAGTAAAACTATATGCAAAGTAATTTACACTTCACTGACATGTTTAGGATCTGGATATAATTGTTGTTGGTGGTGATTAAGTTGTTATTGGCAAGCTTGTTATTATCATTCCCTTATACAAGTACCAAAATCCACTCTACCAGGAAAAAACTTAAACAATCTCTTTGCTATAGCCCTGAGATGATTCTCTGTGTTCAGTACCATTTGTGAGATAAATAGTTTAAATCTGATTTATTTAAATTTAATTTTTTTTTCACAGGTACTTTTCTAAGGAACTGTTAAATACTGCCTCTCAAAGATCTGGATTAAACCATGTATCATGTACCTTAGGTGAAACAATTGGTTGAAAAAGACTTTTTGACTAAGTACAGATAGTCAAAAAGCCCCAGGTTGAATTGATTCAATCTTTGCAGGTTAGTCTAAACTGTGTAGATTGAACCAAGAAGCAAGTAAATACATATTTTGAAAACGCAGCCATATGCCTGCAGTGGCTCAGGCTAGAGCTTGAGGGCACTAGCACAAGCCTTCCCTTCAGCAGTGGCTGGAAGGCTGGAGGGAAGCTGGGAGAGAAGCATTTCAGGCTTTTCCCACTCCCTGCATGAGCTTGGGGGGTGGGGCGGAGAGGCATGGCCAGGCCCTGGCAGGCCTGCTGAGTATGATTGGGAGTGGGGAAGCAGCCCCACGCTGGACTGCACGGACCCCAGCCGGGGTGCCCTGGGAATGGGGAATCAGCCCCTGCCAGGCTTTTCCTCTGCTCCCCCCTGGAGTGGGAGGGTGTGTGTGGCTAGACCCCAGCCCCGGCCATCATGCTGAGATGGATGAGAGGGGAGAGGGGTTTAAACCTCCTCACTGTCATGGGACCCCAGTAGGGGTCTGCTTGGCAGGGGCACAGCAGCCCCTGCCAGGCTTTTCCTGCTCCCCACCTGAGTGGAGGGGCTGGGCCAGACGCTGACCCCAAGCCAGCACACTGAGGCAGAAGGGAGGGAGAGAAGGTTTAAACCTCTGCTTTAGCATGCCAGCCCAGAGCCGGCATCTGGCTGTGTGGGGAGTGTGGAGCTGCACTCCTGCCAGGCAGACCTGGGCTGAAGGAGGGAGCACTGCCCTCTGCCTCAGTGTGCCAGCCCAGGGCCAGCTGAGCTGGCAGCGGGGAAAAGCCTGGCAAGAGTTGCTGTGTCCCTGGCAGGCAGACTGCATTTGAGGGACAAAGAGGGGTTTTAACCCCCTTTCCCTCCCCTCTGTCTTAGCATGCCACCATGTGGCTGGCATCTAGCCATGCCCCCTCCGCTTAA
The DNA here is from genome assembly GCF_001723915.1 of Gavialis gangeticus. Taxonomy (NCBI): domain Eukaryota; kingdom Metazoa; phylum Chordata; order Crocodylia; family Gavialidae; genus Gavialis; species Gavialis gangeticus. Next base: position 45,093,930 of record NW_017729030.1, on the reverse strand, counting down.
GTAGGGAAAAGCCTGGCAGGGGCAGGGAGGACAGGCAATTGTGGGGGAAAAGTAGTAGAAGGTAGGAGGGGGGCAGGTGGCAGGGGAGTAGGTGGTGGGACTTGACCCCTGCCCTTTGTGCCCCTTTTTACCTTGCTTTCTGATGCCTGTCTGTCCCCAACTGGTACTCCTTTATGCCTGCCCCCCTGCATCCTGGAGTCCCCCTTCTCTCTGTCATCCCTCCCTCTTCCACCGTCTCTGCCCCTGGTCTGCCTCTGTGCCCCCATGCCACTTACCTTTGCTTTGGCTTGGGCTCCAGCACACTCTGTCCCCACTGCAGCCCAGGGCATGGAGCATGTGTCTCATAGCAGCAGCAACAGCAGTGCAGGCCAGGCCCTGCATCTCTCTCAGGCTGTGAAGAATTTTTATGGGAATTTGGGGATTTTCTCCCCTTTCTTTGTTGAGGCCAAGCACAAGGACAAGAAAGCAAAAATGGCTTGGAGGCAGCACTGGTAGTGCTTGAGGAGGAGAAAAGGCAAGAAATATGAATAAGTACAAGCTGCAGGATTTATATTATATTTTAACTGGCATCTAAACGAAGCTATGAAATGAACAGAAGGTAACTAATACGGGGGTGTGTCTACATATTCGTTAATTATGGTGCATTACGTTTAGTACCTGTAATTAGCACTGACACACACTTTTCGGTGATGCTAATGCACAACAGATTAATTGTACTGCATGGGTAGAATTAGCACTGGTTTTGCTTGCTGTGCTAATGTGCAGTAGAATTAGCCTACTGTGCTTGTAGCATCTCATGCGGATACACCCATTGGGCACGTTCAGATGACGTGCACGTGTGTCTTGCTGCTTCTCAAAGCCATTCGAGATGCTGCAATAGGCATGTGCAGGAATGAGAAAATGTTCCCCGTGCTGCAAATTTGCCCCCCTCCCCGTCCCCCG
>NW_017729030.1:45085395-45087096 GCF_001723915.1 Gavialis gangeticus | reverse complement strand
GAGCTTGGGGGGTGGGGCGGAGAGGCATGGCCAGGCCCTGGCAGGCCTGCTGAGTATGATTGGGAGTGGGGAAGCAGCCCCACGCTGGACTGCACGGACCCCAGCCGGGGTGCCCTGGGAATGGGGAATCAGCCCCTGCCAGGCTTTTCCTCTGCTCCCCCCTGGAGTGGGAGGGTGTGTGTGGCTAGACCCCAGCCCCGGCCATCATGCTGAGATGGATGAGAGGGGAGAGGGGTTTAAACCTCCTCACTGTCATGGGACCCCAGTAGGGGTCTGCTTGGCAGGGGCACAGCAGCCCCTGCCAGGCTTTTCCTGCTCCCCACCTGAGTGGAGGGGCTGGGCCAGACGCTGACCCCAAGCCAGCACACTGAGGCAGAAGGGAGGGAGAGAAGGTTTAAACCTCTGCTTTAGCATGCCAGCCCAGAGCCGGCATCTGGCTGTGTGGGGAGTGTGGAGCTGCACTCCTGCCAGGCAGACCTGGGCTGAAGGAGGGAGCACTGCCCTCTGCCTCAGTGTGCCAGCCCAGGGCCAGCTGAGCTGGCAGCGGGGAAAAGCCTGGCAAGAGTTGCTGTGTCCCTGGCAGGCAGACTGCATTTGAGGGACAAAGAGGGGTTTTAACCCCCTTTCCCTCCCCTCTGTCTTAGCATGCCACCATGTGGCTGGCATCTAGCCATGCCCCCTCCGCTTAAGTAGGGAAAAGCCTGGCAGGGGCAGGGAGGACAGGCAATTGTGGGGGAAAAGTAGTAGAAGGTAGGAGGGGGGCAGGTGGCAGGGGAGTAGGTGGTGGGACTTGACCCCTGCCCTTTGTGCCCCTTTTTACCTTGCTTTCTGATGCCTGTCTGTCCCCAACTGGTACTCCTTTATGCCTGCCCCCCTGCATCCTGGAGTCCCCCTTCTCTCTGTCATCCCTCCCTCTTCCACCGTCTCTGCCCCTGGTCTGCCTCTGTGCCCCCATGCCACTTACCTTTGCTTTGGCTTGGGCTCCAGCACACTCTGTCCCCACTGCAGCCCAGGGCATGGAGCATGTGTCTCATAGCAGCAGCAACAGCAGTGCAGGCCAGGCCCTGCATCTCTCTCAGGCTGTGAAGAATTTTTATGGGAATTTGGGGATTTTCTCCCCTTTCTTTGTTGAGGCCAAGCACAAGGACAAGAAAGCAAAAATGGCTTGGAGGCAGCACTGGTAGTGCTTGAGGAGGAGAAAAGGCAAGAAATATGAATAAGTACAAGCTGCAGGATTTATATTATATTTTAACTGGCATCTAAACGAAGCTATGAAATGAACAGAAGGTAACTAATACGGGGGTGTGTCTACATATTCGTTAATTATGGTGCATTACGTTTAGTACCTGTAATTAGCACTGACACACACTTTTCGGTGATGCTAATGCACAACAGATTAATTGTACTGCATGGGTAGAATTAGCACTGGTTTTGCTTGCTGTGCTAATGTGCAGTAGAATTAGCCTACTGTGCTTGTAGCATCTCATGCGGATACACCCATTGGGCACGTTCAGATGACGTGCACGTGTGTCTTGCTGCTTCTCAAAGCCATTCGAGATGCTGCAATAGGCATGTGCAGGAATGAGAAAATGTTCCCCGTGCTGCAAATTTGCCCCCCTCCCCGTCCCCCGAGCCCTCCCCATGGCTGCCCTGCCTGTCCTCATCCCCTACCTGCCCCCTGCGGGGCTCTGCCAGGAGGCC
>NW_017729030.1:45077690-45080395 GCF_001723915.1 Gavialis gangeticus | reverse complement strand
CCTGTGGGGGGCAGCAAAACATATAGGTATTTAGAATTCAATTTATTATGATGATAGAGACACTGGTAGGCTTTCAAATAGCTTTAACACTGTAGCTATATCAATAAAACATTGCCCAACTCATCTCTCTCTCTCTCATATATATATATAGTGGTCTTTTGTTTTAATTGTGGAGAAACATGGATTTTGGGGTATTTTACAGAATGAGTTTTGGATTTTTTTTATCAGGGATTTTTCAGTTTTCCAACAGGGAACACCAGAATTCCTGCTAGGGAGGCCAGTGACAGGACCCTGTCTGCTCAGAGATGACACCTTGGACCCAGCTGGAGGTGGCTGACCTCCTGGCCAACTGCGACCAGGAGGACATGCTTTGACAGTTCAAAGCAGGCCATCATACTAGGAACATCTTCCAGGCGATAGCTGCCCAGATGGCCAGGCAGGGGGCACACATGGCAGTAGTGCTGCACAAAGGCCAACTTTGTGGCCACAGCCCACTGGTAGCTGGCCCAGAGGGGCAGATGCCTCTACTGGCTGTGCAGCCCCCATCCAGGTGTGGCTGGTGTGCAGCAGGTCACAGCCAGGCAGCAGCCCCCACCGCCCGACTGCTGCAGTAGGAGAAGGGTGCAGGGAACTCTCAGGGCTGCTTCAGCAGTCCAGCTGGCACAAGTGGTAGTGTTCCCAAGTACCAACTGGCTGGGCCCAAGACGCTCCTGAGAGTGAATAGCCCTGAAGCTACTTGATAGGGCAGCTTTTTGTATTGATGGGCCCAGGACAGGGCAGCTTTTTATACTGCTAGGGACAGCACAGGTGGTGGCCTGGGCTCTAGCTCCCCCTGACTGCAGATCCGGGAGGAGCCAGGCAGGGTTATTTTGCCCCAAGTGGCACAATTTGCTCCACACCAAAGTGCATGTTCATGCACTATGCACTGAAGATACAGTCAAGAATAAAGATAATCTAGGTATAGCCCCATATCTAAATGAATACCGCTTTAGTTTCCAAAAAAATGGTGATCTAGAACATAGGGGCAATGGGAGTAAGTCTATAGAAATGGAAATGATCACATCCAGAGGTGGGGAGGGGCAAAACTCTAATTGATTAATGCTTTAAAGGTGAAGGTAGGGAGAAGTAGACAATATGTAGCTCAGAATACTGACATTTCTAATACACGAAATGGCAAGTGTGGTAGTATGGAGTTTTAATACATTTTTTACATTGTAAAAAAATAATGTATATAGGACCAATAGACTAGGGGGGTCGGAAGGAGGGGGGAGTGGGAAGGAACTGGACCATGACAAACCCATTTGTCTGACCAGAATAGTATGTAAGGTTTTGGAACAAGCATCAAAGGAAAGAAAAATTAAAAATATGGAGATAAATGGAAAAATGGATCAAATATGACATGTTTACAAAAGTTGGATCATGTTGCTCTCACCTGATATCTTTGATAATGGTTTTCTTAAAATGAGGCGACTATGATAGATCTAATCTGTTTGAATTTTTGTAAAGCTTGTGATATGGTTCCATTTGGGTGAATAGTAGATAATCTGAAAAAGATTGGGTTTAATACAGGAATTATCATATCAGAACTGGTTGTGTTGAAAGGAGAACTGTAGGCTAGTTTCAAGTGGAGTTCCACAGGGACTGGTTTTAGGACTAAATTTATTTAAGATTTTCATTAACCGCTTCACACAAAAAGTAAGAATTTGCTAAGAAAATTTGCAGAGGACATGAAATTAATAGGCTGTGTCAATACAGAGAAGAATTGCAGTTTAATATAGGAAGAAGTATATGACCTTGAGGACTGGAAGTAATTGAAATGGGCTTGAAATTCAGTAGTACAAAGGGTCATGTTCTTATGGCTACTCAGAAAAAATTCTCCTATAAGCTGAGAACTTGTCAATGGGTAATGACACAAAGGGTACAGATCGGGGGGGGGGTGGTATTAGTCATGCATCTTATGATTTACCTATATAGGTTAAAGCATGGAGAATACATAAAGTAAGGAATTTCCAGTAGAGATGATAAATATTTAATGCATTTGTAAATGGCACTACTAAGACCTCATCTGGAATGTGTTTGCATAGTTTGGTCACCCATATTCAAGAGACGTGACCTCAAACTAAAATAGGTGAAAGGGAGGGAAACTAGGATAAGTAGGAGAATGGAGATGGAATGAAAGCTTGTTCAGTCATAGGCTGGGAATAGATATGATTACCCACTAGAAATATATCAGTGAGGAAAATATCAGGGTGGGAGAACTGCCATCTAAACTAAGGGACAATGTTGGCATAGGAACAGAGTATAAATGGGCCAAGAATGAAATTAGGCTGGAAATAAGGAAGTTACTAACCATCCAAGGAGTGAGATTGTAGAATAGCCTTCCAATAATAGTAGTGGAGATAAAAAATAAAAACAAATAAGTGCTTTAATAATTTTTTGAATGGAGTTATACTATGAGTTCCTGGAATAGCAGGGAACTGGAGTCAGGATACAAGAGGTTCTTTCCAGTCATGTCTTTCTACAATTCTATTTCCTCTCACCAAGGAGGCCCGATTTCCCCACCCAATGCTGTGTCATTGCAGCAAGGGAGTGAAAACTTCCACTCAGCCTAAAAAATATTTCAAAGCAATGTTCTTAACATTTCTGAAGCAAGAACTGAACCTTTAGCACAGGGCTCTGTCTACTCCAACATTCTTCTTTCCTTT
>NW_017729030.1:45074742-45077607 GCF_001723915.1 Gavialis gangeticus | reverse complement strand
AAGCAGCAGAAAGAGCTATTACAGTGGTCCTCAACTGCTCAGAAAGTGCTGGTTTTTAGTTTTCATGTATTATTTGACTACAGAAAAATAATGGAGCAATTTTTTGGTTGCAAAGAACTCAGAGAGCTCACACAGATCAGAAGGTTTTCAACACTATGGATTCCTATTTGAAATCTCTTGGTTTATTTTATAAATTAAGTTTTCACACCTAACAGTGATAACATTGCATGGCATCCCACAACACACTTGAAAGTTTCTCAAGGCACCCTAGGGTGCTGCAGCATCCTGGTTGATAATTACTGGGCTATTAAAAGAGAGCCACTGTGAGTTCTTAACATTTCTGATTTGTTTGATTTGTTTTTATTTTTGCCTAGTTAAGATCAGTTCTGTAAAGAAGGGGACTCTCGTTTTTCAGGAAGGTGCTATGCAGGTCTTAAAAGAGGGGCAGTGGCTGCATACACACATTTAAACAATCTGGGATAATTCTCCTAGGTTTGTTCTCCTGGTAGAAAAAACTTAGCAGAATTGCGTGTACAGACATTTGAATGCTAAGGCCTTGAAGAGTGGAGAGCTTGTAGTACGGACATTATGATTTAACCTAGGTTGTTCCCAGGTTATTTTTTTCCTGGAGCAGCCATTTTTACTTTGGGAGGAAAAGCTTGAACATCTGTACACTCATGGTTTCTCGTGGAGAGTAGTGACTCTCCCAGAAAAAAAAAGAATGTCTGTACGAAGCCTGCATGTGCCTGATCTTGTAGCCAGAAAACCATCTTTGAGGTGTACTATCAGTTAGGTGGCATGAGTCCAACTGAGCAAGGGTATAAATGTCTTATGTGACAGCTTTGGGAAATGTGTGTGTTAACTACGGATTAGAGCATCTGCTTAGTAGAAGAAGGTTGACATTTAGTGGATAGGTCATGTCTAAGAATCTTTGACAGAGTGATCAAGGATCTTATGGGAACAACAGGTTTTGTACTGATAAAGCCATTGGTTTTCAAAAACTCCCTTTTATGGGGGCCCACAGGTTTAAGAGGCGATTACAGGGCAGGAACAGAGACTAACCCCAGCTTGTAGCACTAACACATGTGGAAAGAGCAGAGAGAGAGTCATTTTAAAAAATGAAGCTTATTTAAGCAAGGGAAGCTAAACAATGCCAAAAGCAAGAAGAATCGGGCAAAACGTGTTGCCAGACCTAAGGGCAGTTTCACTATCTTCTGATATATGCCTTCATACACATCCTCAATGGTTTTGGTTCCATCCCCCTACAATGAGTGCATCCTCTTGAAGAAAGTGAGGGCTATGCTTTTAATTTAATGAGCATTTTTCTCCTTAGTCCTATTTCAGTTTGTAACTTTTTAAAACTGTTTTTCCTCATTTATTTAGTTCAGATTTCCTTTAGTGGATAGGCTCACTACCGTTAGCTGAGAGTTTTATCTGTTAAGTTCCTGCTTTTTTCACTTGAAAATATCACAGTTTCTGGCACCACACTGATCTGTGTACCAAAGTCAAGTTTAAATTAATAAATGTCACGTTTGTTTTCACACCTGATAGTCTCTTTACCTTCTGGTGCAAAGTTGCTTATTTGTCCTGTAGAGAATTTCTGTGAGCTAATGGTAGGGTTGTTACCTTTTGCCCAGGCTATACACACTCTGCTAGCATTCATTAACTCTTCTGGAGCAATGTAGTTCCTGTATCATTTTCCCAAAGGCCGATAATTGTCTTGGTTTGTGCTGCTGATCATGGTGTGTGTAGCTCCCTTTGCTGTTTTGTGGGCTCTAATTTTACCCTCCCTATGCATTTCCACCTCAGGTCTCTGTTCCTGTTGTAGTTTGGATTCTCTATTATGATAACAGTATTCAAGCATTGTCAGCCCTTCATGAACTTGTCTAAGCTAGGTAACTTACCTTTCTTGCCAAATTCTGATTGCTTTCTCAAGAGTTAACTCTAGGTCTTCCCTAAGTTTTTGCCCCCAGATTCTAATCACTAGGATGTCTCTTATAAGGGAGTTGGTTAATCTACCAAAAGTTCATGAAAGAGCTAATGTTTTAAGTTTTTACCTTTTTCTTTTTCTACTCAAAAGTTGAAATATCTCTCTCAGATATTTCAAATTGTATGCAAATTTCTATCATACAGTTTCACTGTTAGCCTCTTCTGCTTAAGTCAGCTGAATGCGGAAAACACAAAATGCTTCAGAATCGGCTATTTCCAGAAAAGGAGCTGTAATTTTGTCTGTCTTTTTTTCTTCTGACACCCATTGCTTGCATATATGGAGTGCTGTTTAAACTTTTTCCAGTGATCCTTCAAATTTCCAGATATGTTCAGCTCTGCTGAGAACTCTAGCTGATCTATTCTTCCTCTCAGGCTATCTTCATACTTAATTCTGTGCTTAGTATCATCTGTTCTTCAGAAATCACTTTGTGCTAAGGATTTCAAGAGCAGTCCACTTCCTTGAATTCTAGGTGGGCAGCATTGTGTAATAAGTGTCTCCCCTCTCCCCCGATGCTCCTGCCCCACAGTTTGGACTGGCTGGGAGCAAAGCCCCTGCTGGAAGGAGAGCCAGTGTGAGTGGTGGATGGGGGCACTGCGACTGCCAGGCACTCTGAGGCTGTGGTGTTTACTTTACCAGATGTCCCTGGGGGTGACATGGCCCTGCCATGCCCCTGCAGCCCCATTTGCCCACTGCCTCTTAGGATGATGGAAGACTTCAACTTGGGGAGAAAAGCTGTGCAGAACAGCCATAACTTAATGGAATAGGAACAAAATTAGGTGGTTTAGAGATAATCTTGCCCTGGAGTGGTGTAAAGTTAAAATGAATAATGAGTGCTTTAAGATACTTAAGATGTTAATGTGCAGCCAGTCTGGGGG
>NW_017729030.1:45046527-45069742 GCF_001723915.1 Gavialis gangeticus | reverse complement strand
GCCTCTTAGGATGATGGAAGACTTCAACTTGGGGAGAAAAGCTGTGCAGAACAGCCATAACTTAATGGAATAGGAACAAAATTAGGTGGTTTAGAGATAATCTTGCCCTGGAGTGGTGTAAAGTTAAAATGAATAATGAGTGCTTTAAGATACTTAAGATGTTAATGTGCAGCCAGTCTGGGGGTTAAGAGCTCCAGAAGCCACCTAAAATTACCATGTAACAAGACTCTTCTTTCTCGCTTTTCTTCCATCCTCTGGATCAAAACCACTTTAAGTTGAGCTCTACTCAGTGCCAGTGGTTCCCTCCAGTTCAGACAGGATTCTGCACACTCCTCCTACCTTTCTATGTTCATGTTGAACAACTTCATATCATTTTTGCACGCATTGTGGTACTGCCACAGAAGTCAACCCCACTTTCTAGAGCTGTCTTGAATCTCATTATACAAATTTTTGGGGATACAGTCTCTTCCCATTCTCCTGACATGGCTAATCCATTGCAACCTTCTCTTCATAGTGGTTTCTAAGTGTGTCGGTCCTGCACCCTCAAGTACGTCTGTCTTTTCCCACTTATTTTTCAGGATTTTAAATATGCAGGCATCTCACATGAAAGGTGTTCAGTCTCTTCATGTGCCTAGCATGTTTCTGAACCACAGAGCAGGGATGACAGCACACAAGTCTCATAGATTGGTATCTTCACCTTATCTGATAGTTTGCTGTTATTCCACGTATAGTTCTGTAATAGCCTGAAATTCTTAGCTGCTTTTCTGATTCAGTTACTCAATTCAGTCTAAAGGTCAAGATTACTGCTGATCATAGAACCCAAGTAGTAACACCTGTCAACAACACTGAGAGATTTAACCTCCAGAGTGCTGCTGGGCTTAAGGTTACACTAAATAACCACAGAATTTGCATTTTTCTAATGAATTTAATGTACCTGGTAGCAAACTTAAAACAGCAAGATTTGCGGGTAATTTACAGGGAAGATGAGATTCATACCTCAACATACATACCCCCCAGTCAAGGATAAGATCCAAAGTTTGCTGGGTATAATGAACTATGTAGGGAAACGTGTGCCTAATATGATGTCTGAACAAGCAGCCCGTGTGCACTATTGTTAGGGGTCTGCTGAAGTCAAGGTGGCTGCCAGCTGATTTTGCAGGCAGGCTGCAGGCCAGGCGGCCATTTTCATGGGCAGAGTGCGGACCTTCTCTCCCCCCATGCCTCTGATTGGTCAAGAGGTGCCAGAGGCCCCAATCCCTTGTTGCTGATTGGCTGCGAGGGAGCCAGCATTTTAAAAATAGTGAGTTATTTTTTTTTCTTCAGGGATCCCACCAATAGCACAGACCCTGTGCTTTCTTGTGGGGCTGGCACTTTTTCACAGAGCCTGCCTAAAATCACTGTTTCTGTGAAAATCTCAAAATCATGATTTTTGTATGTCCCTAGCTATTGTGTAAAGATGTCCAATGAACATGAGATGCAAATCTTAAGAATTGGAACAACTGAAGGGTGAAGGTTAAGACCCCAGTCGTGAGGCTCTGAGACAGGAAGTATAAAAATTAAGTTGTCTTCAGAAAAGGACTGTGCAATACCATCTGTCAGAAAGTATGGTGATAGCTGGAGAAACGTGGTGTATGTATCAAGAAACTTATTTAAAACAGGAGTGGAGTGACATAGCTTCACTCACACTGCCTGCACAAACCTTGTATGTGTCTTAGATCCAGGCTATTCAACTTCTAGGAGCCGAATCAGCACAGGCTACAGGGCTGCACAGCATGAGGGTAAACCCTCTCCTCCATGTGGCCCTTCACATGGGCATCCCAACAATGAATGCCTGTGCTGTTCTGTGCCATAGGCTGCTTTGGCCCTGCAGGCTCTACTATCCTGCCCTCTGGGGTTGGGACAGGAAGCAGAAGCCAGAGGAGGGGGGCTGGAACCCAGAGCCCCTGGCTGCTGATGCAGCTAGCATTATGGGGGGAACAGCAGCTGGGTGCAAGTCTATGAGATGCAAATTAACCCCTCAAGGGTTGTAAGTTGGACAGCCCCATGTTAGATGATTAATCTTACTTTCCTGAGAGAGCCTTATTGGAAATTAGGACAGCTAAGCAGGCGGTCTCACACATCAAATCCATATTCACTAAACGTAGTATGACTGACAATAGATCTCAGCATGGTAGGCATGAGTTTAAGCAGTTTGCAAGAAAGCATGGCTTTAGACATGTAATCGCTAGTTCCTATTAGCCTCTATGTAATAGACTAAGGAAATACAGTGACAGGATAAAATATATACTGTAGAGTGTTAAAAAGCTGTAGAGTGAGACTGTAATCCATATTTAGCATTATTAAATTACAAACCTACTGCAGTGAAACAGGGGTTGTCACCTCCTGGTATTTTGTTCAACAGAAAACTAAAGCTACTGCATTGTTAGAAAACTGATGTCAGAGTTGGTGGGAATTTGCAGATCTTGCTTTTTTGTAGTAATGAAACTTTCTTTGGTACATTATGGCTAAGTACAGACAGTCAAAAAGCCAGAGGCTAAATTGATCGTAGAGACTGAACCAAAAAGTAAGTGAACAGACATTCACTTTTGATTCCAGAAATGGAGCCACATGTCTGCAGTGGCCTGGGCCAGAAGCTGGGGGAGGGTGGCGGTGCTAGAGCACACCTCCCTGCTAGGCTGAGGCAGACAGTTTGGGCCAAGGCTAGCCTGCCCACCCTGCACGGGTGGAGTTGTGGAGAAGGTGCAAAGCATCTTGGGATGCTGGGGGACTGTAAGTTAACTTCAATCTGGAGGGGATCTGGGACAGAAGTTATACAAACCGATGTAACCTAAATCAGTTAAGTCTGATACTGCATCCATGCAGGTTGATCTTAAACTGGTTTTGGCTATTTTGAAAGCAGTTTTTGTGCACTGAACTCCTGTTGTGTTATAGATTTGAACCAGTTTCCAATCACTTGTACTGGCTTATAAGTAATTTATCTCCCTAGCCTCTGTGTGTATCTGTGTGTGTGTAACAGGGCCCCTGCCCCATTACTTAGAAGGAGGAAGTAGAAGGGTGAAGCCCCTTTAAGAGGACTCTGGCTTTATATTTTATTTGCAAGGGATAGAGCCTAGCTGCCATAATAGCTAGGGTCTGGGAGCTGAAGGCTGTCCAGTGCTGGATGTGATGGGGAAAGCAGCTCCTGAGACAACTACAGCAAATTGGAGCATGGGACCTGAGCTTAGCAAAATTTGGCTGTCTGTGCTATCTGTGGGCCAAACAAAAAGGTTCCTGCAAGAACAGTGAGGGTGCCAAGACTGTGGGTTCCTTTTGTTTGAGATAGGAAGCATTGCTTGCTTTGGGAATGTGACTGCTGGGAGCCCTTGGGTTCTGTGAGGAGCAGAACTCTATGGGTTGCTGCCAGGTGCCCCCACTCTGTTGAACTCTGCAGGACCATGGTCAAGCTCCAGGTTTCTAAGTAGACTTGGTGAGGCCATTGCCTGGCCAAGGACTCTTTGGGACCATTGAGGACCCTTCAATGGAACTGTAAGATTGGATGACTGAAGCCTTAAACTAATGCTTAGTGAGAGAGGTGGCAGGTGTTTGAGGGTAAGCCTATAGCGGAGGCAAGGTGTATGGTCCAAAGTAGTAAGGACAAAGGTCTGCTATGTAGCCATTCAGTTACTTACGGGCTTACCTGAGGAAGATGGAGAAGGTCTTGTAAGCTGTAAATAAGAGCCTGAGAGAGACTGAGTGAGCACAAGGGGAAGAAATTGGGATTCACTTAGTGGGAAGTGGGGGCCAGATTGACAGTCACACTACCTAATGGCCGTCTCCCAAATCTGTTGCTTTCAACATCAAGGTGTGGCAGGAAAGTGTCACATTGGCTTCTGGGTGGCCAGGTCTGGGCCCACTTGGGAATTGAGGTCCTGACCAGGGTCAGGAGGAGAAGTAGAATTCGGCAACAAGCTGGGTCAGGAAGTTAGAAGGCAAGTCTGAGAGCAGAGTCTAGGAACAAGCTAAGTTGGAAAGCCAGGAGATCAGAGTCGGAGAGCAAGCCAGAGGGAATAGCAAAGCACTCTGGGATATAGTTGAGTTCTGTTGCCCTGATACTGCCTGTTCCTGCACAAGAGCTTTTACGGGGGAAGTAGACAGTCAGCTGACCCAGATCAGAGACTATGGTGACAGGGAGTGGGAGGAGAGCTAGGCCCTGGTGGAGGCACCAGGCCAGCCTTGTCTGTAGAGGTTAGCTGTAGGGTGGCAGGCCAGGATGAGCGCCCATGCTGGCTCAGCCAGGTCCCCTAGTTTGGTGCTGTGGTCTGACAGTGAGATGGGAGAGTGTACTAGGATGCCAGGGGAAAAGAAGCAAGTCACCAAGATCCACTGTTATCTCAAGGAACTCCAAAGCCTGCTACAGTATTGGGAAGAGAGAAGGCAAAAAGGAACCTTAAGATTTTGGGGGGGGGGGGGTCAGCAGTTGCTACCACTTCATATTTATGAGGAGGACTGTAATTGCAAAAAACCTTGGTATCACAAGAACTAGCCACACAGGTCAGGTGGTTGTTGCCCAGGATGGACATGCTTTGTGACAAAATAGCCAACACCTCTAAATTCCAACAGGGATCAAACTGAAGGACACTGAATGAGCCATTTTCTTGAGAAGGTCTCAGACCAGGCAACAACCACAGCAGGTTGAGACAGCTGAGCACCAGGACATAGTACAACCAGAACTAAGATATTTAAGAAATTACAGAATCTCCTTCATTGAAGATTTTCAGCGAGAGGCTAGATAGAAATCTGTCTGGTTTGTTTTAGGAATAGCACATCCTGCAAGATCCTTCCAGCCCTATGATTTTATAACGCATTGTTGTATGCCTGCAATTGTTCTCCTATTTTGGGGGAAGATCTTGGGTCTTGTTGCAGAGCAAGGTACCTCATGCCAATTGTTTACATGTATTAATTATGTTATGCTAATATTGATGGAGATGATGGTTATGCTAACTGGGCAGAAGCTGTGGGCTCTTAGAGGCTCTGTGAAGATCCTTTTGGAACCAGTTTCTGTGTTATATGGAGGCTCATTTTACAAATTGCTGATCAGAGTTAAGGCTGTAATGATAAAAGTTATCATTTACAAACATTCCCTAATTTAGAAATGTTGGGAATTTGGAAATGGTCCCTCAGTTAGGGAGTGTTAGTGAAAGAGAGTGTCTGAAGAGGTTTGCCTAGTGCTTCACAATTAAAGTTTGTTGTTCACTTCTCATTAATGTATTTCTGTGTTTATTGAACTTGATAATCACTACATGGCATCAGAAGTGGTAAATGAGTGGTAAACTCAAATTCTTTTAAGTTCTGAAAAAGAATGTGGAAATAGAGAAAATGTGGAAATATGGAAGGACAAAGGCCTCTCTAGGTGAGCTGCACTAAATAAATAAAAGGACAGTTAGTCATGGAAGTGTGGCAACCTCCACCTGCCATTCAGATTTTGCATAATATAACAAAGAACTGGTGGGTGTTCAGACAAAGGTTTGCATGGTAACTTGTAACCAGAAGAGAAAGATGATGAAGTAAAATAATGTATCTTCTTCATATTGTAAGAGATGAAGACTTGGCTGTATGCAACACCTTTACTTTTGCGGACGGCCAAATAGTTGACTGTTATTCTGTACAAATTTGAGGAGTGTTGCATTCCAAAAATGAATGAGACCCTTAAGTTACAGATTTACAATGTGAAAACAAACAGGAGAAAGTCTAGATCAGTATGTTACTGAACTAAAGAGACAGAGTAAAAACCGCTTTTGGGAACTTGACAGAATTTGTATTAGATAGGATTATTTGTGACATTGCAGACACTGCATTAAAAGAAAAATTATTGCGTGAGGGAGACTTGTCCCTAGGAAAGGCTGTCCAAATGTGCAAGGCAGCAAAAACTGTGAAGGCCCAGGCTGCAAAGCTGAGTGCATCAGAAGGGATCATCTATGCATTAGGGCTTGAAAAAATGTGGGCAGAAGAAGCCACCTCACAGGGTGGATTTTCGACTGGCAAGAAGCTTCTTCACAGGGTGAAATTTTCCATTGATAAGGAGACCTCTAAAAGAGAGAGAGCTTACAAGCAGTCATGCAGGAGGTGCGAAAGGCCACCTGGCCCCAAACACTGGGCTGCATTTGGAAAGCTGTGTTCTAATTGTGACAAGAGGAGCCATTTTGGTAAATGCCACAGGTCTAAAACACAAATTTCAAGTGCACACAGTTGAGCTGGAAGAGGAGTTTTTGTAGATATAGTAGAATAAAGTAAAACCATGACAGAGACTGGATTTTTCCAGTGGAAATGTGAGGAACAATGGTTTCATTTAAATTGGAGATCATATTAATATGTTATCAGAGTATGAATATAGAAAATAGAAGTTCAGACTAAAACTGAGTCCAACAAACATCAAAATAACTGGCTATTTAGGAGCAAATATACCAGTGAAATGGAGGTGCATTGCTAGTATCTAATATAAAAGTAAAGTATATAAACTCCCATTTATTGTAGTAGTCAGGAAGGTGACGACAACTTTAGAACTGGCAGCCTGTGAGAAAGTGAATCTAGTTAAGTCAGCCATTATAAGGATCTCAAGTCTTTCAAGATTTGGAGAAAAAGCTTCCCACCAAAAAAAAAAAAATTGGAAACTAAGTTGGAGGAAAGTGAAACCATCACTTTTCTCCAAATTTATTGGTTGGAGGAGTATGAAACTAGATTTGCTAAAGGTTTTGCAAGTGGAAGGGGAAAGCCCTCTGTGGTTGCAGATGTGCACCCCAAGTCTGCGTGGCACAGTTTAGTAGGTGTGCCAGCACCTGACGCTCTTTTCTTGCTGCTGCCACTGGGTTGGGATGCCACATGCAAGTGGAAGGGGGACTCCCTATGGGAGTTCCTCCCGCCAGGCTTTGCAGACACACATGCCCCACTCATGGCAGGGCACCTGGGATCCCTTTTTCTCAGGACTGGGCCCTTGAAGGGGAGGGGCAGGGTATTGACCATGGGAAGCAATAACCTGAGTGAGGTCTGCTTAGATATCTGTGAAGCAGATCAGCTAGTCTGTGACATATAGTGGCACAGCTGATCACACTCCACAGAGGGCCTCTGTTTCCGGCCTGAGGGAGAAGGGGAAGGAAGACAGAGGTTCTGCCAGTGGGTTCAAATGTCTAAGTCAGACTTTTCAAATGATGTGTCACAGCACCCTGGGGTACCATGGGATGTCTCAATACTAGCACCATTAGATGTACAAACACATATACATTATTCACATGATAAACCCAGAGATTTCAGATAGGAAACCAAAGTAGTAGAAACATTCTGACCTGCTGTGATCTTTCTGAATTCTTTGAAAAAGAAGAATTGTTCTGGTATTTTTCTGTAGTCAGAAAATGAATGAAAGTTAAGAGCTAGCATTTTCCAAGGGGTGCCTTGAGTCTAAAGGTTGGGAATCACTAGTCTTGGCAACCAGGCTGCAAGGTACCACTGTCTAAGAACTAAGTCATATATGGGGTTTTTGTTATGCAAGTGTACTTGAGACATCCTTGTACAAGTTTGGCCCCGTCTTCCTTCTTTGGCAGTCACAATCGAGGATGATTGTTTTCCATGATTGTCTTATCTGTGGGTCAAAAATGGCTGATGAGGCTGATCTGGGATTGACAGACTCTGTTGCAACTTGGGCACATGTTTTCACATGGGTGTGGGGCTCTGGATTCTTGATTCTGTCTGTGATGCACTGTTTCTGCCACTGCCACTTTTCTGTCTCCTGTGGTCATTGTAAATTTTCAAAGTAAGATCCTTCCTCCATTTGGGGTGGTCCTGGGTGATTAGTCTCCCACAAGTTGATGTCAGTGTTGCATTTTTTCCAAGTTGGCCCTGAGGATGTCCTTTAAGCTCTTTCTCGACCCCCTTCTTGAATGTACGACGTGATTGAGCTGGGAGACTAAAACTTGCTTTAGGGGTTTGGAATTGGACATCTGAATGATATGACTGGCTTAGTGAAGCTGATGTCAGGTGATCATTGCGACAATGCTGTAGTATTTGCTTGTGAGAGGACACTAATGTTGGTGCATCTGTCTTCCCACTGGATTTGAAGGATCTTCTCCAGGCAGCATTAATGGTACTTTTCCAATTACTTGAGGGTCTGCCATACATAGTCCATGTCTTAATGCCATACAGTAAGGTGGGGATCACAAATGCTTGATAAACTATGAGCTTGTTTTTTGATCTTATGTCACGATCTTTGAACTCCCCTTTCTTCAGGTGTCTGAAGGCTGCACTTGCGCATTTGAGGTGATGTTGGATTTCTTCGTTGTTGTCAGCCTAATACACAACATTCTTCAGTCCCACTGTATCTGAATTACTGGAGCTGGGAACTGCTCTTTAAGAGCTTATTGATGCAGGACTGTCGTCTTCTGAATGTTAAGAGTCAGTCCCACTTTCTTGTATGTCTTGGTTAAGACGCTGATGATTGCCATGCAATTGTGGCCCCATCATTTAGAATAATAAATAATTTTTCTTAGAACTTGCTGCATTTTTCAGTAGAAGATCTTGAAGTGCTATATAAAGAGAGGCAATTATTGTCATCTCTTTCTTATGGATGGGGAAACAGGTACAGGTCAGCGGTTGGGCTGGAAAGAAAGTCTAAGTCATGCCTCCCAAGTAGGCAAGTGGGACTGGGATGTTATCTCTAGCTGGAAAATCAGTCGACTGCTTTTCAAAGGCTGTATGTTTTGTGGGTGTTGCATTGCTGCTGTTTAGTATTTTTGCAATTGATGTATTGTATAAACGTTTGTGTGGTCTCCCTTGTTTCTAGAATAGATGTGGCATTGATTTAATTACGTTTGCAGAAATGAAGAAGGTGAATGGTGTGTATAAGTAGTTGCTGATGTTAAAAGAAACATTCTTATGCTGCAATATTTAATGAGAGAGCACCAAGTTATGTATCATGTTACATTCATTTCAAATACCTTTAGGCACTTTTCATGAGCTTCTCTGGGGACCTAAATGGAGATTATAATGGTAACTTATATAAGTTTATTCTCAGCATTGCAACATAAAAAAGACACTGAAGATAAAATTTTAAATTAAATTCTTTATCTTTGATTGAAAATTTAACTTTCAAAGGAAGATTAACACAGCATCATCAGTAACCAAGGGATGATTTCATCACTACTAATTTGAACATGAAATGCATCAGCATATAGAATTCATTCAGCTTTGTGAATTAAAAGTCTCTGATGTCTGTATTAGAAATATCCTGCAGATATAATTTACGTATCAAAGCTTCCATTCTACTTTTGTTACAGCATATGGTGGTTAGTCGTGATGGTGCTTTATATTTTAGAGGGACATCGGCTCATTGATATTCCCAACCATTTTCCACTGCTGAGGTAGCAGTTCAGAATTACTGTTTGCCAATGTGGTATGAAAAGAGAGAAACCCTTTAGCCACTTTGAACTTTTTATTTTTTGTGTATTGCCATAAAAAATCACTTTAAAATAACCTCTGGAAAAGGGTAGCTTTTACATAAACATAGAAGCTGCATACTTTTCCCAATAAATACTTCAAAGAATTTTTTAACTTAATGCATAAGCATTTATATTTACAACTCTCATTACTGGGAATAGAGCAGGGTAATGCCTAGTATACTTCAACACTTTTCCTGTCATTTTTCCATGGTTAGCATGGTTTAATAAAAGCTTTGTATGATAATTGGATTGACAGTTAATGCTAAGTGGAAACATATTTTAAACTCAAGTTTTTTCTTGGTAGTTTAAAAAACTTTCACATTTTAAACTTCCACCTTTTCAGTGACAGGTATGTTTTCTAGAGACATTGTAGAGTTTTCTGGTGACTCATTTCACCTTATGAAAATAATTTTCTGATGAAGTAAAGCACCATCCAGGTTATTCTCTATATTTTTCTCTCTTCCCCCTGTCTCTTTCCAGGAATTTCCCAAAATATCTATGTAAGGGAACAATGTTGAGATAAAAATCAAATACGTATTTTAAAATGAAAATGCCATTTTAGGTTTAAATGACCTGTCAGCATCCCTTTTAATTTTAGGAACCAGAGTATTAAAGAAGAAAATTGCCAGCTGTTGCTTTAACCTGATGTGGAGAAGATAGTTGTTGTCAGTTTTTTCCTTGCCAGTAAATTTGTTGTTCTCTATGTTGCCTTCAAGTAAAAGCACCAAAAGAACCTTGTGTGTACCTTCAATAGAAGGGATGCAGGAAAAAATAGTCTCTCCTGTGCCTAAAGTGGTGTCTCTCTTTCTGTGTGTGCGACTCCTGTATAGGATAACAGTTTTGTTGTTCAGGTTCCTTGTATTCTTTATTTGAAATACAGGAATCCTCTGGGACTATAACCCTTTTCTATTTAATACTTGCTTCTGTGGGAGAAAGTCTGTTCAGATCAGGTTTCAGTAAAAGAATTCCTGACAAGCAGAATCCTGATCAGAAGAGACTTAGACATGTCAGCTTTGTAATAATATTTGGTGTTACCGCAACAAGCTCTCCCTACTTTTCATTACCATGGACTGAGGCCTGCAAACAAAAACAGGAAAAAATATGGGTGGAGTTAAGCTGTTTAACAGGGAAGCCAGCTATTTGTTAGTGAAATACATCTGCATTTAAAAGTATGTTTAACTTAAGGTAGCCACAGGGCAGCATTAGCTGTCAGTTACTGGAAGGTGGAAGGTTTCAGAGTTTCTATTTACTGGTCACGTAAGCAAAACACAGGGCCAGTTAGTTCAGGAACTGGCATATTCTGTGTTAGACAGTCTTTTAAAGACAAAACCTCTTCCTGAATATATGCATGCTTATTTTTGGCTGAGCAGGGCAGCCTGACTCTGATACTAATACATCAGGGTGGTAAAGGTGTTTGTTTTTTAATGAAATATTTAACCCAACAAGGCATTTTCTGAAATTATTTCCTCGTTCTCCTTTTCTAAGTTATTGCTAACACGGGAAATAGAATGGGGAAATAGAAGTGCAAGAATCAGCATGTTTGGGCACAGCCTGCATTTTTTTTCCCATGGCTATGAAAATACTTTAAAACGATTATTGGTGAACATGTCTGAAAAATAGTCCTAAAGACTGAAATCCAAATGCTGCAGGGCAGGTATGGTATGCCTTGTTACAGGTTTCAACAGACTTTGCTAGCTGTACCTTAGCCCTGTTTGGCCTCCATCGCACCACCAGTGTGTATATAGCAGTACTAACTTTTAATGATCACTTCATGGGGTTAGAAGATAGTTCATCTTTGCTACTTTATCAGTCCTTTTTTTTCCCTTCTGGAATTGATTACTTTGATTTTTTTTTTTTAATCAATGGGACAACTATCACCTGAAAGTCAAACTGGAGTCCACATTGCACTGTCTTGTTTGACTTGTCTTTGTGACAAAACAACATATGGGCATATATTTATCCCCTGTACAGTTCTCATGTGCTAGGGACAGACATTCAAAATCCTGAGCTGGAAATTCATAGATGCATAGATTGTTAGGGGCTGGAAGGGACCTTGCAAGATCATCGGGTCCAGCCCCCCTGCACTAGGCAGGAAAGATACCTGGGGTCAGGTGAACCCAGTGAGGTGACCATCCAGTCTCCTCTTGAAGATGTCCAGGGTGGGTGATTGCACCACCTCTGGAGGGAGCTTATTCCACAATCTGGCCACCCTGACTGAAAAAGCTTTTCCTAGTGTTAAGCCTGAAACAGTCTTTCAGGAATTTGTGGCCATTACTCCTGGTTTTCCCCAAGGGTGCCTGATGTAGCAGTAAGCTGCTACCAAGTCCCCTCTCAGCTCTCTCTTTTTTTAGGCTGAAGAGACCCAAGTCTCTCAGCCTTTCCTCATATGGCTTGCCTTGCAAGTCTCTGATTCTATGCGTGGCTCTTCTCTGGACTCTCTCAAGTTTTTTCACGTCCTTGTTGAAGTGTTTCACCCTCCCTCCCTGCACTGCGCTATTTTTTGCTCCCTTTGGCCCCTTGTTCCCCCCCTACCCTGGCCCTGATCAGGTAGCCTTCTCAACCCCCATCCCACAAGCTGCTCTGGGTGCAGCCAATTTTATCAGTGTTTGCCACTGCTGGAACCAAGCAAGTAAGTCTTGGTGGGAGGAGGGGCAGGACAGATGGGGGTGTAGGTTTGCTGGTGGGGAGACCCCACCCATGGGTCATGCCTGCTACCCCACCCCTCAAATGTTGCACTGGCCCTGTCCACCCGACCCACAGGTTGCACCAGCCCCGCCCCCCACAGGTTGTGCCAGGCCCCCCACCCCACCTGTCGGTCTTGCTGGCCTGCCTGCCCCACTTGTGGGTTGTACCTGCCCCCATATCCCCCAGCAGTTCCTCAGTTCCCTCCAGCCTGTTTAGACCCTCACTGCCAACCACCCACCATCCTGACTTACCTGATATTGGACATCCATTTTGATCGGATTTAGCCTTCCCCTAATACTGCCTAGCCCGGAAGGCTAATCAAAATTGGTCTGCACTTGGTATACCATTTGTTGGAGAATGTTGAGTGCTCATTTTCAGTGCTCTAAAATATTTCTTCTCCAGGTTCACAGTATGGACAGATTAGAATTTTGGAAAGGGTTCTTTTTTCTCACTGACTTCATTCAGTCTTTGTAGGTTAGTCCAACCTGGCTAGGCTGAACCAGTTTGTAACTGGACAGACATTCTCTCTGGACTGAGGAAATTCAGGTATATACCTGCAGTGGCTCAGGCTAGAAGCCAGGGCGGGGGGGTATACTAAAACAGCCCTCCCTTCCCTTCTGTAGGGAGCTGAGCTGGGGTGGGGGGGGGCATGGCCAGGCCCTGGAAGGACACACTGATTAGGGAGGTCTGCCTGCACCATCCCAGGCTTTTCCCTGCTGGCTACTCAAGGGGCAGGAGGGTTGCCAGACCCCAGCCCTGGGCTACCGCTCTGAGGCAAGAGGGGTGTGTGCAGTGCATGCAACTGTTGATGATACGGGAGCTTTTCAATATCCCTCTCTACTTCTTTATACTGTCTGTAGCAAACTGATAGGGAGGCAAGCCAGCAGGAAGCTGATAACAGTGTTTATCATCCCATTAGCAAAACAATAGCCTTTCTCCATTAGTTCAAACTCTTCTTAAACAGCTTACCAACTGACCTGTTGTTTAGCTCCAAAAAGCAGAATGGTGGGGTAGGGCAGGGGGAAGCCAGACAGATCCTGCTGTATCTGCAGTCTCTCCCGGAGCTCCAGCCAGGTACCAGAGGGGAGGGGCCAGCCCTGCTGTGGAGCACAGAGCCTCACCCAGCCCAGAGATCGTACTGGGATGCTGAGGGAGTCTGGTTTATCTTCAACCACCAAGGGGTCTGGGACAGACATTGCATAATCCGGTTTGACCCAAATCAGTTGTCTGATACTACATTCAACCAGGCTTATCTCAAACCAGTTTCAGCCATTTTCAAACTGTTTTATGTGCACTGAACATCTGTTCTGTTACAGGTTTAAACCAGTTTCTGATCACTTAAACTGGTTTATGTGTAATGTCTGTCCCTAGCAATGTAGTTAATGCAATCAGCCTTTATAATGCTGAACACAAAGAATATCCCTAAATATGCACAGTATATATTTTCATTAGAGGATGAAGTAAGTAGAACTAAATTGTCCCTTAAATTCTTGGTTATATGTCTGAATAGATATTATTTTTAGGAAAGAACCAAAGTAATACTTTTTGTAATGTTGGGTTGGGCTTTAATTTAAATTAGAAATGTGCAAATCTGAAGTTGATCAAGTTTTTCTATGAACAGTATTGGATCCCTGCAGCTACACTGGGTTTTTGTATACACATATATATATTTACCTCAGTGCATTGGTGGCTGAACTCTGAATCTTATCCATTGCATCTGGTTATTGAGCTTTTGCTCACCCATATAAACTCCTTTGCTTCAAGAAAAAAGGCAAATGCACAACATCTGTTTTGAACTAGGAATCAGTAAGTCAACTGTTTATTTAAGGATTTTGCTTTTCCTTTGATTCACCAAAGGAAAACAGTGAACTCTGAATGAAATATATTGTTGTTAGGAGCGCAAGTGAATACTTTTCTTGGGTAGATGCCACCAAAGTTGAATGTCCTGTACCACAGAGACTATGTAACAGTAGAATAAAAAATACTGTTGTGGTGTTATACAATATTTGTCTAGATAAGTATAAAACTGTCCTAACAGTATTATATGTTCTTCTTAAATCTCATATACTCATTCATAAAAAAAAATTGTCATAATTTTAAAATTATAGTCATACACACAGGGTGAAATCAGTGGCCTCTTTGGAGTGAATGGTGAAAGTTGTATTGACTTCAGAAAGTCCAGAATTTCACCTAGCATTTGTGCCATGTTGTATAAAGCTCTGTAAAGTAACACTGTGCACAATAGAGTATGGCATGCCATTCGTGTTTACCTGTGCCTTAGCTATAAAATATAGAGTATTTCGTTCCCTGTAAATAGAATAATTTGTATGCAGAATATTTCAATATAACTATAATAGCATTGTCACATACACTACTCTTCTTGAGAACTTGATGAAGTTTGATATCCCTTTATGAATCTTTAGATTCAGGGAGTTTCAATTCAACTAAGTATCTCTGACCTGAAACTTGGATTCAAAGCTATGAGTCTGAGAGGAATAGTATTTATTTACTTTTGAGGAAAGCAAAACTACTTGGCAATTAGTGAAACACAAAAGCAAGGAAAAACTAAATGTGACTACTGTATAAAAAGGAGCCCACTCTTTTATCAAAACAAATATGTGTTCATGGTATGAAGCATGACACTCTGCTGTTAAAAAAAAAAAAATACTATTGCAGGAGAGGCAAGGATTCTGTGGGTAAATCTTTTATTAGACCAAATGTATAGTTGGGATAGACTTTGAATACATTTTATTTGCAAGCTTGTCTAAGTCTCTATCCTAACTCTGCTGTTTGTCCAATAAAGAATACCAGCCACAAAAATCCTTCCCTCTCACCTGTTTCCTGGACCATCACAACTACAACATCACAACAGTGCTACCACCATGCCTATTATATTATTTTGCTTAAAAAATTGTTTGCAGCACATGCATAATGTGTAGCTCTTTTTGGACATAAATTTATTGCATTTACAAATTGTTTTCCACATTACATTTAAAAGTATGCAGTGAGAGCATTTGATCTGCAAACTAAAATGTTTTAACATTCACACTGATTTGGAGCCTTTGTAGTAGGTCATGGCAATTGATAGCTAGAGCCACCTATATCTGACTCATGCAGTTGTTATGGTCAGTGATCTGAGAAATGCAAAGATCTTGATACAATAAACCATAATATTTCTGAAATGTGGATTGGAATGAAGGTCTGGGTCTCAGCCTTAGATCGTGTCTGGCCAGAATACATTAAATCATCCATCTCTGAGGTAAAAGTAGATCAGATGCTTGACAGGCAGGCTTTCTTCATTATAACTTACACTATTCCAGGATAAAATTAATCCATGGAAAGTGACGAATAATTATGCACCATTTTAGGTTACACCGGTATATTAGTTGTGCCTCTGCTCTCCTTGTCAGTAACATCCTGGGATGGCTGTTTGCCCAACATTTACCCAAGGCAGACTGGGTCTTCTACCACCTGCTGCCAGGGACCATAATAGCAACTATTATGGGCATCTATTCTAGGAGATGTTGCTGTGTTAACACGGAGTAAAATCTAGGGCAAACTATGCTGTAGTAATCATGTCACGTGTCTGCATCTGAAGTCAATAATTAATAAAACTTATACTCCTCTATTTTCTATTGGTGGTAGAAAATCAAGGCCAGTACTTCCTGTATAGGTGTGACAGCCAACACCTGACCTCTATTGTGGATAAGTATAGTACTTGTTGCTCTTTCTGTATCTGTCCTGGGGAATATAAAATGAAGGCTGCAGTCTCCATGCTGTATATTTGGTATCAGTAAAGCTGAAAATATTCACACTTGGTGTCTAATTAGAGGCATCTCAATATTCATGTTTTAGAACTTAAGTATGTGGTTTGATGGTTGGTACCCACAGTTTTCTCTGATGTCAAACATCAAAAATATTTTTATACTTTAAATGGAAACTGCAGATGCTCAACACCTTACAAAAGCATTTTAAGTGTGAAAAGATGGATTTAGGTGTTTAACCTTAGATACCCCACTTGAAAATGCAACCTAAATTTGCAGGTTTTATGTAGTTTTGGATATTTTAGGCTACTATTAATATGTCTAATTGTTTTTGTTTGTTTAATACCTTCTATGACTTGTTATAGTCAAAATATTCTTTACATTCAGCTCTAAGAGAAATAGTTGCCAACGTTATTAATCGAGTAGATAGGTATTAAATAGCTTTATGTTTTTTCTAAATCAGTAGGTAACTTCTTTTAAAGCAGCATTGATTTCCCCCGCCCAATTTGTTGGCCATGGATATCACGCTAAATGTCACACTGAATTTACAACTCTGTGAAACTGTCTATGCCATGGGATTTTAAATGCCTGGAGACTTTTTTTTTCCTGTGCTGTTCTAATCAAGTGAATGGCTCTTGCTATTGCATGCTTTTCCCTAGGAGAATAAGTGATTTTTATTCTTTTCTTCTTCTTAGAAAATCTGATAATTAAACACTTAGACTTTTATCAGGCAGAACAGCAACAAACTCATGGATTGTAATGAAGTCAGAAGCTCCCACATACAACCTGTTGGCTCCTCACAGAGGAGCTATGTCATGCTAAATTATCTCCACATGCTGATGAGCAGTATTCTGGCAGGGATGGATGAGAGGCTGAGCATAAAGGACAGTTCTAATAGAAGAAATGATGGACACATTCACCTTTGTGAATCCCACTGGTCCCTTTGTCAGAATGCTGTCTGCTGCTGCTGCTAAATCGAATTCTTGTTTAAGGTAGCAGCCCTGAAAGGTACCTGCTGAGCAGCAAAACATGTACTAAAAAAGGATTTCCCATTTCAGCTTGATGTTTCTTCCACCCAGTTTAGCAGTATATTAATTGTTTTCGGAACTGCTACGTAATATGGGTTTAGTGCACTGAATGTGAAACAACGGGTTTCTTTCAAGAAGGGGCGTTTGGTTTTCTGGCAGGAAGACTAGATACATGACAGCTTTTACTATACACAGGATCAATCCTGCCATGATCTCCAGCCCATCCTTTGATATCTGGATCCCTAAAAAGTATATTAATGTTTTCTGAGTGCAGAGTTTCAGAGTGGAGAACCAGATCTTTACCTTGAAGCTGCATCAAAGGCTGACTGCGAATCTTGGGCTGTGGCTCTGGGAGAAGCAAACTCAGAAGGTTTGCACAACAAAATTCAGCAACTCCGGAGGTTGATCATGGAAATCAAAGAGGAGAGAACCTCAGATGAAGCACAACAATTTCTCTCTCCAGTGCAGGCAGACAACCTAGGAGAGTTGCAGTTTACAAGTAAGTGAACGTAAGCTTTATGTCACATTACACTGTAATGCTTTTAAAAACGTTCTACATTCTGTAACTGTTGGAATTAAATTGCAGTTTCAGTTGTTGACTGACAGTCGGCTATAGTAGCAGGAAGAAATGGAAGAGAATTAAAATATTCATGATTAGCTATATTTAGGTTCAGTCAAATAGTCTCCTTGAGGGAAACAAAGGTGTGCTTACAGTGTCAGGTTTTCTTTAATAAATGTTGTTTTTCAAGTTTGAAAACTCTTCATTTGAAAGCGAAAGAATAACCTCTTCCATACCACACATGAACATGCAAACTATGAGATAACAAAACATAACTCTGACAAACTTAGAAAGCAGGAGATACAGTAAAACTGAATATTAGTACTAATGAATTGTTCCTTCTGTGTGGCAAAAACACTGCAGCTTTGAAAATGTCTGGCCATATGTTCAACCCATGTTCATTGTTTTATTCTGGAACCATGCTGTTTTCTAGGAACTGTCATCTTCGGAGGATTTTAGTTGTCCAGTTAGCTAACCCTGTCAGGTATACATTTGGGCTGCGCATAAAAGTCATGTTATAGATGAGTCTGCTGCCAGTGTGAATGGTAGCTTGATTTTGGGTAATTTTTCAGAACACTTGACTGTTAAGAACATTTTTGAAAACCTAATTAGTTCAAAAGGCTTTTAAACTCTAGGATAGTTTTGAATTGTTAACTCTAGTAACGCCACCAATTTGAAACCAGATCATCTATACGTCAAGCTCTTGTGGAGAGGATACAGTTTAAAATTCATAACCTCTCCTCTTCTCCTACCTGCTGCGTGTTTGCGTGCATGCATGTGTACACACACACGCACTCTATAGCTGAAAACCTGCTCTCCTCATCACGTACATGCTTTCTTCTTCAAGTTAGTCTTTTCTGTTGGAGTCTTTTCTTTTGTAATGGCAGTCCGTTGTACAGTAACACTGTCTGAACAGGAGGCAGTTACATAACTGTATCTTCACCAGTGTTGCAGGCATTATCTGGTTATATTCTGAGGAGGCTGAGCAAATTAAATCATGTGTACTTGCACACCTTCCTTTGGTTTCCCTACCTTTTCCCGTTGGCCAGTTTTGCAATTCAGTGGTCCCTCCCATGCACTAATGAGTTAAAAGCATGCTTCCATTTCAAGTACAACAGCGGGCATCAAGATTATTAATAACTCAGAAATGCAGATATGCAAAGGATTATAGGGTACTTGTCCTCAGTACATGAGAGGGAATTAAGTAGCATTTTTTCCTACATGTATAAAAGCACAGGCATTTCTTTTTGCATCACAACTTTGTGCTAAAATCACATAAAGTAACATGTTGTTACTTTTAGTAGCCTAATTGATGGAGTTGGAATAAATATGGTTATTTTTGTTGCAGTCATATATTTTTGTTCAGATTAGGTATTTAAGCATTATACAACATTGTTTAATATACACCAAATACATTACATTATTAAATATTTTACCAAAAACTGCACAGCAATGAAGGTTTTCTCTTTTTTTTTAAATGAATTTTTGTTCACCTAGCGCTGTCTCCTGGGCCTCACAACCCATGGGCGTCCCCCACACTGTGTGCCCGTAACCCTCCCACCGCTGCTGCACTGTATGCCTGTGACCATCCTACTTGCTACACTGAACGCCTAAGCAAGTGCTTACAATGAATGCACTATGTACCCTTGATCACCCCAGCTTCCCACTACCTTGCGCACCTGCATGGGTGCCTCACTACTACACCATATACCTGTGACATTTCCTCCCCTGCTGTACTGTGTGCCTGAGGTTCACCCTCAGCTCCCTGCATTGCCCCACCTTTTGGGAGAGGGTGGGGCCACTGGTTGAACAACCCTGGCCTAGAAAAAACAATTTAAAATTGATCTTCCTAATTACTGAAATAAAACAAAAAACAGGTTTTCTTTCCATGGACAGGCACATTGTGAAACCATTTCTTTACAATGTGATTTCCTTAAAAATATAGTAAGTTCATAGATATATCTAGCAATGGTAAGGGTATGTGTAAAGCAAGGAAAGATATGTATTTAAAAAAGATTCTATTATATATTTATTAGAAATCATATCTTTTCTAATTATTTTTTTTTTTTAAATAATCTTCAAGGTATTCAAAGGATTGCAAATGAGCCAAAGCTGGAATTCAGCATAGGTAAGCCATATTTTTTATTTCAGTTTAGAATTGGAAGGCATGGGGCAGATCATGTTTAAACAACTTGCCCTGCTATGTAAAGGACTCTGTGTTCCTGGATATGAAATATTGGGGCCAGACTTTTAGATGATGTAAATAACTGGAAATCAACTAAGTTAGTTGAGCTATTATTACTTTATGTGAAGTGAAAAACTGATTCACAGTGTTGTATGAAACATTAAAGGTTTTTGGTTAGAGAATTGTAAATCACAGTTCTTAAAAGTATAGGGAGTTCGGATAGAAGTACTTTTAACTTCAGAATAATGTGTACATTTGTTTAAAAGTACAGACTATTATTTTTGTGGGGGAAGGTTAACTGCAATTTCATTTTCAGTGGATTTTATTGCTGCTCTGGTGGATGTACAGTGGAGTAATCTGTTGCTGCAGGTGTTCTGTTAGTTCACGCTTCCCTGTCTATTCAGATGCATATAGTATGATTAGGAACATTCAGTCAGTCAAGCAAGCCAATTGACTGAACATGTTTTGTATTACAAGATAAAGATAAAGTGAAAAAAATGAATACTTCACTTTATTGTGACTGGATATTTGGTAACAATAAATATTTAAATTAAATTACTTTCTACTGTGAAGTCTGGTACATTTCCAACCTTTTTATTTTAACTTCTTTGTCCATATTTTTAGTTATCTTTTTCAATTTTCTAGAACAGAAAATCATTACATATAAAAAGAAAAAGATGTTTTCTTCTGGCTCAATAAAATTAAATTATATTTGTAGCCTAACAGAAGTGTCATTTAGAAAGAAGAATTGTCTGCTTTATAGCTGCGTTTTTAAATCTGAGTAAGATACCTTTTATATTTTTAACTTTCCAGTGATTAAGAGAAAAAGCCATGCAGGCTAGGGACAGACATTCAAAAAGCCTGAGCCTGAATTGATTCAATCTTTGCAGGTTAGTCTAACCTGGCTTGGCTAAATCACTTTGTAACTGCACAGACATCCCAGACATGCAGGCATGTGCCTGCAGTGGCTCAGGCTAGGAGCCAGGGGGCTCTAGAGCAGCCCTTCCCTTTCATAGGGCTGAGCTGAGGGGGGGCATGATTAGCCCCTGCAGGATGCTGTGATTAGCCCAGCAGGGAACTGATAACAGTGTTTATGACCCCTAACTCAATGTTTATCACTGCATTAAGAAAACAACAGAGGGACATTATCAACTACCTGTTGATTCTACCTGTTGACTCAGCATGGACCACAGCCTGCCTGTGGTCTGCTAGCTAATATACAGGCACCTCTCTGCAAGGCAGAGGGGAAGGGGGAATTTCTGCTTATGAGGGAGTGATGAGGGGAAGGTGGGGAACAACTGTAGTATCTACTGGAGCTGCAGCCAGGGAGCAGAGGTGAGGGGCCAGCCCTGCTATGGAGAACAGAGCCTTGATGATGGGGATTGTCAGGGAATTGAATGGTAGGGAGCAGGTGGCCAAGGGGGGCAAGTAGATGCAGTAACAGAAAATGAGGGAAGGGGGGCAGATTTTGGGGAAGCAGGCACTGTGGGATCAAATTGAGGAGGTAGACACCCTACCCCCTGTGCTGCTTGCCTATCTGCCTCTGCCTTCCCTACTGTAGCAGCAAGGGGAACAAAATTTAAAAATACCTTCCAATTATTATATTCTATGCATCAAAAATTATAACAGTTTTATAATTTTCCATGTATAGATTCTAATTATTGGGGAGAAGGTGCCTTAAATCCAGATACTTCTTGGAATCGGATAAATACTGTGTTTAGAAGATATTATATATAAGCTAACTTCTATATTGTTATACTTTTATGTTCATATCATGAAACAAAATGCATTTGGCAGAGTGTAGGTATACAAGGAAGAAATATTAATACTACATGCTAGTTGATATATATCTATTACAATAAACGGACATGTATAATAATATGATCAAACATTTTAAAATACTTATGACATTTTTCACTAATCTTTGTACTAGCCTATGCAGATTGTGAGAAACATATTTTCTGATGCTAATTCCTCATATCTTCTAAGTCTGTTTTGCCCCATTTCACCAACAATTTTCAGTGACATAACAGAATGCTTCAATGGTATAGAGCAGGGGTGGTTAACCTCTGTCCTAAAGGCTAAATGCAGCCAGTGGAGCCTTGATATCTGGCCTGCAGGGCTCCCCTGGAATCAGAGGAGCCCTGGAATCAAAATTTGGTGGTGGGGGAGCAGTGGCCATGACTATGGCCAACCTCTCTGCCCTGCATGCTGGCCTGTGCCCCTTTGCCCCCATGGGACCAGGTCACCTCTTCCCTCGGATCTAGATTGAGGCTGGGCCATACCCCCTCCCCCTGGGGGGTCAAGTTGGTGCCCAGTCATACCTTCTTCTCCCTGCCCCTTCCCCCCCTGCATTGCCAGGTTGAGGCTGGGCCATGCCCCCTTTCCCCCTGCAGGATCAAGCCACACCTCTTTCCCCTAAGGGGCTGGCTTGCAGCTGTGCTGCCCCCCATGCCCCTCCACAAAGCCAAATGGTGCCCACCATGCCTGCCCTAGGCTCTGGATCAGGACTACTGGTCGTATCTGGCCAGGATGGATTGGGCACTGTCCATCTGGCCCGCGGGGGTGGAGAAAATGTTGAACACAACTGATATAGAGCCATTAACTCAGTTGATGTCAAACTGACTTTCCTTTCTCCCCTTCTTTTCACTTTTTCAACTCTTTTCTTTGCCCTTCTCCCTAGGTAATTTCATACTTACTGAGTGCTACCCCCCCCCCAAAGATTTCAAATAATAAAAATTGACCAAAAAGTCATGACACAAATGTAATGCTTGTATACTAGCAATCTGCTTATATACTGACCCAGTCTACAATCAGATTTATAGCCAATAAAAGCATTTTTACCATAGTACAAGGGTGTCACACTCACCATGCTCCCCTGCCCCCTACCTTGGGCCATGCACAGACTCCTTGTGGACTTGATTCAGAAGCGGCAGCAGAATTGAGTGGCAGCTGCAGTGCAGCAAGCAGCTATGGTGAGGGTAAATTCAGCCATCACTCACCCCACCCTCCCTGATTTCCCCCACCTTCCACCCACAGTCCCATTTACTCCAAATGGGATCTATGCCCTGGATTTAGGGAGTAGGCCCAAACCCTTGTGGCCCCACCTCCAAATTTCCAGCTCCTCTACCAGCCCTGGGTGCTACATAATGCAGCTCTGCAAGCCTGCACTTGTATAACGGACACTTCTGCACTAGTATAATTGCATCTGACATTCCTGCACTAGTATATTTGCATCTGTTTTATGGGGTGGGTTCCAATGTAGCTATGCTGGTTTCAAAATGAAAGTATAAATATAAATATATCAGTGCAAATCATTTGCCTGTCTTGTCTACTTGGACTTTACACTGTTCTGTACAGGGACAGCCTCTTGTGGCTTTGTACAGTGTCTAGCATTATGAGTAGGGAACTATTCAAGTTTCAGTTTCATGGAAACTGCAGATTTTGCAGACAATGTCCAAAAACAACAACAAAAAAACCCTAAAAGTAAAATGCTGGCTCCCCGGTGGGAGCCAGCAGTCTTCATGGCTGCT
>NW_017729030.1:45043668-45046165 GCF_001723915.1 Gavialis gangeticus | reverse complement strand
AATGGCTGAGAGGGCTTCATATTGCATGGCACTGCTTCTCTCTGATAATCAGTGATGAGGCACAGGGCTGCATGATGGACAGCCCTCTCTCCCGTCAGTGGTGAGGGGCCTCTTGGTCAATCAGAGGTGTGGGTGTGGAGGCACCACTCCACTATGAGCCCATGAAATCAGCTGTCTGCCTCCTTGATTTTGGTAGGTTCCTAATTATGAGGCTCTTCCTGCTGGCTCTAAGGCCTGATAATATTTTCATTACAAAGAACATGAAGTGGTAGGTTTCTCCTACACTATCCAACCTAGTAGCCTATATTATTGGTGATGTGACCATGGAAGATGGTTCCCTTGTTGCTGTGCCTCCACAATCTCCAGCTTCCAGAATAGCCCTTTAAGATCCACTGCAAGTGTTTGCAAAATAGATATGCTTCAAGGAGTACTGACTTAAGAATAAATGCGTGATGGTGCTAAGGTGATACAAAACCATGTTTTGCTCCTTCAGATACTTGAGGCTCTATGTTCAGCAGAGCTCTGTCAGACTGAGGCTGTAGTTTTATTTTTATGTGTGCATTAGTTGTTTCTATTAGTGACTGACATTTCATGGTTCATTGTGTAACATTATTAATTATGTCATTGCAGCTTTAATAATAAATTTTGTTAATTAACTACTGCTGCTGATTCGCAAACATATGGCACACAAGGGTGCCTAATAGGGCTGTGCGAAATTTCACTGTCTGTTTTGTTCAACATTGTTTTGACTCGTTTTGAGCTTGAAACAGTGAAATCAAAATGAAACAAAGGGCTTCAAAACAGCCTTGAAACGAAATGAGGGCAGTCGAAACATTTTGAAAGTTTCGACACATTTTGAGTTTCAAAGCTGAAGCTGGGCTTCCCTGCAGGGAAACAGGAAGTAAGGACAGGGAGGGGGAAGGACTGCTTTGATATTGATTGTCACAGTTTGGCTGCCTGAGATGCTGCTGGTGCTATTGTGCTGCTGCTTACTAAGTTATTACTTGTTGTCATTTGAAATGGTAGACCAGGCTGAGGCTGTAGACAAGGAGGAGACCTCATTGGGGCACTACCGTGTTGTGCAGAGGCACCATTGCCAGTGAGGGTATGTCTTACACACACACAGGCACACATCACAAGTTTTGCTTGTCAGCAGCTTTAGGTGCAGTTTCCCAGAAACCTCTACACCTATCTCCTTGAAACCTGGCAGGATTCATGGCCTCAGCAAGGGCTATTGTGCCTGCAGTTTTTACCTTGTTGTGCCTTAACACACACACGTGACATGCATTTTGTTTTCAAGATTTGAGGTGCAGTGTCCCAGAAACCCCTGTACCTATCTCCTTGAAACTTGGCAGGCTTCATGCCCTTAGAAGGGTCTACCATCCCTGCTTTTGTCATCCAAATCTGCCAAAAAAACCCAACAAAGTTTTATAGGCAGTTTCATGCTTCCCCATTGTAGCCTATGGGTGAAATGTCAAAATTCCCGTGCCCTCCTTTTTTGGCAGTTGGTCATATGGGGATCCTAGGTGCCCCTTCAGACGCAGGAGGCACCAGTTGCTGAGCCATGGAGGTGTCGGCGGGGGCCAGCACACTCCCCAGTGGACTGGGAAGTGGACCAGAAGTGCTTCTAGTCCACTTCGGGTCTGCTGCTGAGCGTGCTGAGGAGCCCCCCACACTTCTGTGGAACTCTCCATCTGCCCCAGCATTGCACCATTCACAAGCCTCTGCTACCTAGTGGTACTTAGAAAAAACATTTAAGGCTGTGTCTATGTCCAAATCTCAGAATCTTTCCAAATCTCTCTGAATTGATTCAAAGGGTTCCAATTAATCATGGAAAAATGTGGATTTTGGGAAACTGGGATTTTTTTTAATCAGAGAAAACCAGGATCCCTGCTGATGAGCATGGTAAACATTTTTTTGGAGGCCAGAAAAAAAATAAACAAATTATAATTTAATTCCTTCAGTGCCTGTGGAATTGCACTGCACGTTTGCTAGGACTATTGATGTTTACTATGGTGGGTACTAAGGGTATGTCTGCATGTGCTGATTTCATTGTTGTACAGAGATAATCTAAGCTGAATGTGAATGAACTATTGCTTCTTTGCAGAGGAAATTAAGGCCAGACGTCAGAGGGATAACTACAAAGTTTTGCACCCTGGGTGGTAGTAGCAGCTGGCTTGGCAGTGGTGGCAGCTGCCATTCTTGAGCCCCCTCTCAGTTGGCATGTGGAGATCTGGTGCCCCTCTCACCTACCCCTAGTTATACTACTGCCAGGCATAATGCCACACTAACAGTGATACACTGCTTCACATTTTGGAGCTGGATCAGCTCTGCTGATCATGTCAGACCAACCTGATTGCCTTCTATGATCAGGTCACAAAGGCCATGGATGCAGGTGTCGCGGTGGATGTAGTCTTTCTGGACTTCAGCAAGGCCTTTGACACCGTCTCTCACCCCATCCTAGTTAAAAAACTAGGTGACTGTGGCATCGATGCCT
>NW_017729030.1:45021897-45043013 GCF_001723915.1 Gavialis gangeticus | reverse complement strand
GTGCTGGCCCCTACCCTGGGGGTCTTTAAGAAGAGGCTGGATGCCTACCTGGCTGGACTCGTTTGAGTCCCATTTCTCTTTTTGGGGTTTTTTGTTGTTCTCCCGCCCTGGCGGGGGGTCGGGCTAGAAGATCTACTAGGTCCCTTCCGACCCTTAATCTATGAATCTATGAATCTATGCTTTGCACAGTATAGATATGACTGAAGATGCTATGGTGAAGCAATGCTATGGTGGGTGGTAGTTGGATAAATCCTAAAGATTGTGTTACCCTGTGTATATATTGTGTTGGCACATAAGGCACTAATGATATTCAGTCTATTGAGCATCTCAGATATTTTGTAGGGTGTCTGAAAACATGTCTGGACAAACAGGTTTGAAAGACCGGTCCTGATTTGTGTGAGCTCTAACTTATTTACAGAAAAAAAGAATAAGGACATTTACTGTCTGTTTCAAACTCTTATGAAATAGCATGATTCAGAACAAGTGTTGTTCCAAGAGGGTTAAAGATGACGTTTAAATCTGTAGGGGACTTGTTTCTTTTCTTCTTTCCCAGCAGAATTTGAGTGTGGAGCTGTCTACATGTACAAGCAAAAGGTTTTGTTCTTTCTGTCATAACATTTCTCTCTGAGTAATATTGTGATAGCACTTAATTGGGATAAGGTCATGGAGCTGATTTAACTCTGCATACTAAACCTAAATGTTACACTGCATAAGCACTCTGACTAAATGTTTTCTTCAGCTTGGATACACCATCTGGAGCTCTTTAGGCAGCGGTCTTGTCACATGAAGGAAAAGCAGAAACACTGCTTAAACCACTAAAATATTTGTGTCACAACTCCTCAGGCTTTTTTGTTTGTTTGTTTGTTTTTGGTTTCTGGCTTTTAACACTTTTTAAAAAATTTAATGTTGGCAATTTTCTAAACACAAATGTCATTTTAAATTGTTAATTAAACTAAAATGTTTCATTTGCTATTTTTTTCTGTTGTAGTTTTTTGTTTTCAGGTTTGTTTTGTGTTTACAGTTTTTAGCCAAAACTAGTTGCCAAATTTGAAATGAAATGACAAAGCTGTATTTTTCACAGAATAAACATGTAGTAGAACAAAATTGCTCACCTTTAAAAGTGAGTTTTAGAATTGGACTCTTGTTCACAATGCACAGAAGTTGGTTAAGCATCAATCATACCAATCTATGATATGATATGATTCTATGATAATTAGTCTAAGGCAGCTAAATGAAAAAGAAAAGATGGACAGGGAGGAGGCTTTAGGAATGTATTTTCAGGGAACTCTTTCAACCCACTGGTGCTGGGTTGTTTGTCTCTGCTGGTCTCAGTACTCTGAAGTGTAGAATGAGAAGCCCTAAGAAGCACTTGTATTCTGCACACTCAATAGCAGTTGCTCTGGTTAGCTTGTCATGGACATGAAGAATTCTCCTGAAGATGTAGAAAACACTAAGCCTAACCTATATTTAGGGTTTTTTTAACACTGGGGGGTTAAGTCCTAAATGTTTTTGAAACCTAGGTACTTGAGGAGTTGCCTCTATACCCATGTTGTAATCCTGAGATACCTGAACCAACAGGCCCCTAGATTAAAAGTCAGGGGACTAGTGATGGGCCACTTTCCAAGAAAAGTCCTGTGGAACCTATTCTGCTTCTGGTAGCTTCCAGATTTTGCTTGAAGCACCTCTTTCTTTTCTAGCAGCTTTTGCTGTTATGGAGGTTTGATGGGCATAGGACAGTTTGATAAGAGAGATTATTTTTGAGTTGTTGGCAGTGCCTCCTTGGCCAAAATTAAATTAAAGTACTATAACTCCATTTCCTAGGCTCTACCCCTTCCTCTCTACTACACTTCTACCAAAGGAAGCCAGTGTTTTTGAATTTCATCTCAAAGAAGAGTCTTATTGTAGCTGCTTTGCATATGTGGTGTGGCTAAAATTGGTTAAGCCAGGCCTCTTCAGTAAGGTTTGGCTGTTTGTACCATTCTAGTGATACAAACAACATCTTTACACATGCTCTGGATGGGGGGGGGGACTTTAATTAAAGTGGCTTTTGGGAGCTTCTCATGTATTTGGCGTTCTGTGCTTCAAAAGAGTGGTGGGGGAGCTTTAACTAAGCTTGCCGTTTGACAACTGCCACCAGGGTAGTAAAAAACAAATGTTCAAGTCTTATTTTCATTGTTAAGGCCCTACCTAGCTCTCCACTAGTCTCCTCTCCTCTATGAGCTACTCTACCCTACCTCCCATTAGTCTGTCACTCTTTCGACAGTGCCAGCCTAGATGTCCCCTTGGTTATTTTGTTCTCTTCTTTCATTGTGCACTTTTATTTTTAATGCTGCATGTCTTATCCTGGTTTGCCAAATACAACCTCTCTTCCATCTTCAGGTCTTTAAGACTTTCTACAGAATTAACAAGAAAAGAACAGAACCAGGCATCTAAAATAGAAACTTTTCTAAAACTCTTTTAGTTCTGACTACAAGACAAGAATCAGATTTTTAAATCTGTACCTTTATTACTTAAGGTACCTTAACATTTTGGTATTGAATCTCTTGAGGGCAGGAATTGTTTTCACACATCCCACACAGTACTGAGCACACTATCACTGCTTAATAAACAATAATAGCAATAACAACATTGTAATTGCAATAGCAACATGCATGGTAAGTTGAGAAACTTGATTTATGGTATGTGATCTAAAAGATTAGTGCTTTTTTCTGTCACTTTTTAAATGAGAGTATCTGGCCTAAAAGCTTGAGATTAAAATCTGGAGGTGCTGAAATATGGCTTTTAGGTACACTTTTGAAAAATAGTGTATGCAAGTAAAAATGGTTCCTTTCCCAACAACACATCCTGCGTCCAGTTTAGCATTACTCCTGCCTCTTCATTTTCTTTTGTTAGCTAATTAGCTTTCATCTCAGTAATTGGTGTATAATTGTTGAGAGAACTGGTCACAAGAAAATGTCTTCAACTTGTGTAGCATCTGTTGCTACTTAATGATAAATGGAAAATGGGACTTACCTTAGGGCTCTATTTATTAAATGGCTATGATTTGTGTAAACTCAAATTCTGTGTAGGGTATGGGGATAAAAATCCCACACTGCCCCTTTCTGTGTTATTATTATTCATCATTACTGGCTTCTCATTGAGCACAGGGATGCTTATTTGCTCTGCAGTGGGTCAGAGCACATGCTGAACCAGCATGTGTGGTACAAATGACTGACACACTGGTACCAAAAGCAGATGATGTGAGGGCAGCTGCCTTTTTTTTGGGCACTAGCAATAGGAAAACTAGCAGCAGAATCAAGAGCAGACTGTTTTGAGTCAGTTTTTTTCCATTCTGTTATATGAACCTAAATTGTTTTCCAGGTTCTTGTCGGAAGCTGTTGTATTTTTATGAATTATTTTTCCCTGAACTAATTTGTGCAATCTAAGCAAAAAAACAAGTGACAACCTTATAAATACAAATATGTTTAATACAGAGCTTTGCATGGGGAGAACTTTTATCTCAAACCCCGTGGAATAAAGACCTTACCACACTGATTTGCCTACATGTCTTGGAATACATTTTATATGTAAGGATAGATTTTTGAATAGCTGAAGTTAATCTATTTAAAGAAGAGTTTGTGGATATCTGAACTTGAAAAGCTTTAACAGCTGTAAAGGTTCTGTTGGGATTTGACCATTTTCAGAGATGAGGTTTTCTCACTATTGTTCTGGAGTGATGCAGCAGATAATGGGATTGAATTCCGACATAAGTGCAAATCTGAATTCTTGGTTGCAGATGATAAGAGTGCCTTCCTTCTCATGAAAGAGAAAAGCAGGGAGAAGGGTGGGAGAGACCTTTCCTTTTTCTTTGAATGCAGAAATGTTTACACTCTAAGTAAAACCAGAGGTTTTGTTTGACATTATTCTTTTACATACTTTCTTTTGTTGGCTATAAGTGTTTTCTATAAACCTTAAAAAAAATGATGAATACAATTTTCAAAAGCACTTAAGTCTACTTTTCAGTTTGTATGCCACTTTAAAAAAAAAAGTAAAGTAGGAGTAGATGAGGTAGTTTAAAACAAAACAAAAAAGAAATTTGTTTCATGACAAGGTAAACCAGTACGTTTGGTAAGTATCACAGTCATTGAAGGACAGATTTTCAAAGGTTTGCACATGTCTGAAGATACAGACAGACATCTTTGGTACTTTTGAAAAATTTACTCATATCTGACACTCAAGTTTATTTTCTTTTAATTCTCTGTTCTAAAGCAATGCAGGTTTTAAGGTGAATTCAAAGTAAATTCTTGGTACAAAAACATTATATATAAGAACTCATTGGGTTCACTTCAAGTAAGATAGCTTATCATAGTTGTATACTCCATTTGAAGTCAGAGGGTTGTTCTTTTGCTTATGGAAGTGAGATCAAAATGAGAAAGTGTAACAAAGAACCCCAGGTGTGGCCACTGAAAAATACTTGATTTGACAGAATCCAAGATAGATAATTTTGCTTAAAAGAAGGAAAAGAAAACTGTAGTCAAGGTAAACAGGTAGACAGTAGGGTTGTGTGGAGCTTCAGTCACTGATTTGATTCGGCCCAATTTGGTGGCCAAAACTCCAAATCAGAATCAAATCAGGAGACCCTTTAATTTCTTTGAATCAAATCAGAACCCTCCACATTGATTTGGAGAGATTTGGAAAAACTCGATGCTTCGGACATGGACACAGCTTTCATGAGCCACGCCCAATACCTTGAGGTACATAGAAAAAACGTTTAAAGCTGTGTCTATGGCCAAATCACTGATTCTCCAAATCAGCATTGAATCTTCAGATTTGGATTGAGTCTAATTGAATTGGGACAGTGATCTGACTCAACAAATCGAATCACTGTCCCTGATTCATGCCAAATTTGAATCGAATACAGCCTGTTTCACACACCCCTAGAGACAGGACTAAATCATACAAATTCTATCCCTATAGCACATTTATCTCACCATTTAAAAAAATCTTTTAAAAATGTAGTTATTTATTACATCATTTGGTATCTATTCTTTCTATCAAACAACAGCTTTTTAATATTTAGCTGGTCTATCTCATATCTGTACTTTTCCATTTTTACTGCACTCTTGGTTTTCCTTTTCTCTTTTTTCCTGTGTTATCTCCCCCCGCAAATGTGAATTGCCCTTCCTCTGTCATTACATTCCTCTCTTGTAAGCTGCAGTTCTAGTCCTGTCCCATTTCTTTCACACACACTCAAGCAGACTTAAGCACAGTCTCTTAAGATGGCCCCAGTATTATCCCCTCTCTCCCCACTACAAAAGAGAAGTATCAAGATTCTTATCAAGAGTCCTGTTGCTGTACAACTGGATATAGTTAGAAGGCAGCCAGACCAGAATCAGCTACTTCACTGTTCAAAAGAAACTGGAAGAACTTTTCGTCTTCAGCAGTTTTGTGGATAGAAGATCTCATGCTTTTTCTGTTTCTTTTGCCTGCTACCTAGTTTTCTCTTCCTAGACTATTCCTTACCCCACCCGATCTTTGCAGATTGAAGGGCAGGGTATGTAGCATGAAAGGTGGTCCATTCCCATCTTCAAAATTCTCTTCTGCGAAACGTTTGCAGTTGGCCTATCTTGCAGCAGAAGGAACTGGAATCAAAGGGGTTTTGAATCATGATACGTTACCAGTTCTAAAATACTGCTTCCCCCTTGACTCCCTCCTCTTCCCCACTTTCCTTCCCCCAAAGCATAGGCGATGTGTAGACGGGGCACGGGAGGCATGTGCTGCTGCAGAAGCCACCACTGGGTTCTGTGGCAGTTGCTGCTCTCAAAGCCGATGTGGCTGGCAGCGTCTGCAGGCAGTCCCCACTCACTGCTCACCACCACTCCCTTCCTCCCACTGCCGACACCACTGCCGGCATCTGCGGGCGGTCCCTGCTCGCCACCATGGTGCCCCCCACAGTCTTGGAAGGCACCAGTTGTTCATGCCCCAGAGGCTTATATTTATCAATAAAATTGGTTGAGAATTGTGGTATTTTGGTTAGCGTGCTATGATAGATTGAAATCTGTCCTGCAGTCTTCACCTCTGTTCCTGGCTCATGTCTCTTGTAGTCTTAGCTTTTCTCAAAACACACAAGGCATGTGCAATGCTTGCAGCTGCAGACAGGGACAAGCAGGTCTGAGCCACGTGAGCATTCAAAGTCAGCTGTTTCTCCTGCTGTTCTTAAAGGACCCAAAGTAGCTCAGACAAAGGAGACAGAACACAGACCTCCCACCTTTTGAATGAATGCTCTGACCTCTAAGCTATTGGGAAGGGAGGCTTGACCATGGATCCTCTAGGTATGGTTTGAAAGAGAGTATGGTCCCTTGAGTACTTTGCACAGAGCCTGGTACAATTGTTGTGATCCAAGAATGTCTACTGAGTCAATCCTTTAGGGTGTGATAGTCAGAGAGTTACCTGCTTTATGAATCCCCATGAGGCTTAAGCATGAGACAGACTTGACATTGCTCAGTACTGTTAAGACTACAGTGCTTCACAGAAGCAGAATGTTGGGCCTAGAAATATAGTGTTGAACACCTAAGAATTTCATCTATCTCCATGCTTAGGTGGCAGCTGAATGGAAGTTTTAGGATCCTGTCTAATTCCTTTTATGGATCTAGCCATAAACTTGTTGCTACCAATTGTTCTGGCTGGTCATCTCTAACCTTGAGCTTTCTCCATTAAATATTTAGTAGAAAATTATAAAGAGATTACTTAATCTTTTTTCTGTAAATATTTGTGTCTTTCTGCATGGACTGTGTAGCATGGTATGGATACAGTGGGGGTTACAGTGGACAGTAAATTGGATACGAGTCAAAAACATGCCCTTGTTGCCAAGAAGGCTAACGGCATACCAGGCTGCATTAGTATGAGTATTGCCAGCAGATCAAGGGAAATAATTATTCTCCTCTGTTTGGCCCTGGTGAGGCTACATCTGGAGTACTGTGTCCAGTTTTGTGCCCCCCACTACAGAAGAGAAGTGGACAAATTGGAGAGAGTCCAATGAAGGGTTGAGGGACTGGGGTGTGTGAATTCTGAGGAGAGGTTGAGGGAAATGAGCTTATTTAGTTTGCAGAAGAGGAGACTGAGAGGGGATTTAATAGCAGCCTTTACCTGCCTGAAGGGTGGGCCCAAATAGGATGGAGGTAGACTGTTCTCAGTGGTGGCACATGACAGAACAAGGTGCAATGATCTCAAGTTGCAGCAGGGGAAGCTTAGGTTGGATAGTAGGAAAAATGTTCTCACTAGGAGTGTGGTGAAGCACTGCAATGGGTTACCTAGACAGTTGGTGAAATCTCCATCTTTGGAGGTTTTTAAGGCCCAGCTTAACAAATACCTGGCTGGAATGATCTAGTTGGAGCTGGTTTTGCTTTAAGCAGGGGGTTGGACTAGACCTCCTGAGGTCCCTTCCAACCCTCATTTTCTATGATTCTATCAAAGTAAGTTCCTTTGGTATTCTAAAAGATGTGTGTTTGAGATTGTAGTCTATTTTGGGGAAAAATGTGAAGCAACTAGGCTTATATTCCTGTAGTATTTTTCAGGATCATTATTGTAATGTGAAGCATAGTATGGACACAAGAGATATGGAATCTTTTGTTAGGCTAAAAATATATTAATATATAATTTTTAAGTAATGTAAGGCATGATGGATCTTAATGGCTTATTTGAAACAAAATTTCAATTAAAGTGGTACAGTGCTATTAGTATTTCAGAAGTTTAAATATTTCTTTATGCCTACTGAAAGATGTACAATTAAGCTTTTATGTTATAAAAATACTGTTTTTTCTTGAATATAAAACAAGGTATTTTCCCTAATCAGCATGGGGGGGAAAAAACCTCATCTTATGTTCACATACAAGGAAGCCTTACTAAATACTAGGGCTGTGTGAAATTTCACCAGGTGTTTTGTTTCAAAGGTGTTTTGATGCATTTCAAGCTCAAAACAGTGAAATCGAAATGAAACAAAAGGCTCTGAAATAGCTTCAAAAAGAAACAAGAGCGCTCAAAACATTTCAAAAGTTTTGAAACATTTTGAGTTTCAAAGCCAGGCCTATGTGGCTTCAGCACCAGCTTCCTCTCATCTGGCACACAGATCCAGGGGCTAACAACCCCAGGAGGGCTGCAGGGCTGTGCTGGATTCCTCACGGGGGTGTGAGCCCCCAGATCTGTATGCCAGATGAAAGGAGGCTGACGCTGCCACCTGGGACCAGGCAGCAGCAGTATTCCCCGGCACTGGGCTCAGGCTGCGTCCAGCACTAGTCCCGGGCAGCAGCCTAAGCCTCCTCTCATCTGGCATGCATATTTGGGGGCTCACACCCCCAGGAGGAGTCTGGCAAAGCCCAGCATCCCTGTTGGGGGTGTGAGCCCCTGGATCTGTGCCCAAGATGAGAGGAGGCTGCCTCTCCCACCTGTGCCCAGCACTGGAGAAGATTGCTGCTGCTGCTTGTCCCAGGCAGCAGCTGCAGCCTGAACTTCCACTCATCTGGCATGCAGATCCAGAGGCTCGCACCCGGGGGAGGGCTGCTGGGCTGTGCCGGACTCCTCCTGGGGGTGCGAGCCCTCGGATCTGTGTGCCAGATGAGGAGTTGCAGGCGGCGGCAGCAATCTTCTCTGGTGTTGGGTGCAGGCTGTGCCCAGCGCTGGTTGCAGGAGAGGAGGCTGCCGCTGCCACATCTGGCATGCAGATCTGGGGGCCCACACCCCTGGGAGGAGTCTGGCACAGCCCTCTTGGGGGTGCGGGCCCCTGCATCTGCATCCTGGATGAGAGGAGGCTGCCGCTGCTGGCAAGTGTCAGCAGTTTTGCTTTAAAGAGTTTGAGATGCAGTTTCCCAGGAACAGCTGCACCTATGAAACTTGGTGGGCTTCATGCCCTCAGAAAGGGCTACCATTCCAGCAATTTTCATCCAAATCAGGCAAGAAATTACAATGTTTACGCATTTTCATGATTCCCCATTATAGCTTATGGGCTAAACGTTGAAACCGTGAAACGGTTTCAACGAAATGAAATGGAATGGTGCTTCAAAACGAAATGAAATGATGAAACAAAACACTGATGTCCCTTCAAAACGGTGAAATGGATGTTGAAATGAAATGATGGTGTTTCACACAGTCCTATTAAATACATTAATTCTCATTAAACTGCTACCAGAAGCAGTATGTATTCAGTAATGAAAACCAACTATGAAATTGATTAAATACAGCCAGTACTAAGCATGACTATAAAACAAAAACTCCCCGTGAGTATGTTTCCCCAGTATGGGCTATCACAAGGATAGGTAAGTGAAGCCTGTCTGAATAAGATATACAGTAGTGCCCATTATATGCAATCCCCCTCAGTGCCAACTCTTTTACAAGTTATGATAATCCACTATATGGAATACATTTTGACTTCTTTTTCACTTTCACAGTTGAGCTATGCCTTTCTTTCCCATTTCCAAAGATTCCTGTTTCTTCACCCTTCTTAGATGTCTGGCAAACATCACCAAATGGAGCCCCAAACAGCTCACTCAGAATCCTTCTGTTGCCTCCTCTCTCAGCCTGTTGCATATAATTAGAGTAGTCCCACTCTCTATGAGGTGAAGCCAGAGCAGGTTGCCCTGCATCTCATCTGCGTATACATTTTTGGAGGATTCCAGGACTCATGACTAGAACACCTGGTTCCAGTCATGAGTATGGGGCTAATTAGCACCTGGATCCTGAGCAGTACTG
This sequence comes from Gavialis gangeticus, assembly GCF_001723915.1. Classification (NCBI taxonomy): domain Eukaryota; kingdom Metazoa; phylum Chordata; order Crocodylia; family Gavialidae; genus Gavialis; species Gavialis gangeticus. Next base: position 45,033,293 of record NW_017729030.1, on the reverse strand, counting down.
AACTATGGCTTGAAATGCTGTTGACTCTGGTGGGTCCCAGCCCAAGGAACTGTATGGTAAACTGGAAGACTTTTGGCCTTGGACTAATACCATGCACAGTTTGTACTATAGATAAGTAGGTACAAAAAATGCTGTTTAAAAGTGTGTTTATGGAGTACCTGTGTTAAAACTTGCAGGAGTTTAAATAAAAAGGTAAATTGCATCAATTCTGGATGAACTAAGTCTATCTATACTATATGCAAATTACTACAGGTATGTTTCTTTCAAGTTCATTGTTTTCAAATTTGCCCCTTACTTCCATGTGTTAAGGGGGAGAAGGGGGTACAAGGAGAAGAAATTGGGGGTGTTAGGAGGGCCTCTGATTTACCCCCGATGTATTTTCCCTGCAATAGCAATGGGCAGGGGGCAAATTTAAGGCAAAATTCCAATAATAAGATTCTACACTTGGAAAATTATAGTGAATTTAGAAAATCTCCAAATATAGAATCTAATTATGTGGGGGGGTGAGGGGTGAGGTGCTGTTATCCAAGTACATATGGTACCTCACATAAGACTTTCTTCAAATCCTTATGCGTGTGTTTGGAAGTGTCATGGAAGGAAACTGTTATCAATAATGGAAAGCTGAAGTCATCCTCCCTTTTTGATGTCTCATTTAAAGATATACTTATTTAGGAGGCTTTGAAAAGTGAGTCCTGCCTTGTTCTATGACTTGAAAATGAGGGTCTTCTGCAGGTCCTGAGAGAACTGGAATTTTCATATCGCTAGCAGTCGCAAAATATAATGGGCACTTATATGCAAATTGTTTCATCCTGCGACATGCCAGAAAACTGTTTGGTCAGAGAAGACTTGATTAATCACAGCTGATGTGTACTGCATTGCATTGCATGCAGTTGCAAAATGCGTGTCAGCATGCAGAAAGTGGCAGTAGTTAGCTTTTGAACTAAAACACCTTCAAGTCCACCTTCAAGGTGTTTTAGTTCAAAATCACACCACTGTTGTTTTCTCAGCACTGATGCGTATTTTGCTACTTATAGAACTGGACGTGACACAGCGCTGGGTGCTTTTAAAAGTGCCTAGCACTGTGGTGCAAGTGTGTATACAAATGCTCAATGTGACATGTTCTAAGATGGCTGCTATGACTTGCTGTCAGGTTCATCTGAGATGCTCCGAAAGGGCTCACTTTAAAATGAAAATAGGTAATTTTTCATGGTCTGCATGACTGAAAAGGGGTACAGGCAGGAGACTGAAATGTCTAGTGTAGTGATTTGACTCTTCTGTGAATTAAAATGTGCCATGTTTTTTAAATATTGTTTCTATAGAATATTACAAATATTTAATGTAATAAGAAATTGAACGAAATTAAAAAATTAAGTAGCTTGAAGTATTTGATCTGGATACCCAAAAATAGTTAAAGCTGACACTTGCCTGAAATCTGCTCTTGTATACTTGGGTAACTCCACTGACTTCAGAAGGGTTTCATGGGTGGAACTGATTGCAGAATAACATACTATAAATTATGAAGAGTTTGTCATTCCTAGCAGTTAGCTCCACAGATCTAAAGAGCTGTCATTTAAGGATTTTAGTCGTTAGAGGTTGCAACAGAATTGCTTTTAAACCCTTTAAGTGCTAGAATATGATATATGTGGTAAAATATATTATTAGTACTGGCTACCTGGAGAATACCACCTTATTCCCATTGAAATCAGTGGATCCAATGCTATCGACTTCATTGACAGCAGAGGTAGGATCATTGTACGTGTCAGTTTTAAATCCTTTGTGAATCCCCTATATGAGGAGATAAAAGAAGTTTGGTTTTTGAAAGGTTTAACTAAATCTTCTCATTCTGGTAAAATAAAGTCAATTATGTTTTGCAGTGTTTTTATTTAAAGCGAGGGTGGTGGCATTATTAATTTACATAATGCAAGTTTAGAGCAATAACAGCAATTTCAAGCATGGTCAGTGTTCCAACATGAACATTGACCTTTTAAGGAATTCAGGTGGAAATAACAGTGTATTCGGTTTAGTAGGATCAAGCAACCTTGCTTGTATGCAACATTGAGGTTGTGGAGTCCATTGATCTGTGGATGGTGAATGATGTATTTTTCTTTTTTGATAGACCTTAAAACACCAGATACAGATCTCTGCTAGGTCATGAGATGATTATTTAAAACAGTGCCCTTAGGGCCACCTTCAGTCTTCTGAGGAGATGAACCCATTGTTGACATCAAAAGCGCTGAAAAAACCAATAGATGCACTATTTAAAACAAATTTATTTTGAAATCACCTTGACTCAGTTTTGCAGGAGCTACCCACAGGACACTATGGCTAGGGACAAACATTCAAAAAGCCTGAGCCTGAATTGATTCAATCTTTGCAGCTTAGTCTAACCTGGCTAGACTAAATCAATTTTGTAATCAGACAGACATCCCAGAAATGCAGGCACATGCTTGCAGCGACTCAGGCTAAAAGCCGGGAGTTGCTAGAACAGCCCTCCCTTCCCTTCCGCAGAGCTGAGCTGAGCTGAGCTGAGGGGGCATGGCGAGGCCTGGGCAGGACACTGTGATTAGGGAGAGGTGCCCCCTTGATATCAGAGCATTTATCAGCTCTGTTATCAGCATTTAACACCCCATCAGAAAACAAAGCCTCGTTCATTACAAGCTCTTAAACAGCTTAAAGATGTTTAACTGTGTGTTCAAATATCCACATTAAAAAAAAATTTAGTTGCTTAAACTGTGAGTCTTTCTTTTCATTTTGAGATGCTGTTTTTCATGGAATCCCAAGACATCGTCCCTTCTCTGAACCCTGCTGCTATTGCCACATATTACAGTGTGGTCTCAAAAATAATCTATAACAAGCCTGTGACGTCTGTGCCATGAAGAATATTAGGAAGCAGCTGAATTTTAACCGTGCATTGCACTGAGGTGCTAAAAAAAGGACTTTCTCATCAGGCTTATCTTCAACCTTGTAAAGCTACTGCTGCTGCTGTTGTCTTTGCAGTTTTTTGACATCTATATTGCAGTGCCATTTGGGGCTAACAAGGTCAAGGCTCTTTTGCTAAGTGCTATACAGACAGAAAGTAAATGACAGTCTTGCCCTTAAGAACTTTCAGTCTAAGGGTATGTCTGTATTGCAGTTACATATCCATACTGCTTTTAACCTAGCTAGCTTGATTACAGGTATTGATCTGACTGAGGCAGAGTGGAACTTAGTGAAAGCTGCAAAACCTGCAACGGTGAATTTAGCCTGTGCTGAGCTCTTTGGTCCCTAGATTGCTACCAGTACCGAGGGAAGCTAGTTTAAAGATAGTTGTGGTATTTGTATGTTATATTACAGTTGCTGCAATTCATGTTTCATGAAATGCATCAAGTAGGTCATTCAGTCTTTTCAGAGAAATATGTCTAATACAGTCCTTAGGTTTCACGTTGTTCATTTTTGGTTCCTTTACTCTGTGAAGGAAACTTCTTTACAGGTGAATAAAGAAGTGTGATTTGAGGATGCATCTGATGATACAGTGAAAGAAGAAAAGGATTTATTTTGTTATAAGTAGTTTGTGGCTCCAGTAAAGCATTATTCAGGAAATCACTCTCACTGTTTTCCTTTCTGCTACAGGAATTCAGATTGGTGGTTACCTTGCAACCTGTTTCAAATATAGTGCATACATTATTATAGTATAATATTGCACATATAAAAACAAATACCTCTTTTGTCAGGTTGTACCAGTATATGAATGTTAATGCAGAAGATAAATATCTTTGTGTAAAAGGCAAAGTCAGTGTATCCTGGTGAAAAAAAAATCTAAATTAAGAATCAGTTAGAGCTCTTTATATACAGTTTGCTCCTCTTCTTGCATTGGTGACAAGTCTTTTCCTGTTTGCTTTTTTTTAGTTTGAGTCAAAATAAGACCACAGGTAGAAACCAGTGGAATACATTTCATTGGTAACATTTTAAAATAAATTATTCAAAGGTTTAATGTTTAGATCTAGATCTTGAATTTACTCTTTTTTTGTGCAATGGGAAATCTGTGAGCAGAATTTTCATGAGTTTGGACCTTTACTACAACAGGTATTTGATATGACTGAATATTAATAGTGCTAAAGTGGCAACAGTTGCCACTGTTTCTAAGGGATGTAAATTCTAGGATGCTATTCTAAACTATCAACATGTGCCAAATTAGTTATAACTTTGGAATATCGCTGTCTAAACCCATTGTATTTTGTGTAGAAGACTCCAAGCACTTTTACAGCAGGTCCCCCCCCCACCGCCCCCAAATTTTCTCCCCTTTCTCTCACCAGTGAAATGAAGTCACCTCTGGACCTGTGGGCCAGAATGGGAATGCCATTGTTAGTAGTACCAGCCACTAGATAGTTTAGAGATAGAAAGTAAGGAGGTAATTAAAAATCTAAATTGACTGCTAAAGTTCTGCTTTGCTATTATTATTCCAGTTGTGTTTTAGCAATATATAGTATTTTATGCTAATATTAAAATTCTCTACAAGGACTGGATTTACTTGAATACAAGACAAAATTTTTACTCCCCACAATCAGCATGGGGGGAGAAAAACCTTCGTCTTATATTTGTCTACAAGAAAACATAATTAAATACATTATTTATCTTTAAACTGCTGCCAAAGCAGCATGTGCTCAGTAATGGAAACCAACTATGAAGTTCATTAAATGCAGTCAACACTGAGCATGACTATAGAACACATGGCCTGTAATGGGCAAACATATTGTTGGCAACCTACTATAAGGATAGGCTAGTGCAGCCCTTCTGAGTAACATATGGCAGTATCCATTGTGCTTAGCCCCCCCCAGCATCAACTTTTTCTAGGGGTCCTCATATATTCAAAGTTGTTTTATATTCAAGTAAATATGGTACTTAATAGAAGTATGGAAATAATTTTTGTAAAGGAGGAATTAAAAAAAAGAACATATGACTGTACTAAAAAGTTAACCTAGAGTCGTAGAGAACTAGGACTGTAAAGCATGTCCAGAGATCATCTAATCCAACACCCTGCCAGAGGCAGGATCATCCTTCTCCAAGCCATCCCATACAACCATAATCCAAATTGTACATAAGATTACCCTCAACCCTGACACAGCACCTAACACCATAACCTGCCACAGGTAAAGTAGAGGAACCACAGCAGCCATGAAGCTATCGGACCTGAGGAAGGGCAGTTGATGCATGAAAGTTTGTCTAGCAGCTCTTCGAACTACACAGTTGATCCAGTGAAAGATATCACAGAAAAAAATCCTTGCCTGTCAGGCATTTCCTGGACCATCATTACTATAGCAACAGTCTATCTCTAACATCGCATAAAGCTACATGCACACTAGTAGCTTCCAAAGTGGAGGGAATTTATAGGATTTATCAAATGTGCCATCTTAATTTTTTTAATAGAGGTGGCAGTTTTATTTCAGACAAAATTGGGACCTCACATCCCAGTGTATTGGAATGTATAAAAGAGTAAGTTGTATACCCACTGGTAGGAGGGAAGTTTGTATGTGTACTACAGTGGTTATGCATCAGGCAAAGAGAGCTGAGCCCAGTCTGAAAATACATGTGGAGATCCATGGCATAAGGATGTGCTCATAAAATGAACTGCTCAAAACAGAACATGCAACACCAGCAAGTAATAAATGGTGAACCATTCAGATTTACTGTTGGAGCATAGTTGTGTGCACAGCATTGCACCTGGATCTTAGTGCCCAAAGAGAGGTGCATCAATAATTTGCCCTTGGATATCCCTTGTAATGAACATAACGGAGGACCATAAACAAACAGCTTCCCAGGGTGATCTGTGTGCCACACAATGTACCTCAGGATCTAAGCGTAGCAGTGGTTTCACTATAGGGTGAATAGGTTTTATTAATTCCTCTCGTAAGCTAGAGCAGGATGACCTTCTCCTTTCATTGTAATGTATACACAGGCTAGGAAGAGTGTATGCAGCAGTTGGTGGTGGTTACTGAAGTCCTAGATTTCAACTATGGTTCAGAAGTGATAGCTTGTGCTCTGATGAAGTCTGAGGCACCCACTATTCCACACACAGGATATATATATAACAAAATATAATTTTCTCTAGTACTGCAGATACCAACCAAAGTATTCAGACTGTGTTCTGGAATAGAAATTTTCTGGTATTGACCATGGTAATTTGAGCTAGATTTGTTTCTTTCACATGCAAATAGCCTCTATGGGCATAGCCAGATGAGTGCAGTCGTGCAGTATGTGGCACTGCAAACATGTTTGCAGTGCCACATACCGTAGTCTGGTGTTCTCCATGCTACAAGGACATGGTGCCTGAGTGTTTGCCGTGCTAGGTTTTTTTCTGCAGGTTCTTTTTTACTACTAAGGGTCAAAAAGACCCACAGAAAAACAAACAAACAATGGTGCAACACACACTCAGCCAGTGCACACTGCTGAAAAGCAGAGTCGGGCCACCCAGAGTCATGCTGCAGCTGCCAGCCAGGCTCTTTGTAGCAGAATTGCCACAGCTGCAGCCCTGAGAGGCCCCCAGGACCTCACCCCAAGTAAGGCTGCTGGGGGCCTCCTGGGGCTGCCAGGACATGGCTCTACAGGCTACCTCTAGTCTGCAGGCCTTACGACACCCCTGTCCTATATTGATGGGTGGTTCTGAGGCAAGACCTGACAGTGGCTTTAGCACTCCTGTCTGAAGAGGGACACTGTCACCTTCATGCAGCTAAGGGAGGCCATCTCTTTCTTATAAGCAGTTTGTTATTGCTATCAAGAAGGTGGCTACCCCAGACTGCTGAAGTTCAGAGGTTGACCAGTTTGATATTGACAAGTCAGTTGGTGGTTTGTGCAGAAATGATTTATGTGGGTTATCCACATGTGGTGAAGATTGCTAGTGATCCTGAAATAATGGCTGGCTTTGAGAAAATACGTTTTCCAAACAGTCTTGGTGCCTTCAGTCCCATGCACCAGTACAGGACGTCACCCCAGTGCTGTCCCCAGCCTCGCCTACCCAACCCAGGGCAACTTGCTGTGCACCAAAGTGTGCATGGCATGTTCTTCCCCCGGGGACAGGTAGCAGTGGTGCAAGGAGCACTGCCACTACTTGTTCCCAGGGAACCAAACATCGACACACATCTGGACGTGCCCTATGAGTACAGCTGGTATTAGGGCTGTACAAAACAGCACTGTTCCACTTCGACTTCTAGTTCAACAGAACAGTGTTTCGTTTTGAATTTTGTTTTGAAAGCACTGTTCTGTTTCATTTCATCAAAATTATTCGATGCTGTTTTGACCTTTTGCCCATAGGCTATTCTGCACCCAGCACCAGGAAGATTGGTGCTGCCTCTGGCTCCAGCCAGCAGCACGAGCCGAGAAGCCCTTATTTCGTTTTGAAGCTGTTTCGAAGGCTTTTGTTTCATTTTGTTTTTGCTGTTTCAAGCTTGAAATGCATCAAAACAGCTTTGAAACGAAACCCCAGGTGACATTTCACACAGCCCTAGCTGGCATCTCAGCTTTCAGATTTTCACATCTGTGGCATCTCTGCTCACACATTTCCCCCCATGCAGTGCAGGCTTACAGCATTTTCCTACAGTGGCCTTCATTTTCTGTCACATGGTCACAGTGGCTTATGCTAGACACCTTCAGCCACATCTAAAATGACTGAAAGTTTGTTCTAGTTGCAATGTAGCAAAACGATGGGTTTTTTTCTTATGGACTGTAGCAGGGTACTAAAAGGTGCCTGTTCCTTTAAGGCTGAAGCAGTCTACTTATCCAGCAGAGCTCTCCAGCTGTGAATTGCCAGGGTAACAGCATAAGGAGGTGATTGGGTAACACATGCAAGAGACACATGAGTGAAAGGAGGCAAGGTTTGGGCTATATAAGCTAAGAGCTGGAGCTGGCAGCTGCTGGAGAAGGAGCTCCTGCCTGTTGAAGTTGTCTGAGAACTCGTGCTGCCTGCTTTGTTACTCACGTGGTGCAAGCCTGTAGGAACCTCACAGGTACCAGGCTAGAGTGTGTGCTGTGTGTTATTAAGGGTGTTGGTTTGATCCCAGAAGAGAACATAACACTGTTGCTAATACTTAAGTTATAACCTAGAGGCTTTTGTTTGTGTTTCTGTTTACACCAGAGGACCAGGATGAGGCTAAAGGGGGAGGTTTGGAGGCATCATTAGTGCCTGGAGAAAGGGTTCAAGGATTTGAGTAGAGTAGTGATAGGCACAGAGACTGAGAGATGTCCTAGAGCTGGAAGGGCTCAGAGACGAGGGCACAGAGAGCCCAAGAGCCGGAGGGGTGTAGATGCAGAGGTGTAGAGGTGCTCAGTGTCTGAGGGAGGCTGAAGTGATAGAAAGTAACAGCACCTGCAAAGTTTGGGACATGATAGGGAGAGGCCAGAGTCGTGGATAAACCCTAGACATCGTGATAGTAAAACAGGCAGCCTCTCGCCTAGAAATAACTTATTCATTCCATCAAAGGCATGCAGGAAAAATACGTGGGCAGACTTTCCAGGCAGGTGAGCAGGCCAAGGTGACAACTGGCCTTGTGATATACACCTGTTATATGGACCATACTGACTTATTACTTACAGGGCACTGTTATTGTTATGTTTGTCCTTTTGCAAATCTATACTTACAGACATCACATAGATTGCTGTTTCATTGTCCCTAGTCTAACTGAAACAACCCCTCTTTTCATTCTTCTTCTGTGAGCTGTTGATGGTAATTGTGCTCCCACCGGTAATTATTGACATCCCCCTGAAAGATATTAACTGCCTTATGCATGTACACTTCAGTTGAACTCTAACTTGGTTACTATAACAACCAGTTGGGAATGCCAAGGAGCATCTATTTTGTCTGTATTTTCACACATCTCTTCCCAGGCAGATGAGGGCAGCAGTCTGGGACCTTCTACTCAGAGAGGCAGGAAAGGTTGCAGGTAAAAAGTGTTTAGGTGTATCTGCTTGAATGGGTGTTCAAGGTGCACTTTTCTCTTCCTGGCACTAAGACTGTATCTTCTCTACACTGATACTTCAGTAATCAGGTTGTGTGTTAAGACTTCTGGGATTGTATCTCATGGTTTTTAGCACAGAATTAACCTCACTGCTTTATGAATTGTCACCATAGATTGGGAGAACTTCAGAGGCTCTCCCAGGCCCTGACACAGAAGTGTGATTAGCTCATTAACACATAAGCTGAAGCAGTTATGGCTTCATGCTCCGTGTTTCCTTCTGTGATTGCTGATCCAGCTGGCATCCAGACATAGATCGAGCTCAAGACATTGACTTGTTCAAACTGTTTCTGCTGTTAGTGCAATGTCCTTTTCCATAACTATGCCACGCTGGCTTTTACTGATCAGACCTGAGAAAGAAGGTCTTGCATTCAAAAGCTCGTCTAACTCTAACCCAACTAAGCAGTTGGTGCAATAAAAGATAGCACCCTAAGAAATCCTTGTCTCTCTCAGTTCCTGGACCATCATGGCTAAATCACTCTAACACTACTGTTTCCACAACCACAGAGAAGTGGAGAGCATGATATGTGGTGAAGGGCCTTAATGAGATTGTGTAGGGTGCATTCAGTGATAGGGGGCTGGAGACAGCTGATATAGATTGGTAAGGGCTCTGGGATCCCCCCTACCAGTGGTGTCAAACTCGCCTATCCCCCAGGGGCACTTGTGGACCATGAGGCTCCTCACTGAATGGAACTGGACTGCAAAGAACCACTAGGGCTGGATCTGGACCTGGCGGTGGGGCAGGCAATGGCAGAAGGGGTTTACGTAGCCATTGTTGCTCCACCATGCTTGCCCTTGGGACTCCATTGCTAAGAATTCAGTGTCAGGCCATGCTGCCTCACCTTGTCCCCAAATTCCTAGCCCCTCTGTGAGTTCTGTGGGTTGGGTGACATGGCTGTACAGGCTCTCTCTAGTCTGCAGGCCTTATGACACTCCTGTCCTATACTGATGGGTGGTTCTGAGGCAAGACCTGCCAGTGGCTTTAGCACTCCTGTCTGAAGAGGGACACTGTCACCTTCATGTAGTTGTGTGGGGAACTTGTCACAACCCTTCAGCTCCAGGACGTGCAGCTAAGGGAGACCATCTCTTTCTTATAAGCAGTTTGTTATTGGTATCTAGAAGGTGGCTACCCCAGACTGCTGAAGTTCAGAGGCTGAGCAGTTTGATGTTGACAAGTCAGTTGGTGGTTTGTGCAGAAATGATTTTTGTGGGTTATCCACATGTGGTGAAGATTGCTAGTCATCCTGAAATAACTGCTGGGTTGAGAAAATTAATTTTCCAAACAGTCTTAGTGCAATTACTGACACACAGATACCCATTATATGCCCCTCCTTTGCCAGCTTTCCATAAGAAGCATTCTAACATATGAATTGAAAAGGATATGGCTTGAATTGGAAAGAATACAGTGTAGATGATGCCAAGCTGGCGGGGAGTAATAGACGGATAGGATTCAGAGAAACCTAGATAGAGTGGAGGATTGAACCAAAAGGAATCTTATGAGGTTCAATAAGGCAAAGTGCAAAGTCCTGCACTTAGGAGGGAACAGTCCCATGCACCAGTACAGATTGGGGACCAACTGGCTCAGTAGCAGTTCTGCAGAAGAGGACCTAGGAGTTACAGTGGACAACAAGCTGAATATGAGCCAAGAGTGTGCCCTTGTTGCCAAGAAGGCTAACGGCATACTGGGCTATATTAGTAGGAGCATTACCAGCAAATCAACGGATGTGATTATTTCCCTCTATTTGGCACTGGTGAGGCCACATCTGGAACGCTGTGTCCAGTTTTGGGCCCCCCACTAGAGAAAGGATGTGGACAAACTAGAGAGAGTCCAGCGGAGAGCAGTGGAAATGGTTAGGGGTCTGGGGCACGTGACTTATGAGGAGAGGATGAGGGAGCCAGGCTAATTGAATCTGAAGTAGAGAAGACTGAGAGGGGATTTAATAGTAACCTTTAACTACCTGAAGGGTGGTTCCAAAGAGGATGGAGCTAAACTGTTCTCTTTGGTGGCAGATAACAGAGCAAGGAGAAGTGGTCATTGCAGCAAGGGAAGTTTAGGTTAGGTAGTAGGAAAAACTGTCACAAGGAGGGTAGTAAAACACTGGAACAGGCTGACCTGAGAGGTTATGGAATATCCATCCTTAGAGATTTTTAAGATCCAGCTAGACAAATCCTTGGCTGGGATGATATAGTTGTGGATGGTCCTGCTTTGAGCAGAGGGTTTCATAGTTGTTGGACTAGATAACCTCCTGAGATCCCTTCCCACTCTCATTTCTTATGATTCCATGATTATGTAGGTGCTGTTGAAAGAATGTGTCATGCATATAATGCTGTTTTCAGGCCGTTAGGTTAAGCCATCACTTGAACTACTGTCACCAGCTCTGATTCCTAATTGCCCAATCATATTCAAAGTGCACC
>NW_017729030.1:45011021-45016897 GCF_001723915.1 Gavialis gangeticus | reverse complement strand
AGTCCCAACCCCCTGCTCAAGGCATGGCCAGCCCAACTACATCATCCCAGCCAAGGCTTTGTCTATCTGGCTCTTAAACACCTCCAAGGATGGAGGATCCACCACTGCCTCTCTCTTCCAGTCTGCTCTATTAGCTGGTTTTGCATTTTTAGGCAATGCTCTGACCTGTCTCAAAGTTCTTATGCACCCCACACTGTGGCTTGTCCCTAACTCTTTCTTTTCACCCCTAAGTTCTTCTAACAGGACTGGATGGATATCTTAATCCAGCTGAGATAGATGGCACTGCAAAGACTATAAAAAAAATGCTTATCTAGAGGCAGAATGAAATATTTTTCTCCTTTTAACATTCTGCCACAGCAAGACCCTAAGTCTTCTGTCTTTGTGTACCCTTTATTCTGTCTGTCTGCTTTTGCCTGCTAAGAAACAGATGCATTTCAGGTCACCTGCTTACCAGAATACTAGTAAGTACGTCATGCATTTTGGTCTAAGAAGGATTTGGGTTCTACAGAACAAAAACCTTTTATTAGCTAGAGAAAAGCATCTATATATGTTGAAGAGGATTACCATGAGGAGGGAGATAAGTATGGGAAGTTTACCTTGCTGAGGAGTCTCGTGGACTGTCTTGTGTTTCTTCCGAACAAAAGATTATCAAATGTACTCATCTAGGAGTGGACAAAATACAGACGCATGTAAACAGGATGCTGTACAAGGATGTGGAAGTAAACTTCCAGCCCACCCTTTATCTCCCCAGATATTCAACTGGTACTATCAAGAGACTTATTAAAGAGCTCTGTACTTAATAGAGGGATAGGCCATACAATGGGCTTTATAATTTGGATATCTTGGACAATACTTTAGTACTTGCGAGATATGAAGAGAAAACTGAATATGGTGCAGGGCATGTCCAAATTCTGCTTTTGGTGTGACAGGCAGCACTGTGCTGAATGACACCACTGCTCTGCATGTGCTACCTTCTGACCAGTTTGATTAGTTCTGTCTTTCAGCAGAGCTAATCAGACTACTTAGAGCACCACATTAAACACCACATTATGTTGCTTTTGCTTTGTGACATGGTACATATGGAGCAGCATGGCATATTTAAACAGGATATCATTTACCCTGTAAATAAGCTGTATGGTAAATGAACTATATAAATGTGCCTATAGATATCCAGGTTAGTTTGTGTCATGTGTCCCTTTGCATATATGATTATTTGTTTGGTAATCCTAATTTGAAATGCATATGCTAGTATGTGCCATTCCAGCACAGTGTGTGCTAAAATAAAGGGATAGCTACTTGTTGCATATTCAGTTTTTTATCTCCCTTGAACTTCATCTTGGTTTGAATGTGGGTATGACAGGTGGGGATTTCAGGGGTGGCTGTGACATGCCCTGGTACCCCATGACAGGGCCAACTCTGCCCTGAGGATACCTACTTATCTCACCCGCCTTGCCTTGTTGGTATAATAATAACTGGGGAGGCTGCCCCCGAGCCTTTGTATGCCAATCCCAGTCCCACTAAATTAGATCGTAATGGCCTTGGGACCCGTTGCTAGGTCCCTCTCCTAGACAGTGCCTCACAGAATACCTCGAGCCTTATGGGCTAATTGCATGGCTCCAAATCCTCCCCTTTACCACACCCCATGCCTTGTAGATGTAATACGAATAGTTGACTCCCATAGCCCTTTCTAGGGGCCAAACTCTGCCCCTGTACTGGGTCTTTTCCACGTCCCTGTCTGTTGCACGTCTCTGGCACCGGGCCTGCCGCCCCTGCATCTGCACAACCCTCTGGTGCTGGGCCCTACACAATAGGGTTCCCTGCCAACTGGGCACTAATGAGGCCCCTTATAGCCTCATCCCAAAACCACCATTCAAATAACACAAACATAAGCCCTTGGCCTACAACACAACAGTTATAATGACGACTGTGTTCTGCCCCTTTAAGAAGGTAAAACTTCCATCATAGGACACGCATCTCCTAGTCCTGGGTCAGCAAAGCAGGCAGCCAAATGTCTCTGGGTAGCTCTCTAAGGCTGCGCTCCTTCCCTTGGCAGTCCCCAGAGAGAGTGAACCTGCTAGCTCCAGCCCTGGGCTTATATGTCCCCAGGGCCTTGTCTCCTGGTTATCTGACCGCCTGCAGGTGCTGGCCAATTAGCCCATTAGGCTGTTGGCTAAGCAATCTGCAGCAGTGGAGCTCTGTCTAGCCTGCTGGGCTTGCTGGCCAGGCTGATTCTACACTTAAAGGAGCATGCATATCTTAGTGCCCTACTACAGTGGGGAAAAAGGGGGCCAGGGTAATGGTAAGGCTCCTGCCTCAACTGAAGCACACGTTTCCATGCAGCATGCACAGTTCTCTAGAACAGTAACTGCATTAATCACAAACTGGTAAAAACCTTCCTTATTTATAATGAAATTTGTTCCCTAATGATAACAAAGGTGATGTTAATCTCTTAGTCAGCTGTGATTCTTTTGGCAGTCCCTCTGTGATTCCTTCTTTGACCCCGCTTCCTAAGAATTCCATGAACAAAAGACCAAGGATGTTCCTCGAGCTCTAAGAAGTCGTATGGAGACACCTCTTTTGGCACAGCCTGGATCAGTGGTCTCTTAGGGCTCTACCAGCCTCCTACTTTACAACAGGCTCTGTGCTCATGGCATGGCTCACGATCAAACTCTTCATTATAGAGCAGATAGATGGTGGATTTTCAGACTTGTTAGTGATGTATTTCTCATCCTTACAGTATGTGGTGTTCAATTTTGTGTTCTCCTCTTACACTGAATTGCAAATCTACACTATTTCTTCCTGTGTCATGTCACTGAAGTTGTTGCTATACTGATGCTAATTTCAGAACTGTGGTGTAATTCTCTGGTCAGCTAGCAGGATGTCCTGACAGTATCTTGGTTTAAGTGCTCGGGCGATCTGCTGAAACAAAGCAAGCCTGTCTCAGTGGGCGAAGGAGGGGGCAGTGATGTTAGCATCTTCTATCAAGCTGAGTACTGCTGCAGTCCATGGGGGACCTCAGAAGCGGTCTTCAGCCCAGGATGGCATGCAGTCCTAAGGCCCACAGCCTTGTTAGGCCCTCTTTTGTTTGTAGGTGTTAGGGAGTTTGGGGTTAATATCTGGCCAAGAGCCCTAGTTAACTTTGCTGTGAAGGCAGAAAGCATGTGGTTCGAGTCTAGTACAGAAACTGCCAGGAGCAGTCTAGCTGTGATAGCACAGAGCTCAGCATTTGCTGTTTTACCTTGGTGAGCTCCTTGCTGCTGTGTCTAGACTGCTACCAGTACCTGAGCAGTTGTTTACAAGTTAGCTTGAGTATTTAAGCTGCCTGTTGATGTGAATGTTTCAATTTAGACTGCTACCATCTGTTGTTTCAAGCTGTATGTAGACTCTGGAAGATGCTACTCAAGTGGTTACTCTTGATTCCCATCTTCAAGATTTTTTTCAAACTTCCTTTTTAGATGGAAGTTTAGGTTCTGGTGCAACTCCATGAGGATAATCCCAGCAGTAAATCCCTTCCACAGTCTTGACATTCAGATAAATAACGAGCCCCAACAAAATGCAGAGCAGTATGCTAGTGCAGCAGAGAACAGATCATAATATTAAATGCTGCAGGCCTCAAGAACCAAGTATGATTTAATCTTAGAGAGAAAAAGGCATTTTGATGAGAAGTGTGCGTGAAATAACAGTATAGAATCACACAAATGAAATAGCGGAGGAATATGCTCTTTCTTTACTCTATACTGCAGATTGTACAAGCATAATTTTAGTCTTGATAGTGGAATAGAAATGGTTAGTCATGGAAATGGAACAAGATTTTAAGTATTCTGTCTATACTTTTATTCTTTTGAAAGTAAACTTTGTGTTGAAGGATAAAATGTATTAAAGATGTGCTTGTTCTAAGGCAGTTTCTGCTGCATTTATACTATAAAACAGCTTTTGTACTGTAAAACAGTTCTATAAAGAGTCTGCAAGATTTTGTAAAATGTATAAATATAATCAGGCTCCAGTGTAATGCTGCTTTTCTTGCTACATTGCCACACACCAATTAACTTGAACATGCCTCATTATTTTATGCCCAGTGTTCAGTGCCTGCCTTTCCTTTTGTTGACTTAATATTATGGGACCTTTTTTCTCCACATGTCTTTAGGATTTTTTTTATCCCTAATGCTTCTTGTTTCTTAAGCTTTCATTGTGCCCTGGTGGACTTAGCAGAAACGGGATCATCATCACGATGAATGACTCAAGTTTCTGAACACTGAGTCAATGGTCACAATGAATCGATTCATATACCTTTAGTGAGCAAGTACAAGCTACAGTGTCTCAGTGCACTGTTTTCTGAGCACTGTTGAAAAGTATTATAAACATGTATTATAAACATATACTATATATATTATACTATTTTATTAACAGTATCATAAACCTACACTATTTACTATATTATAATAAAAGTATTATAAACTTTATTTATTTTATTATTATAAACTGTGTGGTTCAGCTTAGGGTATGAGGGGGAATTATTATTTTTTTGCCTTGTATATTATACTTCTGTTTAAAAATAAAAGCCTTAGAGTACATATCAAGGTTGTTTCGTATAGGTAACTATTTATTTTCTAAAGTAGATAGTTACCCATGTTAATCTGAAGTCAGGCAGAAGACACAGAAAAATGCCACCTTGCCCTGCCTTTTTCCTAAAGTATATTTAGATTTATATTAGATGGATATGTATAATTATATATAGACTTTTTATTCAGTTAACAGATGCTGGTTTTCTGAGCCATAGCATAGTTCTCTTTCTCAAAGGAACATTAGCTGTTCTCTTCAAGCTTCTAAGATCTAGAGCAGTGATTCTTAACCAGGGTGCAATGAGATCCTTTTAAGAGTGATATACAATGTTACCGTTGTTAGCACACCTAACATGCCTATGCATGTTTCACAAGATAAACCCAAAGGTTTCAAATGGGAATCCATTGTGTCAAAATATTCTGACCTGTTGTGGGTTTTCTTTGCAACCAAAGAATTAGTCTAATATTTTCCTGTAGCAAAAAATGAATGAAAACTAAGAGCAGGCATGTTCTGAGTCATGCCGTGAGTCTAATGAGAAGCGCCTTAAGTTTAAACAGGTTGAGAACTACAGCTCTAGAGTCTCCCAGGGATGTTACCTATACAGCTATTCAGAAGACAAGACTGTATTGTGAACAGGATGCAGAGAGCTTTGTCATCTCAAAGATTTCATCACTTGAAAATTCACACTGAAGTATGACGTTCCCTTAAAGAAATTATGAGCAATAGACATACCCTTAAACAATTTTGAAAATGTTACCCCAGATTTTCAGTGGTTGTTGTCCAAACTTGCTATATTGGCTGAGCCCGGTGACTCTTTGAAGGCCTTCTAGTCATGTTCCAAGGTAGCTTGCTAACAACTGCAAGTCCAGATTTTTTTTTGCTCCTACTGATGCACTTGCAGTGGGTTCAGAGTGTATGTTTCCATGGATAAGTTCTGGATTGGAATCATAGATAGATAGATTAGAGCCTCTTTTGATGGGGTGTGGCCAGAAACAGCATTTACTTACTCAGATTGAGTTGCCTGCCAAACTCGGAAATCTCCACTGGCACTACATAGGTTTGATAGCGTCTTTTTTGCTACTCAGGTTGTCAGGCTACAGATGCCTGTGTCTCCTTATCATATAATAAGACCCTGGCTAATGGGTTTTAAATATACCACCAGTGAAATTACTACTGTAATCAGTCAGATAGATGGCTTTTTCCTTGGTTTTAATAGTCTGCTTCTTGTAACACTTCAGTTGAAGTGGGGAGTGGGGTGGCAGCTAGGATTCTGCGCACAGCTGTAGCCTAGTGCGTCTGAACTCTCCCCCCCCCCC
>NW_017729030.1:44998526-45010830 GCF_001723915.1 Gavialis gangeticus | reverse complement strand
CCCCCCCCCCTTGTAATCTAGTATTTTCCCATCATATTTAATGTTTTCTTGAATCAGTTCACTCCCTTCTGTATTGGCTTCTGTGCTCAAGTGACTTCAAAAGTTTGGGTCAAAGGAGGTAGTTTATTATCTGGAGTGCCTCTGCCACAGTACTAGCTTACGACGGTGAATACAGTCTTGCAACTTCACTTGAAAGGTATTCAAATATTTTTCTAAAATAGTAGATTTTGAAGTTCTTCACAGCTAATCCCAAATCAAAAACATTGGATAAGTCAGTCCTTTAGGAATCAGGTGAATAGCCAGAGGTCAGGACCTTGAGAGATATAGCTGGAACTAGAATTTGTTTTGAGAACCGTTACCCTCAACTATTAATAATTTGCTCGATTTACTGTTCCGAACCTTATATCTCTCTTTGCTTTGTCTTTTAAGAATGGTCCAGTCTAGGTAAGCAAGTGTGTACCTGGCCAACTTGCTTCGCTAATAACTTTTTACAGTAATATAATGAGTTAACTTCCAGTCAGATAAGGTAATGCTAGTATTAATAGAAGTTTCAGTAAGTTGGTGACCTGTACCAGCTCCAGGTCCAGGAATTGCTTCTCATTTGGCATCCAAGCCTGCTGCTATCGTGCCAGCCATTTCATGAGGTCTTTGACAGACACAGAAGATGTCCATTTTCTCACGATTAGTGTCAAGTTACAGTAGGATCAAGATACAGTGCCCTTACATGCAGTATAGCACAGTATTTCTTCTACTTCTCACTTCTGAAGGACTGTCTCATCACTGTTTTTACAGCACCCTTGCCCTTTCTGTTTCAAGGTATGGGAGTCTTGATCTAGGAAATAAACTCATGTGCATGTACAGCTCTGTGAAGCTCTAATCTCAAAGCAATGAACCCATGCTTGACAATTCATTATTAATTGAAAACTGAATTCTTCCTTATTGATCCAGTAAAATGAGTTTTAATAATGCTGTGTTTATAGCCACAGAGCAATGACTCTTCCCATTTGTATCTGTTAATCACTGACAGAGCAGTTCATTTTTGCTGTCTGCTTTTAAAAATGTAGATCTTTACCCTATGATTAGTATTATGGAGGTATTGACAATCAGGTGCTAAAAGATACAATCAGTAAAACATTTTAATTGTTTTAGAATTTTCTTAAAGTAGTTCTTTACCATGAAGTTTGTTAGACAGAAGTTGATGTGAGAGAGATTACATGGCAGATAAACTGAAAGCTCATGTTGCAACTGAAATGTTATCCACTATCACAAAACATGTGTACGTTGATATACAAGAGCTGACGAGCCTGTCAGGGGTGGCTAGCAGGAACTGCATATGTTGTTAATGGAAACGAAATCTAAGTGCAGTTCTGTAGCATGTGACTTCCTATTTCTGTAAGGTACTTCCAAGGGACTTCCTCTACTGAATCGGCTCCAGTCTCTAGGGATTTGATCTAGTGCTGTTGCTTAGTCTGCTTTTTTCCTTCGGTGGAGTTTTCTGAGTTTTGTTTTTAGAGTTTTTTTCCCCCCCCCCCTTGTGCCTTTTCCAGCATGCAAGGATCTAGTGTCTACTACCCGTGACAGGAAGCTGAATACATTTGTACAGATCTCAGTGGTACACCCAGCAGAACAGACTTTGACGAGATATTCAAATACTGAAATCGTGGAGGTGAGCTGCTTTTTATCACATTAATATTCATTGCTGAATTTTATATTATTTACTTGTAAAGTAAATGAACAGCTGAAGCAAGTTAGTACATGGTCTGTAGTAATGGAAGCATACTGGAGTTGTTAGTAAAGCATACCTGAGAATGTTCTGAAGTCCTTGGCATGTAACCAGGAAAAACAGTCAGAAATGAAGTTGCCTTTTCATGAAAGGTCTGTTTTTCTAACAGGAGACATAAAGAACAGTCTGGCTTTTCAGACACAGATTTAGATGAGCAAGGAAATATTTGCTTTCATTAAGGAATAAAGCTATGTAAAATTAAACTAAAATATGAGTGCAATGAGTTTTGGCTGAACATTTTTATTGTAGGAGAATGTAGTACATGTAATATTCTGCTATCCATTCATTTTTCATTTATTATCCTTTCAATTGGAAACTTGACATTTTTGTAGCTTGAAAAATTTGTGCTTGCTTTTATGATTTGCAAAGGAGGATATGTACAGATTTGAACAACCTACATTACATTTGACAGCAAAAGTTGCATAGCATTGCTTTCCTAATATTTGTCTACACTCTCTTGCCCCGGAAATGTTAGTGTAAGCAAAAAAACAAACCTAGAGTTTATATTTACAAAAACACTGGGTCAGGCCACATAACATATTGTTTGATGTAGTAAATGTTGGAGACATTATTAAAAGCAGGAAGTTCTCTTTCCAGATTATTTTAACAGGGAAAAAATGAATGACTTAATAAATCCAAAACACAAGAATGTTTCGTGAGCTCTTTGTGATCTTCTGATTCCAACTGACTGCTTATTCAGTTGTCATGATTTGAACCATCAGCCATCCCGAAACTGCATAACTCAAGTAGCCTGCAGTACATCAGGATGGTTCAGTGCAGGCTGGCTGTCTTGATATGCTATAGGAGGTAGAATAGATGTTTCAGTATTTTACACCCTTTCTAATATGGGGATAACCCAGATTCTGAACAGAATCCTGAATTTCTTGTGTTGTACCTCTGGGTTTCTGTCACACTTCCTTACTAGTAGCTTATGAACTTCACCAAACTTTACCAAAGAAACGTTTACATTGTGCAAAATCCTTCCTTTCACTTTCAGGAAATTTAAATGCATCTTCCCAATAATATTTACATTTCATATAGAGTTTGCTTGTTTTGTTTTGTTCTTTAAAAAAATACAACAACTCTTTATTTGTGGCTGGGAAATGCCAAGTAATGGTTTCATACAGTTTATTTAGAAGTTCTAATATCTTAAAAGATAGCATTATTACTATTGTCTCGCTATTTACAGTTGTTCAAGAGAACTAGAAAATCATCACTTTATAGGATTCTGTCAAGCCTTATTAATTTGGTGTTGTTTAAAGGAAGGAAATGTAACATTCAGGGTCAGTACCAGAATTAGTTTTTCCCAAACTCTTTTGACCAACATACCACTGTCATCTGTCAGTGCTGCTTATAGACCACCGTGCCCTCTCATTATCACCCTTAACAGAAAAGATATGTATGATTTGTGAGCTGCCCATACAGAGACTACCCATGATCTTTGAACCACAGTGTGGGAACTACTAGAATGTCATGTGCTGCACATCTTGAGACAGAAAATTATCATGAGATGATTCATTCTATATGTATTGGGGTAAAATTCTTCTATATGCTAGTTGGGTTTAAGATTGCAGATGAAACTGCAGAAACAGAAAAAATCAGTGAGTGCCATCCAAGTATGTTTACATTCTTGAATTTAAAAAACTGAGAGATCAGTTATGAGCTAAGAAATTGAGTTAATTGTCACTGTGATACTTAAGCCCATTGAGTTCTTTTAAAATCATCCTGATACCATTCTGAACCAAATTTGGGGTGTTTTAATGAAATATCATCAACAGTTGACAGAAGTTATACCTTTTGTCCTTGTAAATGGAAACAAAAAAATAGCGACTGTTGGCCCTAAGCAAGTACCTTAAAATTTCTTATTGGAAAAAATATTTCTAAGTACTGATATAGGTTACTTGGCCTCTCTGAAGCACCTCTTTTCAGTGTGATTAAGTTTTTACGCTATAAAATTTTATGTTGCTGACACTGAGATAGCATTTTGCAATTCAGGTAGGTCTCTATGTTAGCAGAAATATTCCATTTTAAGAAGCCTGTAGTTTCTACACATTTATCCATAACTGTAACAGCTGTTACCTTACTGAATATAAGCTATTTACTTGTTCTATACAGGGAACAAGAGACCCACTGTTTTTGACTGGTGTGACGTTCCCACCGGAATACCCTGTCTATGAGGAGACTAAAATAAAACTAACAGTCTATGATGTCAAAGATAAATCTCAAGACACAGTAAGTATCTAGCTCCTCATCTTGCATAAATATGGTTCAGGGTTAAGTTTTCTTGTTTCCCCTCCCTCCCCCCCCCATCCTTTTAATCTTTATTTTAAACTGAAGGAAATATATGTGAGGTTCTCAGAATTGCTCTGCCTGTATGCCTAAAATGATATTTATGTATTCATAATTTCATTTTGAGAAACAGAAAGAAATTATTGAAGAAAAAAAGTTGCTCCTTTCCACCGCTTGTGATGGACTATGTAGTAATGGTTAACTTCTTTCTTTCTGAGTACTTTGAACTTTTTTCTAGTAGAGAGCATATGGAATAGATTGAGATAATAGGACTGCAAATAATCTTACCGGAAATATGTTACTGATCAGATAATGCTATCCATGTCAAAACCATGGCAAAACTGAAGCCTGGTATTTAAGGTTTAAGAAAGATTATGAGTAATCAAATTTTGTTTTAATCTTTTGCATGTTGAAATTTGTAAGCCTTTCCTCACTGTCATTGTTATCAGTAATTGTCTAAGACACTCTGTATGACATAGTAAAATGTAAATCTAATCTTATAGAGAAAGATTGCATATCTCTTTTGCTGGTGAGCAGTCACTCACATGAACGTTCCTGTTGAAGTCAATGAGACTATTTGAGTGAGTAAGTTGATCACCAATATGAGTCAGAATTATCTAAGCTAATGTACGGTAACGGCAGTACACAAACACATTATCTAGAGGCCTCAAGTAGGAAACTGAGCATGTAACTTAGCTGTTTATCCCGATGATCCCATAAGAGAATACCCAGTTAAATTACTCCAAGTTCATAGGTATTTATGTTTTTTCTTTAATAAAGAAAGATATGGATGTTTGTTGTGTATCTATTTTGGATTTGCAAAGAGTGAATTTATAGGTCCGTGGAGCATCAGTCACCATTAGAGTAAAAAAAGAGTAGTTGACCACCAAAGACTTGTTCATTTCTGAATGCATGGAGTGTTTTAGGAATAGTGTTTTAGATTGTGTTGTATCTGTATAGCTTAAGGTCATTTCTAATGTATTTAAGATACTGGAGTCAACATTATTATTTACTTTTTTTCTCACTATTTTAACAATTAAGGTGTTCTAAGTATTGAGTAGAGAATTCTAATAATTCCAGCAGGAAACTTCGCCACTTGGGAAACTATGCTTCATGATAAAGTGGGAGAGAGTAGGTGAGGGGAGGTGGGGAGTGAGTATACCTTTCACTATAACTCTTCCTCTTCATCACCCAGTGCAGCTGAGCAAACACTGTGGGTAATAATCTGCTGTCCATATGTACCAGCATAGTATGAGCAAAGGGTTGCTTCTTCTCTGATCAGATATTTGGGTGGTAGAGCTCCATGGCACCACTTATACGGCATGGACTATAAATATCCAGTCTAGTGTTATTTAATTAATACAATTGGATAAATTTTGCAGCTTTCAAAAACTATTCCATAAAAATTACTACTTATAATTGGTGCTGTAGAATTTTACAGGATTGTTCACAAAGGTGCAGGGAGAATGTTTTCCTTTTTTAAATTCTATAGCATATAGCTTAACTACTCATCTCTAGAACCATATTTCATTCCTGTTATATTTTATAGTACTTTTCCATCAGGGAAATTTTTTGTACCTTCTTTAAAAATGTATATGTTTCAAATATTTAGCATCTGTGACATTGAACTGCAACATAAAAAAATAAACAACCTGTAAACTATGGATGTAACTGGCTAGTAGAATATTTGTGTCATCTTTGCTTGGACTGCTCCCCAGTAGATTTTAATATCCAGTTATACTTGAACCTTTATATGCATGGTGGCAAATAAGCTCTGAAAAAGATCATGATTAGCTTTACTTCAACAAGGCACTCACTGGAAGTCGTCATATTTGTCAGTCTGTGGAATGAGCTGATTGTGAGGCTTAGGAGAATGTGCAAAGCGAGCTTGGATATTCACTGCAATATAGCTGCAACAGTACACATCTCAGTGTAGGCCACAAAGTTTGCCTAGGTAAATGGTTTGGTGACTTGCCCATTCTAAGTTGCTGTGGCTGTGTTGGTAGTAGGAGCTAAGTTAGCTTGTTTAAAGCTAGCTTGCATTTTTCTAAGGAAACTGCAGTCACAGAAATAACTGTAGGGTACAAATACCCCAGGTCACTGGAAGCACAAAACTAGTGGTGCTACTACACTGCCAATAGAGTCCATCTGCCCTGGAGTCAAAGCTGTGATTGCAACTCATGTGGACATACCCCAGCTAGTGCTGTTTAGCTGGCTCAAACATCTGTAAGAGTATAGCTAAGGCAATGTACAGAGTTTGGTGTGGCTTATAAAACCTTCCTTGGTGTAAATACTGTGGCAGCTTGCTTGTACTAAATAGCACTTTGCCATGGTTTCATTGCTACCAGTAGTCAAGCTAGTAGTTTAAAGTGTGTGTGTGTGAGTGAGTGAGTGAGTGAGTGAGTGAGTGAGTGAGTGAGTGAGTGAGTGAGAGAGAGCTGAATTTACTCTTTTGACTGCAGTGAAGACATATTCTTTGTGGTTTCTTTTCTCCTGATATTTAAAGCTGAAATAGTTAAATTACATATATTTGATGTGTGTAAATGTTTGATCAGTGTAATTTACCTGCCAAAAATGGGGTGGAGTATAGGAGGATTTTGATTTATTTTGTGCAACCCCATGCATAAGAGGTATAGGCCTCATGTTCAAGCCCATGGAGGTGCTAGCATAATAACAAATGGTAGGTAAATCCTGTTCAATATGCTCTTGCAAGTAGTCACAACAAGATCAAATTTTTGGTTTTGGTAACGTGCCATTAGTGCTGCCTTTTTAACAGATTACTTCAGAAATATTTGAGGATAACCTTGCAAAATCAGAACACAGAGATTTAACTTCTCTGCTGCCTGTCATTAACTTGCATTTATATAAGGGCAGCTTAATTATATTTAAGCACTGTGCAGCTGTTACCACATTTACCGTACTTGATATACTGGCTGCTGTAGCCACACTTTTCATATGTTGTGCAGATTTCTATTATTCTTGTCACAGTTGTGACGTGGCTGTGTGCTATAATAGAGTTTCTAATAAAATGAAACAGCTTTTATTGTTTAAAATATGCTATGCCTAGTTAGGAAGACTGTTTTATTAATTCAGGGTTTCATACAGAACGAAACTTTTTCATGAAAAGGTTGCTTTTTCCTTTACTTTGTAGCAAGAATAAAGAATGTTCAGGTTAGCACTGAAATTCAAAAGATATTTTAAATTTAGCAAGCAAACCCATGTGTTCAAGGCAGCGGGTGATGCCACACTCTGAAAAATGTACAGTGACATCTGTTTCCACATCACAAAGATTTTCTTCCCATATTGCCATAAGCCAGTTTATTTATGTTTCACTGACTTAAGTCAAACTGTCTCTAAGATTTGAGAGTTGAGTTTTGTCCTAATGTTTGGGCTGCAGCTGTTCTTTAGATCACTGTACTAGAAAGCCAAAATTAAAACCTCATAATATGGATTGTTAAAATACTGGCATTTCCTTTCTAATATGGGTCTTAGAATTTTTAACTTTCACAAAGGTTTTTTCAGTTGATTTCTGTATAGCATGCACATATTTGCACAAGTTGATCTAGTGTATTTTGATGTAACATACTGAAAATGGACTCATTCTTATAAAAAATACTGTATAGCACTAGTCAGATCATATTGTCATATGTGTGGTAGAGCTGCAGGAAGGAACTACAATATAAAGAATTACTGTATATCACAACTGAGAGAAGAGCATGTCTTTAGGCTTGGAGTCAAGACTCCCACTCTCATAAAAATTAAAATACTATAGTATTCTGCAGTAATATTCCTGAGACACCATTGTTTCATGCAGTGCAGCTGCATTTGTTTAGTCAATAGTTGTGAAATAGTTGGCATTGTTTTTATCAGGATGTATTCTTCTGTTTCCAACTCTGCTGCTGACTTGCCTTACTGGTGTGATCTTGTACAAGAAATCTAATCTTTCATTTCCATAAATTTCCCATCTGAAAAATGCTCAAAATAATATTTAGCCACTTCACATAAGCCTTTGCTATAAGACTCTTAGATTAAAAGTGTTAGAGATTACGAGGCCCTCTCCACACACTACATTTATGCAGTGATTAACGTGGTAATTGCAGCTTAAATGGCTAAGGTGCTACATGTGCACTGAATTTAAGGAGCTATAAAATGACAAACCAGCCATAAAAATGTTCTACATATAAAACATTTTTATGGTTGTTTTGTATGGCTCCTCAAACTGAACATGGTTGGGGCCAGATCTGACCACCAGTTGATTGTCGGCTCTGGCCAGAGACTATACGAGGGTCTTGAACTAGTCCTGGTGAACTCCAGGGCTGAACTCCAATCTCTCCAGCCCTGGCCCCAGACCTGCAGGCTCCCTGATTTCAGCTTGCCAGTGCAGGGGAAGCATGGGATCATGATTCCCAGAAAGCAGGCAGGAGGCATAATTGTTGGGATCAGGGATCTGATCCCATTGCACCCTTAAATGAATGTGTGCCGTGTTGGCACTGGATTTGTAGCCCAAATACCTTGTTCTAGGTAAACCCAAACCCTCAGACTGACCACAACCTTTCCATTTGATAGTAGGTGAATTTTATTGATATGCAGTAATAGCAGATAAGAATAATGCAAACAATTCTATATCTACCAGTCTCAGGGTTGTCACCCAAAGGAAGGTACATCTGACCAGTATGTGAGCTTCACTCTGAGGTTCCCTCTTGAATGTCAGATGGCAGCAGCCTGGAAGTTAGAAGTCGAAGCCCAGTCCTCCCAGTGGGGCGGATGAGACGGGCTGGTAGTATGCCCTCTGTCCATGCTGCCTTGGGTTCCCCTCACAGGGGCACTTTTCTACTCTGAAATCCCTTCTTTTGTATCTTTTTCCCTCTGTAATGACTCTTCATTTCTGGCCATTGCTGATTGATCTCTCAGTGGTTGTCATACTGTCCATGTTTTGTCATGTCATCATAATTCTTTGTTTCACAAACCCAGTACATGCATACATTATTTGAGCGTTACTGGTATCCTCCTAATTTGGTCTGTTCCTCAAAACTGGAAAGCCCAAGGGCTCTCAGGTGGGTGCTGTGACCTGATGCCACCAAGTCTCTTGTTATGGAACAGTGTAGTACATGCCTACAGTTTCCCAGTCTGTGTGTCTATCCCTGCCTGCCTTGAAGGCTGTGAAACTGTGAGACAGGTTTTTAGAAATCAGTTAATCTTTGCTGTTGTCCTGGACTATTATTCTAATGCATATCTACTTTACCTATAAACCAGTTCCCAAAAGCAAACCTCTAAATACCAATTTCTAGCCATCATGCCAGAGCATAAGAATGGCATGTTACA
Source organism: Gavialis gangeticus (assembly GCF_001723915.1). NCBI lineage: Eukaryota > Metazoa > Chordata > Crocodylia > Gavialidae > Gavialis > Gavialis gangeticus. The sequence goes on along the minus strand of NW_017729030.1, from coordinate 45,001,436 downwards.
GGCTGGTTACTTCCTTGTGATCAACATGCAGTACTGTCTTTAACACTTGGATCTGAACTTCCTGCTCATGAGAGAGGAGATTCAGAAATTCCTGTAATACGGTGCCCCAGGTCTAGACAGGATCCTGTCAGATCCAGACAGAATCCCTTTACACAGATTCCAGGTGCAGGAGGAGATGGAAATAAGGAGATCTGAGACCACAGAGCCAGACTCTCTGGTCCTGTAGAAGTTATCTGGAAAAGGCAATACTGAGTCACAAAGAGCCAACCCTAGGGGTGAGTGGGGCCCAGGCCATATCAGCCTGTGTGGCGGGGGAGGGAAGGAAGGAGGGGGTGGTGAGCAGCAAGCATCTGTGCAGAGTGCTGGTGCCCTTGGCAGGGCTTTTCCAGTACTGTCTGAGGTGCCCTGCAAAGTACATGGCCTGGGGTGTTCACCCCGATTCACAACCCCCCAGCAAAGGGATGGCTCTGGAATCACATGACTTGGGGCTGCAGCTCAGGATGTAGCAAGTCTGCACTCTGCTAGGAACTTCTGGCAGCAGGATTCACTTTTAAGGGATGACAAAACCTGGCTTCCTGTGGCTCCAAGAGATCTAGTCGTATTGGCAAAGTTAACTTAACACAATGCTATGGGAAACCTTTATTGTGGATTTTTTTTATTATTTCCAGGCCTAGTAATAAGAAGAAACAGAATAATCTAGCCTGTTGTTATCTATTAATATTTAGAGCAATAGTTATCTGTGTTAGTCTGAAGTCAAGCATGAGGTGGCACCTTATGAACTAAACCCATTCAGAGAGACATGAGCTTTCATGCAGTACAGCCTATTTCATGAGATGCAGTAAATGAATTTGCAGAAAGTTGGGTTTCTAAATAGAAAGGAACAGAATCATTTAAACACAAAGAATAGGAAAAGGAGGAGGAAAGGAGAGGGCACTACTGAAATGAAGGTGGGCTGAAGAGATCAAATGGATTAAAACCATGTCCCTCTATGTCCTTCAATGGGTTATAAAAGCTAGTCCAGATAATGGGATAAGAATTCAGTATCAGTGTTGAAACCATTCCTAATACAAACCAGTCTGTAGATAATTTCTTGTTCTGCAATTTTGTGTTCAAGTTGGGGTTTTTTAAAGAGTTTTGTTGTTTAAGTACAGCTACCCTGAGGTCGGTGATGAAAAGTCCAGGGAGATTAAAGTTTTCTGCCACAGGCTTTTGGGTCTTGCTGGAATTGATGTCAGATCAATGCCATTTATTCTTTCTCATATGGATTGCCCCATTTGGCCGGTGTCGACAGCACAGAGGCACTATAGGCAACTAATAACATATATGATGGTGGCAGAAAAGCATGTGAACAAATCCTGTATGTTATAATCCAAGTGTGGTCCAGGGATGATTTGGTCTATGTTTGAGGTGATTCAGTAAGCATCTGGGTCTGTTGCAAGACCTGGTGGCTTGATGAGCAGAGGAGGTAGGTAGGCTTGCTGGAGAGATGTTTTAGTTTTTTGGGGGGGTAGCCTGTAAAGTAGGGCAGGCTTGTACCACAAGGCTGCCTTGAGACGGTTGTCATTTTCCAGGAGGGGTTGGAGATCATTAATGATGTGTCCAAAGTGTTCAAGCTGTTAAACTTTATATAGCTTCCTTTTCAAGGATTTATTCTTTTATACAATGCATATGTGGTGACGTTGTGGTCTTACTTTAAAAAAAAATGTTGGAAGTATAAAATCTCTCAAAAGGAGAAATCTTGCATAGACTGGCTGAATCTGAGTAACCCTATTATTTGCTGTATAAGAGTTAGATATTGGCATGGAAAAATAAGCCCTGTTTGGCTATACTTAACAGCTGGAATTTATATGGGGCTTGTAAAATACAAACAGCCATCCAAATGCTAGGTTTCTAAAGCAACTAGAAACTGGAGGCATACATGGCAAATGTGACAACACGTACCACCTGTTCTGGGCCCCACATTCCATATATGCCAATCTCTCCATTCACAATAAGCAACAACAATCAGTTTATTAAACAGTTTTGTAGCTACTCAGAAAAAAATGGTTTTGATTATAGAATGTATTTTTACAAGAAGAATTTCAGGTTGTTTAGGCCACAGACTGTCTTTAATTGCTGTTTCTCTTCAGCTCCCCATTTCTTAGCAGGTATTCACAATGAATGCATTCGCATAAGAATGTGACTTTCCTTTCTTGCCTTTGCTGGTCTCCCTGTATGGAAAAAAATCACATTGGGGTAACTGGAAATGGAGAATTTCTATTGTAAATGAGGTGCTTTAAGATAAGTAAATTTAAAACCCAAATCTAAAGTGACAATGTTCTGTGTTCCTAGTGGGTATTGATCTATATCACAAAACTCCTGCACAATTTGGCACAATTTGCTAAATAGGCCCAAGGCTGGAATACCAGAGATGCTGCATAACAGGATTTGAAATGCATTCATAGAGATATATGTGAAACCTTGCAAATTACTTGCATGCACTATATACCTGCCTCTAACAAATGCTATTAGATGCTCACTTTTACAAACACCAACATCTCAGAAGATGGATTGACGATTCGGGTCGGCCAGGGAGAGGCAGGCACAGCTGGGCAGCTTCAGGTTCTCTCTAGCTGTGCCTGCCTCTCCCCGGGTGCAGGAGCTGCTGGAGAAGCCCCCATGGCTGCTCTGCCCAGCCCCCGCCCCTGCCCGGCCCAGACTTCCAGCACTTAAAATTAATAAATAAATAAATAAATAAAAATCCCCACGCTCACCGGTGGCAGTAGCAGTGATTGGGGTCTCTAAGGGCTAATGGCAGAGACCCCCCCCCATACAGCGCAGGGCAGTGGCGGGGGCAGTGGTGATTGCCCCCCTGCCTGGCACCCTCACAGCAGCTGTTGTATCATGTGGGTGCAGCATGGCTTGGCAGGG
>NW_017729030.1:44997731-44998453 GCF_001723915.1 Gavialis gangeticus | reverse complement strand
TTTGGCTCAAGTGATTTGCTGAGCATCTCCTGAGACCCCTGTAACTACCTTGTTTTTAACACATTGCCTGAGCAAAGGAGATAGCAGTAGTGTTTCGCACAATGCACGAGTGGGGACTGGAGTGGATGGGCAGCCCCATGTCCTGCGCCTCCTTGCCCCCCGCCCCAAATAACATGCCCCCCATCCTAGCTAGGCAGCTTGCCCCAGTCTTTCTCTGCCCCCAACCCCAACAGACTTACCTGCTGGAGGCAGCTGGCAGCTGCCTGTTTAGCCTATGGCCAAATCTTTTCCGAATCGATTTGGATGCTTCAAATCGATTCAGAGCTTTTAATTGGTCTCCTGATTCAATTCGGATTTGGAGATTCAGTCCCCAAATTGGGCCAAATCTCCTCTGAATTGAATCAGCTACCTAAGCTTCGCATAGCGCTATTGCATATCTACTGGGTAATGATGCATAATGATTTAAGTCTTTGTAAATCTCAGAACAATTCAATATATACTTTTATCATATTCACAACTTGTCAGTTGCTGTTTGTTCCAAGGGTTCATGTTCACGTTTACCCCTCCAAATGTCAGCATTAGATCTGCAGGAAATCAAGACGTTTTCATTTACAGGCAGTTGGACTTTTTGTATCATTTTGGCTTCAGTTCAGTCTCTGTTTGAGACAGTATTTTGCACTGTGAGGGTGATGGTACATTTACAAAGAAGAATGCAGTGTAAT
>NW_017729030.1:44996166-44996978 GCF_001723915.1 Gavialis gangeticus | reverse complement strand
CCCCATGGCTGCTCTGCCCAGCCCCCGCCCCTGCCCGGCCCAGACTTCCAGCACTTAAAATTAATAAATAAATAAATAAATAAAAATCCCCACGCTCACCGGTGGCAGTAGCAGTGATTGGGGTCTCTAAGGGCTAATGGCAGAGACCCCCCCCCATACAGCGCAGGGCAGTGGCGGGGGCAGTGGTGATTGCCCCCCTGCCTGGCACCCTCACAGCAGCTGTTGTATCATGTGGGTGCAGCATGGCTTGGCAGGGTGCTATGCGCTGCCTGGGAGCTGGGGCCACTGGGGCTGAGTGCTATCAGGCTCCAGCTGATAGGTGAAGCCACCCTAGCTCCCAGACAGTGCACAGTGCCCTACCGAGATGCACTGTACCCGCACAATGGGGCGGCTGCTGCGTGGGTGCCAAGTGGGGTGGGTGATCCCCCTTGCCCCCCACTGCCCTGTGCTGTGTAGGCGGGCTCTGCCACAAGCCCTCAGAGGCCCTCAATAGCTGCTGCCAAAGCCTGTGAATGCAGGGCTTTTTTTTTATTTAAGTTCCAGGAAGCTGGGCTGGGCAGGAGATGGGGTCACACAGCCATGGGAGCTTCTCCCACAGCTCCTTCAGCTGTGCCAGCCTCTGCCCCAGCAGGGGGAGCCACGGGGGCTATGCCCTGCTGCTGCTTGCCCAGCCAGCATGTGGGGGAAGTAGTGCAGGCATGACTCGCTCCAGGCAGCAGCAGGGTATAGCTACAGCTCCCAGCTCTGCCACGCCCATATCAGTGCTGGGAGTGGGGGTTCTGCCCTGCTGCTGCTTGTGGGTGCAGGAGCAC
>NW_017729030.1:44987477-44991166 GCF_001723915.1 Gavialis gangeticus | reverse complement strand
CTCCTTGCCCCCCGCCCCAAATAACATGCCCCCCATCCTAGCTAGGCAGCTTGCCCCAGTCTTTCTCTGCCCCCAACCCCAACAGACTTACCTGCTGGAGGCAGCTGGCAGCTGCCTGTTTAGCCTATGGCCAAATCTTTTCCGAATCGATTTGGATGCTTCAAATCGATTCAGAGCTTTTAATTGGTCTCCTGATTCAATTCGGATTTGGAGATTCAGTCCCCAAATTGGGCCAAATCTCCTCTGAATTGAATCAGCTACCTAAGCTTCGCATAGCGCTATTGCATATCTACTGGGTAATGATGCATAATGATTTAAGTCTTTGTAAATCTCAGAACAATTCAATATATACTTTTATCATATTCACAACTTGTCAGTTGCTGTTTGTTCCAAGGGTTCATGTTCACGTTTACCCCTCCAAATGTCAGCATTAGATCTGCAGGAAATCAAGACGTTTTCATTTACAGGCAGTTGGACTTTTTGTATCATTTTGGCTTCAGTTCAGTCTCTGTTTGAGACAGTATTTTGCACTGTGAGGGTGATGGTACATTTACAAAGAAGAATGCAGTGTAATTCAGAGGTATCTGAAGTAGTTCAGGAACCCAAACTAGTACAGCTACCTAAATATGACACTGTTCAGAGGTTAAGTAGATCAGCTGAGAAGGCAAGTATATTAACCTGGGCTGAGTGCCTACACTAATGTGGATATTCTGCTTCCTATATCTAAGATTGTTGTTGGCACTGTGCCATGTAGCTGTATTCTGAGAGTGCTTAAAACAATAATAATGATGATGGTGATGTGCTGTCTTGATGCTGAGCATCATAAAGAGCAGTCAGGTTTCAGGAGCAGGAACTTTTCTGTGCTACTAATGCCCAGCTTGGAGGTATTTGCTTTCTGTACTTTACTGTTGGGGAAAAGTTACCTGTGTCTGGCAAATGACCTCTTCCAAAGAAACTGGGAGTTGTTACCTACTTTTTAATCTGCTTCCTGTCAATAGCTTCAGAAACCCCAACTGAGGCCCCTGAAAGATCATAAAACTTGAACCTACCTTGATCTTAACGTGGGTTTAGGTTGTGTGGGAATTTTACATACTCATCAACTCAAGGGTGGGTTTGTGGGGGAGATGCAAAGCATCATGGGATGCTGGGGGGACTGTTAGCTAACTTGAATCTGGAGGGGATCTGGGACTGAAGTTTAATAAACCGATTTAACCTAAATTAGTTAAGTCTTATACTATGCTCATCCAGCTTTATATTAAACTAATTTCAGCCATTTTGAAAGCAGTTTATGTACACTGAACTTTTGTTGTGTTACATATTTGAACTGCTTTCCAATCACTTATACCAATTTAGATGTAATTTATGTCCCTAGCCCGAGAAATTGCAGACATTGTGAGATTTCCTTTGCTGGCTTTAGCAAAGGAATTCTTTGCTGTAGCACAGAAAAATCCTAAAGGCTTGGTGGATCTGATGTGATGTAGTTTTACTTCTTTGAGAGGTAGTTAGCCATGTTAGTTTGAAGTCAGTCAGAAGGCAGGGTAGAGATGCACCTTTAAAGACTAAATAAGATATATAGAGAGAGCATAAACTTTTTGTGAACCCAAGCTGAAGCTAGTAAAGCGAGCAAAACACTGGCTTGCATTTCTCAAGCAAAACCCAGGACGTCATTCTCCTGTTGTACTCGGCCTTGGTGAGGCCGCAGCTGGAGTACTGCATCCAGTTTTGGGCTCCACGATTCAAAAAGGATGTGGAGAAACTTGAGAGAGTGCAGAGGAGAGCCACACGCATGATCAGAGGTCAGGAAAACAGATCTTATGATGACAGGTTGAGAGCCATGGGACTCTTCAGCCTGGAAAAGCGCAGGCTCAGGGGTGATTTGGTGGCCACCTATAAGTTTATTAGGGGTACTCACCAGGATCTGGGGGAATGACCGTTCACCGGAGCGCCCCAAGGGATGACAAGGTCAAATGGTCACAAACTCCTCCATGACCATTTCGGGCTGGACATAAGGAAGAACTTCTTTACTGTCCAAGCCCCCAAGGTTTGGAATAGCCTGCCGCCAGAGGTGGTTCAAGCACCAACTTTGAACACCTTCAAGAGAAATGTGGATGTTTCTCTTGCTGGGATCCTATGACCCCTGCTGATTTCCTGCCTCTGGGGCAGGGGGCTGGACTCAAAGATCTTCTGAGGTTCCTTCCAGCCCTAATGTCTATGAAATCTATGAAATAATTGAATTTGGGTTCACGAAAGCTTGTGCACTCATATATATCTTATTTAGTTAGCCTTTACTTCTTAACCATAGCTCTATGAATGCTGATAACTTCTTCCCAGATAAGTTACAGAATAAAATTGTGGCAAAAAAAGGCTAAAAGATAAGAAGAAGGATCTGTCTTTTTGAGGCTACAACTAGTGTTTGTAGGCATATAGGTAACTGCTATTACCTATATGCCTAGGGCCTGATCCAAAGCCTGTTGAAGTCAGAGTATTTCCATCGACTGAAATGACTGACTGAGCTTCAAATGGACTAAATCCTTGGCTCGCAATAAGCTCAGGACTGTGTCCGAGAGAGAAAAGGATTTAGAAGATGATTTCTTTAGAAAAGAAATTCCATTTTTACGTCTGTCAGACCCATTTTATGGCAGTCTAATTCAGTCCTCAGTAGCTGCCACGCTCTCTTGTTGATGTGCTAAGCACTCCTGAATTTCAGTGTATGTGGCAGGCAGACACTTGTTGAAGGGTCAAAGCTTGAGCCTTGATTTGGTTCCTTCTTGAAGTTTTCTGTGTTTGTCAGATTGCAGCAGTTAAGATTTACAAGAGCTCTTCAAACTTATTCTTTCTATATGTACAGAAAAAAATACTCTTTTATTTTCTATTATTTTATTTTTTATTATTCATGTAGCCCATGCATGTGTATTAAACAAAAATGAAATATTTATAGGTTACTCAATTAAATATGACTTTTTTCCTAGCATCAAAAAATTTAGACTCTCTTACTGCCTTTTATTCTTCAAGAGGGTATTTCCATGTTTTTTTCAAAAAACAATTCTAGATTAAAGAAACTAATTGCAGCAGTTTTCCTAATAAATTCTTCTCTGTCTCTGAAATTTATTATCTGAATTCTTAGGACCTTGAAAGGTCAAACATTGTTATTCTATTCATCTTCTCAGCCATCTCCTGCCTTTATAAAAGGGCACCAATCTACACAATATTGAGGCAAAATAGAATGTATGATACATTCAGAACTTAGCTCTTCAATTAGAGCAGACAAAATGTGACAGTATATAATAAAGTCTATTTAGATACAATAAAATTCGAAAGGATAAAAATGAAACCTGTATTCTGAATTGATGGAAAACTTTGAAACTATAAAATTGCCCTATTGTTATAAAAGTAGGCAGTTGAAGTCATTTTATAAACAGTGGCTAATTGTCCTCTAAAGTTTTGCCTTATAATTGTAGGAAGTTGAAAATAGAGCAAATTCAGGCAGATTAATATGCAGGTTTTTCCTCCAGTGGGTCACAGAGTGGGAATTGCATTTTATTTAATTGTATCTTACTTTATTTTGCTATTACAGGCATATTTGTATTAGGAAATGTTTGCATCTGAAATTGTGTTCTGATTACAGTAGAGCTGAGTGAACAATTTTGTTAAAAATTCAACCCAGAAAACTCTACTTTCAATGCAGTAAT
>NW_017729030.1:44982384-44987459 GCF_001723915.1 Gavialis gangeticus | reverse complement strand
TCTTTTCTGAATACTTGTTTGAAGCAAGGTGTAAACTGCTGTCAGAATGGGCTAGCTAAATATTTAGAACTATTTATTTCTCAAGTATATGAAATCTGTGTAGGCTCATACACACTTCTTAGGGCCTGATGATTTCACAAGTGATTCATACTGCATTTTGATTGTTACATCTATCCAAGACCTCTTATTTGCATATAGTCAGTTTATTATGTAAACAGATTTATGTGGGGCTGATGTTTTCCATGCTTGGTCTCACTGCAGAAGTCATCTTTTTGTTTTGTTCTTGGAGTAAATATGAGTATAAAAGCTTTCACTTTCTAATGTGTGGTGTTTTGTAAACTGTTTGTGAAGAGCAAGAGCAGAAAGGTCACAGTTATGAGACTCGGTCAGTAGAAAAAACACGCTTCCCAAGATGAAATAAAACTGAAATGCCTGAAGGACTCGATGTAAACATACTTTTCACTGCATAATGAATCAGTAGTATTTCTTCCTAAATTAGAGGACTCCTTGATAAAATCATGGGAAGGATTAAATGTTTTTGTTTTGTTTTCCTCTGTACAAATGGCTAATTTTTCAGTGAGAACATTTTTATTTAGCTTTTTTCACATTTCAGGATTAATGTTCACAGGAAAAAATCATTCAGTTGAGGAACTTCTCTCTAATTCAGACATTATTTCAAGGCTTGGATGTTCCTGTAGCACCTTTTATATTGTCACCTTCAGAATATTTTGGACCATTTATTGCTCATATATACTTCACCACAGTTGTCTTGTTCTACTGATGGTAACCATAGTCCTGCACTATATTCTTCAGGAAAATATGTTTTCTCATGCTTTTTCAGGCTTCGTCAGTTGGAAGTTTTAGTTGCCTTTATTACACACCTATTTTGGAAGTTTTCAACAAAAAAACCTGCTATTTCAAGTGTCAGTATAGGTTTCACTCTTAAGAGGAGAAAATTTAAAATGTAACTATTTTAATAGTCCAAATTAGTATTAATTGAGATCTCTCAGTAATGTAATTTAGAGCAGGGATGTCAAGTTCATCCCAAGCCAGATCCAGGCTGAATCTACAGAGCCAGTAGCAGTTGCAGCTGGTCTGTGCTTGAGCAGCAGCACAGGTGTGGGGGCCTGCCTCTGATGGCCATGTCCATTGGGGCTCAGGGACCCCAACTTCTGCATCAGGCCATGCTCCCCACTCCTGGTAGCCTGCCATACTACTGAAGCAGGATAAAATGGTTCTGCAGGCCAGATCTGACCCCTGGGGTATATTTAATTTAGAACAGAGCATACGGCGAGGTACTCCAATTCGCAAAGATTTAGTCTGCAGGCCTTTTCTTAAGCTGAAGAAAACTAGAATTTTTACTATAAAACTTCTAATTAAATGCAAAATCCTTCTTGTATTCAGTGGGATGGCAGTCCTCCACTGTGAGTAGAGATGTATAGTCTATCTAGCTTCTAGCAATCTAAATATGCTGGTATATGCAGTGAGGACAAACTAGCAACTGTTCTAATGAGAAAGTTATTTCTGCTGAAAGCAGCAGATTAAAAAAAAAAAGTAAAAAACAAAGTGTGGTATTTTTCTGACTGGACTCCTATGATTACATCCTGTTGGGGTAGGGTTACTTTTGTGTCTCATGTATAAAGTTACATGAAGCTCCCGTATTATTCGGGCTTTTGGCTGTATAGCAAGAATTTGGTCTACTGTCTGCAAGTGCTATTATTAAAGGAGATGAGGAAAGTCAGGTATACACGGGATAAAACAGTTTAGCTGAGGAAATCTGCATTCGAATAGAATTATGCACATGTTTTTAGCTGTCAACTATACATATATTTCTATTCCATCATTTGGGACCAGGGCCAGAAGTGTAACTGGAAAGAACAAGCACGCTCAAAACATGTAATCCAAGAAGATTACATATTTTACAGTGTACAAGAACATCTTTGCTGTCCTGAAGCACCTAATTTAGAGCTTGATTTATCCATATTTTCTTATCTTAGACTCAGGGTGCATTCACTGCATAAAAGATTTCACTGCTGAGATCAGTTCTGACTAGATTGCCTGGCTCCCTGACAGCAGAACAGTTTCCTGGGTGCAAGCGTGTGTCTTCTCTACATTAGTTTCATCCAGTCTCTCACTGAGATGATGGGGAACTTGAGGAGCCCATAACTATTTTAGCTGGTGATATCTAGTGTGGAGGTCCTGGATTTTTGAGACAGATTCTTAGTACCTTCTTTCAGGGGAGTAGCTTGGTGGCATTATAAGGAAGAGTTGCTAGGTTTTTCTGCAGGAAACCATCTAAAAGATTATTAGACTCTCCTGAGGATCCAGACAGTTGTTGTCTGTCTTTTGTCTTATCTGATGTTCATTATGGCAGCAGAGAAGAAATACTGGCAGTTTCCAAGTCAAATTTTGTCAGTTTTGTTTTAGACCAGGGCTTGACACAAGAGACACTGTGTTAGTCAGTTATTTTTTTTCTAGTCTCATTAGCCAGTTATTTTCTTCTAATGGACAAAGATTTATGCACCTTTGTTTCATAGATTTCATAGACGTTAGGTCTGGAAGGGACCTCGCAAGATCATTGGGTCCAGCTCCCTGCCCAAGGGGCAGGAAGTCAGTTGGGATCAAATGATCCCAGTAGGATAGGCTTCCAAGTGTTTCTTGAAAGTGTCCAGAGTAGGTGTTTGTACCACTTCTGTGGGCAGTCTATTCCAGGCTCTGGGGACGTGGACAGTAAAGAAGTTTTTTCTTATGTCCAGCCTGAAATGGTCTTCCTGGAGTTTGTGACCATTAGACCTTGTCTTCCCATAGGGTGCCCTGGTGAACAGATGTTCTCCGAGCTTCTGATGCACACCCCTTATATACTTATAGGCAGCCACCAAATCTCCCCTGAGCCTTTGCTTCTCCAGGCTGAAGAGTCCCATATCTCTCAGCCTCTCCTCATAAGGCCTGTTCTCTCGTCTTCTAATCATGTGCATGACTTTCCTCTGGACTCTCTCAAGCTTCTCCACATGCTTTCTGAAGTGCAGAGCCCAGAACTGGACACAGTATTCCAGCTGCGGCCTGACCAGGGCCAAGTAAAGTGACAGGACAATTTCCTGGGTCTTGCTTGAGAGGCATTGGTAGATGCAAGCCAGAGTTTTGTTTGCTTTGCAAGCTGCGGCATCCCATTGGTGGCTAATGTTCATCTTGTGGTCAATCATGGCCCCCAAGCCTTTCGGTCATGGTGCTAGGGAGTGTAGCACTGCTGAGCCTATGGGTATGATGTGGGTTGTAAAGAACAAGAGGTTAAACAATAGAAGCAAGGGATATAGACACTTGAATGACACAACTCTGGTAAAAAGAATGAGATATCCCATTCTTCTTAAATTGTTTGGCTAATTTGGGAAGTAATAATGACCACACCAGCTGTAAACCCACCCACTGTCTTAGGCTAGGTACAGACATTCAAAAAGCCTAAGGAAGAACTGAAATAAGTTACACGGTGTTCTGTAAGCGGTGTAGTGTAGACGAGTAGCGAACAGAACACGTTTGCCCTTTGGTGGCAGAGGGCAAATCGTAGACTGGTTCTGCCATTCTTAAACCAGTCTGTGTGCGCCAAATTTCTGTTCTGTTACAGGTATAGACAGTTTCTGATCACTTATACTAGTAGAAGTGTAATGTCTCTACCTGGGCCCAGGGCTGTCCCCTCTGTGTTTGAGTTTCATTAGCTTCCATAACCACTTTGATTAATGCTGAAGTAGTCTGCAAAGGATCTTGAGTGTAAAAGGCTGAGAGAGAACAAACTAAGCTAAAAAAGAAAACCTACAAAACAAGCAACCCTCCTTTTCCCTCCTCCAGAATTTAGTATGATCCGTTATAACACTATACTTGGTTCACTGTATGTGCTTTTATGTTTCTTGAAAAATGTGGCCTGATATCTTATCAATAAGCATAATGTGTTGAATTGTACTAAAAATATACATTCCTGCCTGTGACAATCTAAACAAATAATATTTAGCTATAAATGGACCACTGGATTACATTTTCACCGTCTTATGCCAAAGTAGCAATTTCAGATAATTGTCCTGCATTTTATTTGTGGTTTCTCATTTATGTGATTTATGACTTTTTGGCTGGGGGAAATATCTTATTAATGAGTCCTTTAAACTATGAAAGGCTGCCTATAACATTTTATTAGAGCCATTACGCTTTTAATATTTTACCCCCAAAAAAGTTATCTTTTTATGAGGGAAAACTTTTTAAAATACTGTTAAATTAATGTAATAATATTACATAATTTGTATAATCAGGAAGCAAGGTCAGAAGGAAATTATACTAACTGCAAAAATTGTTTACTTTTGCTAAAATTAATAATATGAAGAAGGCATCCATTTCCAAAAGCTCTGATTTATTTTTTAAATAAATGCTGTTATATGATAAATAATTAAGCTTGTAGTATGCATCAGTGATTCTTGCTGCATTTGCATTGTACATGTATTATGAGCTTCTGTATGAAATGATTAATGTTCTGAATGCACATTGCATTTAATTGATGTATTACCACATCTGAAATAAATGTTCCACGTAGTTTCAAATGTAAACCTGTACAAATTGTGTGGCAGTTTGTGGTTTACCTCTTGGCATAAAGGTCACAATCGAACTGCAGCCTCTGCTAAATGGTGGGATAGGCACTATTTTTATTTTGCTGCATTTTCTCAGGTCATTAGTTATATATACACTTTATAATTGTGAATTGCCTCCACAGAATTAAATAAAACTATGTTTTTTGCATATAATTACTCTGACTCCCTGTGTAGCTCCTTAACTGTTTTTGAATCTTTGCTGGAAATGCTAATAGAAGGATTAGCATGGCATAATAGCAACAGAAATAATTCTGTTTACAGATCCTGTTAGTAATGCAGTAAGTATATTTACTGGACGCTGAGAACAAGGTGTGGATCTAGGAGTGGTGGTGGCAGTTTGGCTACACCCCTCTTTGGCTGTGCCATGCATGTGCTGTGAGCTTAGAGCTCACCACCCAGTCAGCGTGGCCTCCCATTTCATAGATTTCATAGACATTTGGGTTGGAAGGGACC
>NW_017729030.1:44979315-44980122 GCF_001723915.1 Gavialis gangeticus | reverse complement strand
ATAGACTTCCTGCATCAGATAGAGGTCATCCACACATGAGAGAGTTTTGTGACTGCTCGGATTTAGCCAAGCGCTCCTCCCATGAGATATCTGGGTAGTTAAAGACTCCTATGACAACCGTACACCGGGATTGTACGGCCTCAGTCAATTCCCTGGTGAACTCTTGGTCGAGGTCTTGACTGTGTATAGGGGTTCTGTAGTAGACCCCCACCATAGTATTCCCTGGGCTGCGTTCCCCACGGATTTTAACCCAGAGGGTCTCAAGTCGTCCACCATGGGTGCCAATGTCAGCTTGCAGGGACACGTAGCTTTCCTTGACATAGAGAACTATGCCCCCGCCCCTTTTGTCCACTCGATCCCTCCTGTACAGGGTATAGCTGTCTATACTCATGGTCCAGTCATGGGTGGAGTCCCACCAGGTCTCTGTTATCCCAATGACATCGTAGTTATTTGCATTTAGGAGGAGAACAAGTTCCTCCTGTTTATTCCCCAGGCTCCTGGCTTTTGTGTATAGACATGCAAGTGTCCCCTTAGGGGCCCTTGCCTTGCCTACATTTTGTTTCAGGGCTGGGGCTGGGGTGGGATCCCTTATGTGCCTTGGTGGGCTGGCTTTGCAAGGGCCACTCGGTGGGCCAGCAACGGCAGTAGTCCCCCCATCCCCCGACAGGCTTAGTTTAAAGCCCGGTGGAGCAGGTCAGCCAGCCTAGCTGAGAAGAGCCTCCTCCCCAACAGAGAGAGGTGGAGGCCGTCCCTTCCCAACAGCTCGCTGCCTCTCTCTCCAAAGAGTGGACTGTGGTCATAGAAGCT
>NW_017729030.1:44962904-44978754 GCF_001723915.1 Gavialis gangeticus | reverse complement strand
GGGCCTTGGTGTGGCAGGCCCTGGGGCCCTTCACCACCTTGGTCCAACCCCGTGGCTGGACAGAAGGGGAGGTCCCCGAGTTCTCCCTTGTCCTAAAGGGAGACTGTGGTCTACCCTCTGCCTCCCGGGGGAGAAGGGCCTGGCAGTAGGAGTCTATCTTCTGCTCACAGTCCCTGATGGCATGCAGTCTCTGAACTGTGGCCTGGAGCTCCTCCAGCTGGTGTGCCAGAGACCCCAGTAGGGAGCAGACCCCACAAGGCAAGGTGGCCATGCTCCCAGGCCCCAGAGCCTGAAAAAGGGACAGGCAGCCCCTGCAGCTGAGAGCCAGAGGCTCTGTCTGCGTGAAGCCTGGAACCATGGGCTTCGTCTGGGTGGCCATCTCTGAGGTGCCACTAATTTTCCCAAGATGTGACTGCTTTTGTGTGGATTCAGAGTGCCCAGGTGTATAAGATAGGTCCTTACTCACTGGGCATGCAAAGCTTTGGCTAACCAGGCAGTGAGCTCAGAGTTCACTGTACATGCATAACAAAGTCAAGAGGGTATATGGCTGCACCCCTCTACCCCACTCCTGGGTCTGCTGCTGTCTGAGACTTTACCACTGCTACCTAATTGCACCCTTTTAATTATTCATGGACTATTGTCTTTTATTCTTTTCTTAGTATTTTTCTTTTAAATGTACGTTGATAGTTCCTCCAAACAAACTTATACAAAAGTTAGAAGACCATATCTTGTTCCTTCACACAAGTAACTGCTATTAAATTAATTGGGCCACTTGCTGAGTGACAAATGCTGCATTTGACTTGGTGCTTTTTTTCAGATAGGTCCTTTGCCTGTCTTCTGTGAAATGTTTGGAAAATAAAATAGGCTTTAAATTGTAGTACACAAGTTAAAAATCATTGAGTGTTTGATAAAGTGGTAGATGGATATCATTCCATCCTTAAAAAGTTTGCATGTATGTGTACACTACATACGTAGCTTGTTTGTCCAGTCTTTTGTGTCCTTTTAGTCCTCTCTCCTTGTGTAAAGTTGAACTAACAGCACCTTTGCTATCAAATGATCAGGGTGTGTAGTGCAGGTGGTTTGAATTTTTGATACCTTTGGGCTTGTCGCATCTAGCCCGTGTGCACATTGTTATATCTTGTGGCTCTGCAGTGTTGGGAAAATGAGACCTAGCAGAGAGCACGATACAACTGACATATCTGGTAACTTTATTATTCTGAACAGAAACAAAAACTGAAAATTAAATGTGGGCTTAAGGAAGCACACAACATAACCACATTTAAAGAAACAGTATATACAGGGTCTTCATAAAGTCCTTGTGCACTTTTAAACTTTAATAATTTAGGTTGTAGGTATGATAGAAACAATCTGTAAACAGCATTTCAATGCAAATTTATTGAAGTTTTAAGGCAATTAAAGTACAGAATGATAGACTTCATAAGTAATAACAAATTTATTCTTAAATAAGATGGAGCTCCATGCCACTATGCTCTGAATGTACGACAGTTCCTAAATAACGTTTTCCTAGAGAAGTGGATAGGCAGAGGTGGACCAATTGCTTGGCCACCTCGTTCACGTGACCTGTCGCCATTGGACTTGTTTTTATGGAGACACGTTAAAAGTATAGTTTACTTGTCAAAACCACATTCTTTGGTGGAACTTAGGGCTAGGATCACCAATGAAATTAGTGCAGTAACTCAAGAGGAACTGGGAAATGTTTTCAAGGAGTTGGAAGATTGGATTGAGCACTGTATCATGATGGATGGTGGTTATGTTGAAGTCTAGCATTGTGTACTCTAATTGTCCTAAAACTTTAATAAATTTGCTCTTAAATGCCATTTACAGATTGTTTCTATCATATGTACAACCTAAGTTTAAAAGTCCACAAAGACTTTATGAAGACCCTGTATAATAATTAATGTGCAATACATCACATTCCTCCCCACCCCACCTTACAAGTACTACATTTCAAAATAACACACACAAAATAACAACAACAAAAGGGAAATATTCAGCTTGTTGCAACTTACCAACTAGACAATTTAGACATCAGGGTGCATGACAGATTTTCGTACCCTCTTAAAATAATATGGTGAGGATAAAGTGGTGTTGCCTTGTACCACAGGATCAGCTGGTGGTAAGGAATCATTAGTGTATAGCAATTCCGGCTTCTCCAATAGATCAGCACAATCAAAACTTATAACTGGAGGAGGGGTACCTGGGGGAACTGGACATTCAAATGGGGCTTTCTTAGGCTCCTGTATATATCATAGTTTTAACTGCTCTATATGTCTTTTCCATGAAGTACCATCAAAGAGTTGCACCATAAATGAAACAGGCTTCATACATTTAATGAGTTTCCCAGGTATCCATTTGTCTCTATCAGAGTAATTACAAGCTCAGACCGAGTCCCCTACTTGGAATGAGCTATTGAGAGATCCATTTGTTTGCTTAGGAATCTGAGTACCTGTGAGGTAACAACAGGATATAAACACTCAAAACAAGTATGCAATGGTCTGTTCCAGGTATGGGCAATTATTTCAGTTGGAGGGCTGCTTAATGAGTTTCAGTGAGCTGTTATGGTCTGCAAGGGTATCCCTGCCCCTTGATGGATGCCCTGCCCCCCTGGTCACCATATTGGGACCAGAAGTCCCACCCCTAATCCTGACGTTTGCTACTGAAAGTTCTTCCCCTCGCCCACAGAAGTAGTCCTTTTGGGAAAGGGGGGAGGGGTTAGTTGCCATCCTGCAACTGAGAAAAACAAAACAAAAATCATATACTAAAAGTCAAACATCTATTATAACATATTTAAATTTTATTTTAAAAAATATTGTGTGTAATAGCTCAAAATAAAGTCTTACTCTTGTATATTGTGTGTGTGGAGTGTGGTTGGGGGGTTGGGTGTGTGTATATGGTGGTGTGAGGGGGTGGTTGTGATGGGGTGTGAGGGTGTAGGGTACGTTGAGAGGTGTGGGGGTGTGTATATATGAAAGGATGTGTGTGGGAAGGGTGTGGGTGTGTCGGGTTTGTGGGCTGTGAAGGAGGGTGGGGAGGTGTGGGGACCCTCCCCCCCACAACCTCTATGGTACAGAGCCCCCATCACTGGATGCAGCAGCAACAGCAGGTGGCAGGCCCTTGGGGTGCTCATGGCCTGCACAGGCATAGCCACCCAATGGCGCATGGCTCCAACAAGTTCTGGGAGCTGCATGTGCAGCTCCTGTGAGTCTACCAGGTAACAGGAGGTAGGGTTCCCTGCCATTTCTGGTGGAGTCCCAGGAGCTGCATGTGGTGGCAGGGAGCAGGGAAGGCATCCGGCTGCATCGTGTAGGCTTCCCCCCAGTGGCATGCGAGTCCCAGGAGTTCCATGTGAGCCACAGGGAGTCCTGCATAATAGGCAGGCTGGCCTGGATCTATTTCTTGCCTCCATATGCAGCTCCTGGAACTGGCTGGAGCTGTGCACCACCAGGAGGCTCCAGCCACCATGCATCAGGGTGCACCCTGAGGGCTTGCCACCTGCTGCTGCTGCCCCCAGTGACATGAACTGCACACCTTATTGGGGGTGGTGAGCGCAGGCCCTTGGATCTGTTCTTCTGCCAGCCTCAGCCTTACACTACACACTCCTGCTCAGCTACAGCTTCTTTGCACCTGCTGCCACTTCCCTACCTGCTGCCTGGAGTGAGCGCTGCAGCAGGGGCATGAGGAGCTGCAGAAGGCTGGGGAAGGCAAGCAGGTCCCTGGGAGGCTGCAGCAGTGGCAGCAGCAGCCCCATGCAGAAGCTGTGCATGCTGGCCTGGGCCAGGGCCCTCCCACACACAAGGGTGGTAGTGAAATGTGTGGGCTGGGTAGGGCACAATTTATTGGTGGGTGCCAGTGGGCCAGATGAAATTGCCTGGTGGGCTGGATTTGGCTTGTGGGCTGTATTTTGTCCGCCCCTGGTCTGTTCAGTAAAAGAGTAGCAAGTGACTCCTCCACATTAGCATGGGGTGTGTTGCAATAAATGAGTAAGAAATTGTCCAGTTTGTGTTGAAGACTTATGGTAGACTGGTTAGCTTGAGAGTTTGTACAAAATGTTCAGCCAGTCCATTTGTAACAAGATAAGGACCAGAATATATGTGTTGAATTCCATTGGAAACAAGGAACTTCCTAAATTCCTCCAGAGAGAGCTGAGGTTTATTATCATTCACCAAATTGCAACAGTAGTCTAAAGCAACTAAATAATGTATGAAAGTGCTAAGTAGTCTAGGTAGCTGTACAAGAAGACATTTGGAAAAATTCTGGCCACTTATGAGTATGCATTGACCACTACTAAGAACATATTACCTTCCAATAGCTTTGCATAATACACATGAATCCATGGCTGTGGAGTGTGAGGACATGTCCAAAAGTACAGATAAGCTGGGCCAGGATCTTTCTAAATTTATTTACATGCAATACAGCATTTTGCTGTCCTCTCAATGCCCTGATCAATGCCTGGTCACTACACGTAACTCCACACTAAGGCTTTCATCCTCACAACACCAAAATGTCTTTCATGAAGATCTGACAAAACAAATTTTGGAGTGACCTCAGTATGATCACTTGCATCCTCTACAAGAGGCAACCTTCAGGCACCAATAATTCTGACTGATGTGATGCAAAGTTGTCAGCTGAGGATTGTTGTAGTTTAATATTGTACCTTTTAGAACCATGCCTTTCACAATAGAAAGAACAGTATCCTTAACTGTTTTCTTCTTAATTTGTGTGTAGGTAACAGGTCCATCAAATTCAAATAGAATACTTCCATGGTGTCGTCTTTTTGGTCACTGGGACAAGGCAGGTGTGATAGCCCATAAGCATTGCTGTGCTGAGCTCCTTTTCAATACTGAACAGTATAAGAGTGAGCAGAAAGTAACAATGCCCAGCGTTGTTTGGGACCTGCTGCAAGGGAAGCAATACCTTGAATTGGTCTAAAAATAGAAAGTAATGGCTAGTGGTTAGTCAATAGAGTTAAATGTGTGCCATACAGATAAGTATGAAATTTCCATACTCCAAAGATAATAGTGAGAGCCCCTCCCTCTTTGTCTGTATATAATTTGCTTCAGAAGCAGTTACTGTTTGTGAAGGAAAAGCAGTTGACTTCTCTGAGCCATCAGGAAAGGTGGCGAAAGGACTGTCCCCACTTCATGTGGTGAAGTATCACATCACTACAATGGAAATGAAGCATCGAAGTGTGTAAGAACACCAGTCTATGTCAACAATTTTTTTTTGCTTCCTTAAAGGCATATTGATATTCTCTAGTCCACTTCTAGTTCTTTTTTGCTTGTGATGGTTCAAGTAGCCATGCCAATATTATTGCTAGATTAGGCAAAAAGTTACCATAATAGTTAAATAATCCTAAGAAGGAACTTAACTGTGACATTCCCTGGGGGTGGTGTTTGAAAGATTGCCTCTGTCTTTCTCTGGTGATTTCTTTACCCTTGTGGCATCAATGATGTGCCCAAGGTATTTAGTAGAGAGCTTGAAAAACTCACGTTTGTCCCTGTGTACTCGCAGTCATGGTCTTTGAGATGTTGCCGGCGAGCGTCAAGCTTCTGACAAGCTTCCTGATCTTTTCCTGTAACCAATATGCCATCCTGTACTCCTTTCAGGCCTTTTAAGATTTTGTCCATGGCTTTCTGAGAGAGGGTAGGAGCAGAAGTAGTGCCAGAAGACAATCGATTATAGCAGTACAATTCCTGTGAGTGTTTATTGTAACGTATTTGTGAGATGCAGGATCCAGTTCTAGTTGGAGGTAGGCATTACTCAAATCCAATATGCTAAATCAGTTTCCTCTACCAAGAGCAGCAAACAAATCTTCAGTGGTAGGCAAAGGGTACTGGGCAGCACATAAAACCAGTTTCATTGTCAGTTTCAAGTCACCACAAATTCAAACTGAGCCATCCTTTTTGATCACTGGAACAATGGGTATAGCTGAGGCTTGGGCAAAATATGGCTCACAGGCTGAATCTGGCCTGTGCTGGGTCCTTTGGTTCCGCCGGGTGCAGGCACAGGGGGCGGCCCAAGCCGTGATACATGTGGTCATTTCTGTTGCCGTCCGGGATCAAAGCAGGGCTGGGGTGGGTCCGTGGTCTGACTTGCTTCCTGGCAGCCCCAGTGGCAGCAGCAGCTTCTGGCAGCCACTGCTGCCCACATGTCCCTGTGACAGCTGTGGGTTCCACGGGCAGAGGCATGTGGGGTGTGGATTGCAGCTCTGTCCCAGGCCTGCACTTTCACTGCCCCAAAATCCTGGCCCTGGCACTGGACCTGGACACAGCTCTCTGCCCTTCCATGGCCCCATCCTGTCCAGCTGGCTGTGTGCCTTGCCTGTGTGAGTCCCGGTTGGGCAGTGACAGCGGGGGGCCAGGGCCCGAGGCAGAGCTGCAATCTGCTGTCTGCATGCATCTGCCTGCAGAACAGGCACCTGTTTCAGGGGCATGGGGTGGATAACAGTTCTGCCCCAGCCCTGACCCCATGCTGTCAGCACCGAGCCCACCTGTCCTGCTCTCAGATGCCTCTCCCCACTTGCCTGCAGCCCTATCCCTGCCACTCTGCTAAGCACAGGAGTTAGGGAGGTTTCGTGAGCTCTTGCATGGGGGTAGTGCTGATCTGGCCTGTAACAGCTCACCAAGACTCCATATGTGGCCCTTGGGCCCAAATAATTGCCCACCACTGGTGTAGCCCATTTAGTATGTGTAATTGGTGACAACACCCACTGCTTACTAAATAGTTTAAATTAGCCTCCACCAGCAGTCACAGAGCAGAAGGTACAATTCTGGGCTTACAGTATTTTGGCTGACTTGCAGGCCTGACTTTGAGCTGCACTAGAGTGTTGCTCATTTGCCCAAAATCTTCTGGGATGCTTCTCCAGTATTTCTTGATGGCCTTGAGGTGACTTTCTAATTGACTTGATCTCATTCCAAACTTCTTTAGCTAAGATCTGCCAAACAATGGTAGATAATTTCCTTCCATCACATAGAAGGGTAAATGGACTGACTGCCTAGTAGAACAGTCACACTTTTGGGACTATCTTTTCTCCAGTGTAAGTCTTCAGAAGCATGGAGGTTTTCTCCAAACATACCTGTGACAAAGACTGGTTATATAGAGATGCAGGTAGTAGGGAACCAGCAGCCCCTCTGTCTAGCTCCATTCTTATAAGGATGTCTTCAGTTAAGGGTGTGGCCTGGATACCATCTCTCACAGCTGCTTTTGATAGTATATGCAAACCCAGGTCTTTGTCAGTGGCACTAGAACACTGGTCTTACTATATATTCTGCACAATGTCCCCTACTGGGTCTCTCCCTGATGGATGCTTCCCTGGATGGATGGCTCCAAGGAGTTACTCTGTTTTGAACTTTGCAACAGGCCACAGCAATGTGTCCTTTTTTTTTTGCTGCACTTCCTGCAAGTGACCTGATGGTGCCCAGCCATCCCTTTCATTGTGCTTGGTTTGTGTACAAGGGCCACAGGAAAAGTGCCTAGGTTTCTGTGCCCCTCAGTCTTGTTGATGCAAGCAATGCGCTTTCCAGTTCATACTAAATTCATGAGAATCCTTCTCAGCAGTTTCTGTGGCAACTGCTATTTCCACAGCTTTGTGAATATAAGAGTGGACACAGTCAATAATTTCCTCTGAGTTTGTTCACTATGCAACCCTGCAACAAATTAATCTTGTACGCATCATTCAACCCTTGTCTAAACTGACAGTGCTCTGACAACTTTAAAGCAGCCACAAATTGTGCTACAGACTCCCTGTTCTCCTTGGTTCATTGGAGGAATCAGTACCGTTCTGCAGTCCTAGATGGGGTAGGTAAAAAAAATGTTCCTTCATTGCTTCAGTGATTTCTGCATAGGTGGCCTGTCCTGGCAAGGTTGGAGTCCAAAAAAGCCTGTAGGACGCTTTATGCCCTGGAATCTATCACTGTCAGCAATGTTGCAACTTGTCCTTCTGGAATTGATCTGCAGGCTATAAACTGTTCAAAACATTTGATATACGCTACCCACATCTCTTTGTTTTCATCAAATTCACCAATATTGCCTGTACAAGTGGCCATTTTTTTTCTTTTTTTTTTAAACTGTCCACACGTGAGCTCACCCTGCTGTGCAGGCTGCAGGCTCTTTTACTTTAGGTTGGAATACAAAATGACTGTTCTCCTGTCTGGCATGTTTCTCTTCTGTACTTCACAATGATTGCACTGCATTCACTTTTGTTTAGTATCAGTTTGTTACTTTTATTTCTCTGCTAACCCTTCTGCTATGAGCACAGCAGCCATTGTAGGTCTAACTGGATGTTCATATGAATCTCTTCAGTGCATATATAGTAATAATAAAATATTTTCTTACTGTTCTGGATCATTTAGGCTATGGCTCCAGCTACCAGCAAAAGTGAAGATCCTTGTCATCAAAATCATTGTATCTTGTGATTCCACAGTGATAGGAAGATTCAATTAGCCGAGAGAGCACAACAGCTCACATGGCTGGTAATCTTATTCTTCTAAAAAGAAACCAAAGCTGAAAGTAAAACATGGTGCCTGAGGCAGCACACAGCCTAGCCACATTTAAAGTATATATATAATGACTAATGCACAATACATCACACACATCATTTCTGGAGTCTGGAGAATGGGGTAGGAAAGATGTGCATAGGTGAGTATAGGATAAAAGCAAATTCACAAATGATCATACTGTTTTTTGTGGAAGAGAGAATTTTTTTTTACCATTCCCTTTGGTCAAAAATTCTTTTGATTTTGTGTTTATGAGAAAAATGAGGTTGGAGTTCCCTGCATATTTTTGGATTAGACAGAACTTTGGCAATGTAGTTATGAAATTCTGTCAGTGTTGCCATTTGGGGTATAGTCTTATTGTTGAAAGCTAAATTAATCAAGTCAGTTCAGTAAGCGGTAAACATTTGTTCAAAGAATTACAGGCTACAACTGCCATATTTGAAGGATTTGAAGGTGTCTGTGCAAGGCAGAGGGGACGGGGGAATCTCTGCTTAGCAGGGAGTGGGGAGGGGAGGAAGGGGAGCAGGGGGAAGCCATGCAGATGCCTGCAGTCCCTGCCAAGCTCCAGCCAGGGAGCAGAGGGGAGGGGCAACCTCTGCTGTGGAACAGGGAGACCTGCCCAGCTCAGAGAGCATGCCAGGATGCTGGGGGAGTCTGGTTTAACTTAAACCAGCAAGGGGTCTGGGACAGACTGCATAAACCAGTTTGACCCAAATCAGTTAAGTCTGATACTACATTCAACTAAGCTTATCTCAAACTGGTTTCAGCCATTTTCAGACTGGTTTACGTGCACTGAACATCTGTTCTGTTACAGGGTTAAACCAGTTTCTGATCACTTAAGCTGGTTTATGTGTAATGTCTAGCTTTGGGAATAGCCTGCTAATTCACGTTGACTAACCTCTCTTTGCATACCTCAGAACAGTATCTGGGTCATTCATTGATTCATAGATTGTAGAGACGGAAGGGACCACGAAGGATCATCGTGTCTGACCCTGTGCCCCAGGCAGGAAAGAGTGCTGAGGTCATACGACCCCAGCCAGGTGTCTACCTAGCCGCCTCTTGAAGACCTCCAAGTTAGGTGAGAGTACCACCTCCCTTGGCAGCCCATTCCAGATTCTGACCACCCTTACTGTGAAAAATATCTTCCTAATGTCCAACTTGAATCTACTCTCTACTAGTTTGTGGAGACATGCAAACACTCTCCCTAGGAGGGTCTATGGTTTATACTTTTGCTCAGTGCTTTTTATTTTTTAAAAATTTAGGACAAATTCTTTAGTAGTATAAATAAAGTTCACTCTAGTGGGGGCAATGGGGATACTTAATTTTTCCCTCTTGGAATTTACTCTTATAGGTTGTACACTGTATCTAGAAGTTGCTGAGTTAGTGCTGAAATGGAACCATCTATGGAGTTAAGTACAACAACTGCGCAGTGTGGAGGATTATTTTGGTATGCAGAATATAGCTGGTCAGATAATTGGCTAAAATACTGGGGATAACACTTTTATTCTTTGGTAGAGTGCCATGAGACTTGAGGGACAGATCTTCCTGTGAACTAAATTGGCACTGCATTTCAACCTCTTCCCTTTTGCCTTTTTTCCCCTCCTAATTGACTTCAGTGG
This sequence comes from Gavialis gangeticus, assembly GCF_001723915.1. NCBI lineage: Eukaryota > Metazoa > Chordata > Crocodylia > Gavialidae > Gavialis > Gavialis gangeticus. The sequence goes on along the minus strand of NW_017729030.1, from coordinate 44,968,619 downwards.
AGATATGTCAATCTGCTATATGATAATCTGGCTCTCAAACCCACTTGAACTTACATTAGAGCAAGAGCCTGGATAAATGGTCAGGACAATGGTTTTATGTCAAACACCAAATAAAGTCTGAGAGTTATTTATGTCCTAGATATAATGGAAAGCCAAGGTCCTGATCACTGTGGAGATCTGGCTAAATTCCAAACTGAGCAATTACATTCCATTTAACTGAACTCTCCTGGCAGTTTTAAATATGTATAGTCTTCATTACAATGGCATTTACAACAGAAAGTGACATATTCATTGTATACCCCTTCTAGCTATGTTTTCCCCTAGAGTTGTTAGCATTCCTGTTGGGGGTGGGGGGTGAAATGAACCCTGCAGATAGTTTAACTGAAAGCTGTTTATAATGAAAGGCTGTGTGTGCTAAATATAAGATCATTAGGTCTAAGTACAGACAGTCAAAAAGCCCAAGGCTGAATCGATTCAATCTTTGCAGGTCTGGCTAAATTGTGTAGATTGAACTAATAAGCCAGTGAACAGACTTTCACTTTTGATTCCTGAAATGAAGCCACATGCCTGCAGTGTCACAGGCCAGAAGCCTGGGGGCACTAGAGCATATTTCTCTGCTTGGCTGAAGCAAACAGCTTGAGCCAAGGCTTGCCTACCCACCTTGTGAGGGCAGGGCAACACTTGTGGGGGAGGTGCAAAGTATCCTGGGAGTTGACTTGAATCTGGAGGGAGTCTGGGACAGAAATTCAATAAACCAATTTAAATTAAATTGGTTAAGTCTGATTACTACATCCATCCAGGTCTATCTTAAACCAGTTTCAGCCATTTTGAAAGTGGTTTATGTGCACTGAACTCCTGTTATGTTGCGGATTTGAACTGGTTTCCAGTCACTCATACCAGTTTATATGTAACTTCTGTCCCTAACCTAATGTCTTTCTGATGTCTTTAAAAATATTACTTGAATCTAGTATTTGCAAAAATAGCTAACACTGAGTCAGCAATTTTCCTTACTTGAAAGTGAAAAGACTATATCCCTGAAAAAAGAAGAAAATACCAATCTTTATAAAAGTTGTTAAACCCCAAGTAAAGTCAGCAAAAATTACTGCCGTTTTGTTGTTTTTTGGTTATTAAAGTTACTGCCTTTTGAACCTAGGAAGAGAAAACTCCATAAATATTGAATCAAAATGAATTTACCACAGCACCTTCAGCAGCTAGTGAGCATCAGGAATGCCATCACCAGCACAGTGTACATTGGGGCAGCCACCATGAGTAGTTGGAAATGTAAGAATAGCAAATATTGAAGAAGTGACAGATAATACCAAAAAAGCCAACTAATGCAATGTAGTCAGATGTATTTGCTCTGTTAAGATGAAGTATTTTTTCAAATAATTTCTATTCACCTCTGTGTGGCTTTATAATTTATGATATCCTCTAAGATATTTATTATCAAGAAAAGTATTTGTTAGGTGTCTGCATTTGAGTGTGTCCTAAGATTCTATTTTCTTTCCTGTGTTCCTTATTTAATCGCATTCATTATGTGTTGTTTTCTGACACATCTTGTCAGTGTTATAGAAACACTTTTATGATATCCTTAAATTCCTACTTGGCAGTTGTATTACTAAGTTGTTGTGTAATGCCTCCTCGGTATTTTGTTACGTGTTAATTCTGTCCTGTCTTTTCAGTAGCACTGAAGTTCACATGGAATTCTTTGGTTTTTACTTAGCAATAGTTTTTTGAGTTCTTATAGAATCCAAACTGTCTTTATAATTTTCTTTATATGCTTGTTTATGTATTTTAAAGGTGTTTAATTTAAACTCAACAGAGCGTGTAGAATCACTAATAAGAGAGACTGTGAATCTGGAAAACTTTTTCGGCTTTTTTTCAACGTATTGGCAGTTCTCATTTGAGATGGGTGAAGCAATAAGTAGCAGAGAGTTTATTTGTATCTGGATCATTCACTACAGAAAAGAATTAAGGAAAAAATCAGTGCAGGTCTATTGGCTTTTACCAATACCCCTCTTTTTAATATCAATGGACAAATGAACCATTAATGTTTCAAAGTTTTGAAATGAGATATGAATTACATTTCCATTTACGTTTGTTCTTGAAGCAGCATGAAAGCCTTTCTGTGAATAATGGGCTCTCATGCATCTAAATCTTCGTTATATAGCAGCACTGGATAAAGGAAATTAAAAATTAATAAAGTGTTTATTATAGCAATGAGAACACACTTACTAAAGCCTCTGTCAGCATTTCCTTTATAAACTCCTGTTCTCAGGATTTTATAACTCAGGCATAAAAACTGGCTAGGGGATGAATGTTAGAAGATTTAAGGCTAAATTTTTATACTAGTGCATAGAGATTTCGCTGCATAAATCTCTCATGGTGGTGATGAGACTATAACTCCTTGTTTGGAAGAGGCATTACATTTTAACAATTATGAAAAATAGATGTTTTTTCAGTTTTAGTTACTTGCATTTGTTTTATTTATTTATTTTTACTTTTCCATTTAAATAATTTTGGCAGAGGAAAAAAAATGAAACAATTAGTGTGGTTGAAGGAGTATTGACTTCTGGCTCATTCCTCACATCATGATGATGATATGACATATGGCATTTACTTCATTGCTAAAAGCAGGAATGTGTTCATACAAGTTCTTGGATCTGTGAACCAGCTTGTGGCATTCCTGATGTGGTTGAAGGTTGAGGGTAGCAGGGAATATTACTAAGTGTTCCAGAAATCCAGAGAAATGAGATCTACTACATTTCATTTATCTGGAAAATGAATTATCAAAGAAGCTATCAGGTTATTATGGCATTATGTGTTTTTGGTAAATCCATGTTGCTTTTTATCCTACTTTCCATTTACCTCCCTCCATTTATTCTTTTTCCAAAATTTTTCCTTAAATCTTGCATACTATTGAAGTTCGGCAAATGTGTCTGTAGTTCTTTTGATCTCTTTTCCTCCTTTCTGGAATATAGGTACTATGTTTGATACTTTTTAGTCATATGGCACCTTTCCTATTTTAATGGCATTATTAAAATCATGCTGTGGCAGAGCACCTTTGGTATCTGCCACTTTAAGGCTGTGAGCAGGCAGCCGGCAGGTGTGGGCCAGCTCTGATGAGGTGGCCATTTTAGATCCAGGCCCACAGGGCTGAGCCAGCAGTCAGCTGCAAGCAGCCAGGGAGCAATAACACCCGGCTGAGCTGTTGCTCATAATACCATGGAGGTAAGGGAGGAACTATGGGGATGGCAGGAGGTTCCTAAGAGCCCAGTGAGGGCCCAAATCCCAGAGAGAAGGTTTGGGATCTAAAGAGAACAAGGCCCAGCCTGTGAAGGCACTTATGGTTTGCAGGCCTACACAGGGCTAGGCAAACCCCTGATGTGGAACAGGCAGGGGTGAGGCCTAGGGCTCAGGTAAGCCCAATTTAGAGCAGAGCTATGTTATTAAGACCTGTGGGGCTCTGAGTAAGCCCAGAGTGAGAGAGCTGTGCGGCGAGGCCCAGAAGGGGTCCCCTGCTGCCTAAGGAGGTCGGCTGCTGTGGTGCTGGGACCAGAACACCCAGACTGGTCAATGCAAAAGGGCCAGGGCCGGAGAGCTGAAGGGCAATGAAGTCAGTGGCAGGCCTGGGCCACGATGGGCTATCTGGCACCCTAAGTGGCTTGGAGGCAGGGCCAGGGCCTAAGGAGGCTGAAGGTCTTCTTGATGAGGGGCACATAACTGTCTAGCAGGAGAAGGCTCAGTGAGACAGCAGGCTGAAACAATAACACATAGCCCAGTAGGGGTAAGACCAAGGCAAGTAAGCCTGCTTGGCCCTGGGTAAAACCACAAACTGCACCCTGCTGGGGAAGGGTGGTCTGGTGCGGCTGTCTGTGGCAGGACAGTCCTCCAGGAATGACAGGCCAGTTATCTCCCCGGTGAAAGGCAGGTAGAGGCACCGATAATCCCAGCCCCCACCCTCTGGTGGGTCATTAAGACTGGAGGGTAGTGGGGCCAGGCAAGCCTAGGAGGAGGGACTTGAGCCCAGTGTGAGTAGTGGGGGCCAGGTATGCTTGGCAGAAAGCACCCAAGCCCCATTTCGGAAGGGGCTGTAGTAGTGAAGCCCCAAAGAAGGGGCAGGGAGTAGCAGGCCCTAGGGTGAGGGCATGAGTTGAAGCCCCAGGAAAGGGCAGGGAGGCCAAGGTTGAATTTTGAATGCCTGAGGCCATAGTTGGGCCCGAGTCCAAGTGTTGCAGCTCAGTGGGAGTCATGGGTGAAAGGGGAGAGTAGTTAGCCCTAAAGAGGGGGCAAGAGTGATGGGGTACCCAGAGAGGGGCTTGGGTCAGAGCTCTGCCTAGGGCAAGGTGAATTAACTGGTCACTGTTCAGATGAGGGTCATGAGAGGGCCTGAGAGGCTGCATATCAGCCAGCCAAGGAATGTGAGTAGGCAAGCCTGATGACCTATGTGGTCACTAAAGGGAGTAGGGCAGGTTGTGTGTGGCCCAGTGAGGGGCAGCATGTAAGAGGCCCAGTGAGAGATGGTGGAGTGTGAGAGGCCCCAGTGTGAGAGGGGATCAGTATTAATGAGGCCCAATGGGGCAGAGTGAAAGGATGGATGCCTGAGGCCCAGCAAGGGGCTGAGTTTGGCCCCCCCTCGAGCCAGAGCATAGAGCAACTCAAGGGGCATGATAAGGGAAGGTCGGAGTCATATATAGTGCCCCTCTGGCATTGGGGCATTAAAATAGGCATCCTTCCATATGTATACACACCAAGTTTGGGAACAGCAAAGTTGTGGCAGGCGAGACTGGGCACACTAGGTCAGAGTGGGCTGACATCAGACCTGGCCCCGGGATGGCCCCCTATTACACATGCCTACTGGATTTAAAGTTGGAAACTATATCATCCTCCCAATTAAGAGCATTAAGCAGTTGGAATTTTGCTTCCACTTTGTGTTGGTTTTCTTTTCATTATTTCCCTTTCCATTATTCATCCTTAATTTGCCCTCATGTATTTCATTATCATCCTTATTGAAAACTGAAAACAAGTGCTTAATTCAGGAGCCACACCTAGATCATCCTTCCTGCATAGCTGTCCCATTTCCTTCTCTTTCACTTTTTAAATTATATGGTGTGGCAGGGCACTTGATGCGCCTGCCACTTTAAGTGCTCAGGCAGCCTACTGAGTCACCAGCAGATGAGAGTCAGGGATAACTGCAGAATCAGCTGACCCAGGGGGGCAGGAAAGTGAGGCTATGCCTGAGCAAGGGAGTCACCTGATGGTAAGGGTATCTCCTGGTTGGAGGAGGGGTGGGTGTGGACATGGTATAAGTCCAGACCCTGAGAGCAGGGCTGGCAGTAACATCTTGGGAGCTGGTAAAGAAACATCACCCAGCAGAAAAGCTGCAGCTCCTGGATGCCAGCACAGAGAATGACATCTGGAGGTTTGGGTAGGAACTAAGGGGATGGAGGAGGTTTCTGGGGACCCAGTGTGGGGTCCAGAGCCCTAAGAAGGGGGCTGAGAGTCTGTGGGCCTGTTGAAAGGCCAGATGAGCCTGGAGAAAGAGAGGCCAAGTCCACAGAAGTCTAATGAGAAATCAGGTGAGTCCTAGGAGAGGGGCTGAGAGTTAGTAGGCCTATTGAGGGGCCAAGCTGTGTCTAGAGAAGGAAGAAGCTGTGTAGGAAGACCTATGGAGAGCTCTGAGTCCACAGAGGGGGGGGGGGGGGGGGGGGGACC
>NW_017729030.1:44961347-44962829 GCF_001723915.1 Gavialis gangeticus | reverse complement strand
GGGGGGAGAGAGTGATCCATGGATAGGTCCAAGAGGGTGGACCCACAGAGATGAAGGGGTGGACAGCCAGAGGACTGACCCTGGGAATCTTGTCTGGCCTGTGTGGGGGCCAGGGACCAGGCAGAGCCGAAGGGTGAAATGGAACACAGCAAAGACTGCTAGAGCCGGGTGGGCCTGGAGTTCTTGACTGGACTTGAGGCAGGGCCAAGGCCTAGGAGAGGCCAAAGTTCCCTGGGGGGCCACAGCTGAGAGAGGAAGAGGTTAAGGGGCATGCAGCCCAGGATGACGATGACTGGTGGGTCTGAGAGTGAGCTGGGACCAGAGATGGAGGACTCAGAGTACAAGATGGAAGCAGGGCCAGGGGATCCAGTGGTTAGCAGCCCAGGAGGAGTGTAAGACATATAAGATCAGATATGCCTGAAGACTGGTCCTGGGTAAGACCTAAAACTGCACTCTACTAGAGTTGGTTGGTATGGCGGGGCTGCCTCCATGAAATGCCATACATGGGCCACTTCAGGGGAAGGCGAGGATGGGGCACCAGAAAGCCTTAGCTCCCACTGCTTTGTGGATGGCCCTGTGGAGGGGGAAGACTAGGGGAGCACACCCCAAAAGAAAAGCACTTCGCTGGAGAAGACCAGGATCATGCAGATCCAGAGGCCCAATGAGGGGCCAGGGAAAGCTAGGACCTTGTGGGTCCAGAGACCCAGTGAGGGGCTAGGAAAGACTGGGACCATGGGAGTTCAGTGACTCAACAAGGGGCTGGGAATAGAGCATAGGGCTTGGATGGGGGTGAGGGCCTGGAAAGTGGCTGGGAAAATACAGAGGAGCTGACACCCTGGAGAGGGGCCAGAAGAGAGATTGCAGGGCTTCGTAGCACAGAGAAGGGGGCCTGAGAGAGACCAAGGGGCCTGGTGGTCCAGGGAGTGATTGGGTGAGACAAGGGGTCTGGCAACTGGAGAGGGGCCAGGAGAAAGACAGGGTTCAGAGGACCAAAGTGGGGCTGAGAGACCAATGCGTTGGAAAGCCTAGAGAGGGACTGTATCAGTGACTGGCAAAACATCTGCAAGGATGCCATCTGTGAGGCATAGGGCATGGTGTAGGGGAGGTATGAGCCATACAATTGGCCCACAGGTCCATGACCACAATCTGGGTGGTTATTGTAATAAGATCTGGGAAGCTTCCTTCTTATCATCCTATTTCCATCAAGGCATGGCACTTGAGACAAAAAGGTGCCCTAGGGGCAGAGTGGGCATGGTCATGGATCTTCCAGGGGGTGTCATGGCCACCCCGGTACCCCAATATGTGACATGTGAGTTAAAAACCTTTTACCACTGCCAAATATTTTCTTTGCAATATCTAAATCAACCTGCCTTTTATTCATTTTCTTATCCCCTTGCACCTTGCTTATCTAACCCCCAAGATATTTTTTTTTTTTTTTTTTTATCAGGCAATGGGGGCAGCTCTGCCTCTTCACCAGACTGG
>NW_017729030.1:44941465-44956347 GCF_001723915.1 Gavialis gangeticus | reverse complement strand
CAATGTGGGCAGCTCTGCCTCTTCACCAGACTGGACCAAGCATCCCTGCCCACCTGCTTTTGCTTGCAGCTATGCTGCTGACTTGGTGGGATGAGGGGACTGGGGGATAGCAAAATAAAAGTTCTCCCAGGACACCATTTTCCCTAAGGCTGGCTTTGCGGTCAAGTGTACTATTTAGTGAGAAATGAAATTAACTTTGGTTACCAAAGCAGGGGAAGTGAAGAGACAAATTGGAAATTACTGCAGGAAGAAAAAATGTGAGTAAGGAGAATTCAATTAAGTATTCAACAAGTCTGACTTTTGAGAGGAAAATAATTAATTAGCTAACAGGAGCCTTACCTCTGGAAGCAGTTTGTGCCACCAGGCAAAAAGAAAAAAGGAGAAGAAAAAAATCCATAGGTAAAGCAGGCAGAATAATTATTCTTTGTTAACCCTGCAGTTTATCATGTGCCATTATACTCTGCATTACATTTAGGCTCACAGGACACTGAACAATAGGCAACAGAAATATGTTCTCCTAGAATTTGGCCCATTGTCTCTTATTTGCTTTTATTCTACTGGATCTCTGAAGTGCAGGAACTGATAGCAGATGTTTCATAGATTCATAGATCGTAGACTCAGAAGGGACCACAAAGAATCATCGTGTTTGACCCCCTGCCCTTAGCAGGAAAGAGGACCGAGGTCAGATGACCCCAGCCAGGTGTCTGTCAAGCCTCCTCTTGAAGACCTCCAAGTTAGGTGATAATACCACCTCTCTTGGAAGCCCATTCCAGATTCTGGCCACCCTTACTGTAAAAAAAAAATCTTCCAAATGTCTAACCTGAACCTACTCTCCACTAGTTTGCACCCATTATTCCTAGTTACTCCTAGGGGCGCTCTGGTAAATAGTGCATCTCCAATTCCCTGTTGACCTCCCTTGATAAACTTATGGAAGTGGAGTATAGGCGGCTACTATCAGACGTCTCTTGTGAAGGCTGAAAAGATTCAGATCCCTCAACCTCCCCTCGTAGGGTCTTTCACGGAGGCCACTAATCATGCTAGTGGCCTTCCTCTGAACCCTCTCCAGATTCTCCGTGTCCCTCTTGAAGTGCAGCGCCCAAAACTGTACACAGTATTCCAACTGGAGCCTGACCAGTGCCACATAGAGGGGGAGCATCACCTCCCTTGATCTGTTGGTCATGCATCTGCTAATGCGCGACAAGGTGTGATTGGTCTTGTTGATGGCTTCGTTACACTGCCGGCTCACATTCATCTTGGAGTCAACTATGACTGCAAGATCCCTCTCAGCTGCTGAGGACGTCATCCCCCAACCTATAGGTGTGCTGGGGATTCCTCCTCCGTAGGTGGAGTACCTTGCATTTATCTTTGTCAAATTGCATCCTATTTCGTTCTGCCCATTGAGCCAACCTGTCCAGATCGGCCTGTATCTGCTCCCTGCCCTCTGGTGTGTTAATTTTGCCCCATAACTTGGTATCATCTGTGAACTTGGAGAGGGTGCTTTCCACACCCTCATCCAAATCACTGATGAAGATATTAAATAACGCCGGTCCAAGGACCGAACCCTGCAGGACCCCACTGCCTACCTCCTTCCAGGTCGAAAACGATCCGTCCACCACCACTCTCTGGATGTGGTCCCTAAGCCAGTTGGCCACCCACCTGACTGCGTAAGCATCCACTCCACAGCCTGAAAGTTTCCATATGAGAGCAGGATGCGAAACTGTGTATAAATAAAGAATGTCTGTAATTGCTGGCTCCCTTTTAGATCCTCATTGCGCTATACTAACTTGCTCCCCCAGCAGTGGGAAAGAGAAAGTTGCTGAACCATTAATGAAGGAAGGATAATTTTAGCTTGAATCAATACCTGATCAATTCACTGTTCCCATGTAAAAGCCATATCTCACATTAAATTGGTGTCTGTAAGTACACACACCCAGAGCTGGATCTTGTGCTATAGCAAAGCTTGAGTAAGAAGCTAAAATTTGGATTTGTAATTGTTACCCAATTTGCCAGAAGTTATATCCCAAAAATGGCACAATTTGAATACATAGTGTGTGTGTGTGTGTGTGTGTGTGTAGACCAAGGGTCAACAATCCCTGGTATGGGTGCCATTGTGTGGCACGTGAAGGCATTTTGCTTAGCACACGCTTCTTGGGGCAGACAGTGGGGAAGGGGCCGAGGCTGCACTGCCACAACCAGGATCAGGCCCCTCGCAGCTTCCCTGCTATCTGCCCTGGCACTCCAACATTTACCAGTTGAGGTAGCAGGTGTTTTTGGCACTCACCCAAACACGTTGCCACCCTCTGGTATAGACTCTCTTCAGAAAACCTTTACTTATATTTTAGGGTGCTTGCTTCAGCATTGTGTCCACCAGATCCATAATGGATCAGTCCAAATACCAAAAGTACCGGTTCTTGAGTCACTCTTGCTACTCCTTGTAACACTTTTTTTTTGTTGGGATTTTGGATCCAAGTAAATGAAAGAAGAGAAATGAGAAGTGAAGAGTGGTTTAGTATAGCTGGAATGCTTCAGAAAAAAATACTGAAGAAGAGAAAACAATCCCCTAGTCATGTAAAATATGACTTTAACAGACTAAATGTGGCTGCTGTTTAATGCACAGACATTTTAATTTAATAGTTAATGAAGTCAGAAACTTGAAGAAGACTGAAGTTAGTGATTGTACAAGACCAGTAATGACAAGATGAGAAAATATAAATGCACTAAAGAAGATACTATTGGCAAAAGATGTTCAAAGAACATTTTAGAAGTACATAAGAAATGGCAAAGGAAATTGTTATTTAACAGGGAAGGAAAAATAGGGGATGAGGAAAGGACTGATATATTTAATAGCTGTCGTGATATTACCATATTGGTATATGCAGGCATCTTTGCATGAAAACAGGAAAAGAAAAGGCAGGCCAGTCCAGAGTACTACTCTGTTCAAAAACAGTGATCTCTACTTTCAGTACTACTGAATTTGTATTGTGGATTAGCTTATCACCACACCAACCTCCACATTTAACAAATAATAATAGTGTACTTCTTGCTACTTCCTTTCTAGTTGTTCGGGCATTGTTCAGGAGCCCCATGAAAGATGAGTAAGAACTCTGCACCTTATCCTTCACTGACTTGAATATTTTTCTAAATTAGGAGTAAATTTACTGCTGATAATACATTTACACCTGTTGTACAATGATATGAGAGAAGCACATGGTACATTTTTTATCTCTCTTCCTTAAAAGCTATCCATGGAAGTGTAAACTGATCATTAGGGATAAAAGATTCATTCACTGACTTAATTATACCCTTATAGTCCTTACATCAAGAATGTTCTTGAACTCTTTATTCAAGATCATCTTAGAATTTTCAGTCTTCATAATTTTATTGCAAGTCTCACAGGTATTGGGTTTTGGTTTTTTAAACCCTAGCTTCTGGATTCATAGATTTACATGAAAATTTGATTTCTGGGTTAACTTCTATTTTATTTTATTTATTTGTTTGTTTATTCATCTATTTAGTAAGTTTCAAACCACCCTGGTTTGTGGAGAAAGTTTGAAAGTGTTGCAACTGATTGGAAAATCAGTAGAATTCACTGTTTCTAAATGTTAATGACTTTTAAGCCAATCTATTACATTTGTAGAGATAAACTAATGATTTTGATCGTGTTAGGCCATTGACAGAGGTGTGTTTTGCAGTGCAGCAAGGGCCATGGTGCTTTGTATTGCCATAAAAATATAGCTGTAGTGGGGGTGTATGTATGTTTTGAGCCCCCTGGCTGGATCACTACTAAGTCACCAAAAATGCTTGGTGGGCTGTCATTGAACCAGCGTTTACCATTCCTCCCTCAAAGGAGCTAGGGAAGGGTGGAGCATTATGGGATGTGGAGGAGCAAGAGACCCTCTGTGGCTCTATATTACATGTGGCTCTAGAAAACATAGGGCTTACAAAGAAATTCCTGTTTCACTAGGAATATTTATGTAGTGCTGCAGGCAGAATGCACATTTGCACACCTGTTTTTGGAGCTCTACAAGCATAATGTCTGTCCACAGCTTAGAGTTTGTAGTGCTGGTGTAGTCTTGGAATTTATGAGAGCCATGACTATAGATTTGTCAAATTGTTGGAAAGACCCTAGGCTAATTTATAGCCATCAGTAGGGTAGTGATTAGACTGGCCATTACAATTTCACTCTCAGCTAGTTTGCCAGTAACTTAGCAGGCTGTGAGAAGTTTAGGCATGGAGACCACAAGAAGCTGCATGGGCATAGTAGACAAGAAATGAAATGTATAAAAAGGAAATCCTGAATTTCAGTACAGATGATTGCGTGACTTGTGTTCTAGTATGTCTGAGCAGCTTTGAACAATCAGCTGTTTTGACACTTTTGGATGGTTTTTCTCAACACAGAAACCGGATTTTGGAAGATTGGTTTGCTTGCTTCATTTAATTATTCCCTAAATTCCCAAGTATTTTTCAAGGTAAATGCATTAGTCACAAGTTTGTAAAATGTGTATCCTGAATATGTTTCTCTTTGTTATATACCACACACACTTACAAAATGTTTTTGACTGTAACTTCTGTTATAGCTTATCTTCCAACATCCCTGTATGTACCAAAAAGCAGCAGATGGTTCTAAGTGGCTGGCAGTTGATTGGAGACATAAGGTGGTGCTAAATGTTGCTAAATATCAGTGTTGTTCATTGTTTGTTTGGGTTTTTTTTAATTTTACATTTATACTTTTTATACAGTTTTAACACCTAAACTAAATTGGAGCAGGACTTGTCAGAATGGAACATAAGGTTTCTTTAAACACAAAAATACATTATTTTGACTAGGGCCGCTGGCAGGCATGATGGGATTGGATCCCCAGTTCCAGCAATAACACTTCCTGCCATGCCACACATACCTGGAAGGAAGCATGATTTTGGGATCAGGAATCGGATCCCAATTGTGCCCTACTTGCCAATGCAGGGTGATTCATCACTAACTGAGGAGTGGGTATACTTCCAGGCTAGGGACAAACATTCAAAAAGCCTGAGCCTGAATTGATTCAATCTTTGAAGGTTAGTCTAACCTGCCTAGGTTGAACCGGTTTGCAACTGTATAGATAGTCTCTCTGAAGAAATGCAGGCACATGTCTGTAGTGGCTCAAGCTGGAAGCTGGGGGGTGCTAGAGCAGCTTTCCCTTTCCTACTGAGCTGAGGGGGGTATGACCAGGCCCTGTCAGGATGCTCTGTTTAGGGAGGGCACAGTCCCAGGCTTTTCCCTGCTCACTGCTCAAGGGGTGGGAGTGTTGCCAGACCCCACCCCTGCTAGCACTCTGAGGCAAGGAGGGGGAGGTGTACAGTATGCAGTGCATGCATCTGTTGATGATACTGACATTTTCAATCTCCCTCTTCCTGTTTCTTCATATGGTCTGCAAACCTGACAGGTGAGAGCCAGCAGGGGGCTGATATCACAGAGTGTATCAACAAAACAAAAGCCTCTCTCATTAATTCAAGGTCTTCTTAAACAGCTTTTTCTAGGGAAGGAATAGAGGGACATTACCAGCTGACCTGTTGATTAGCTCCAAAAAGCCCTAAGTGGACATGGTTTTGTCTGTCTGTCCCAGTGAAGTTGGGGACACACACACACAGATACACACATGTGCGCTCTCTCTATCTCTCTTACTTCTCGGCATTAGTTCGCATACCACATGCCTAGGGTCCATGGGGCTGGGATCCATGCTGTGGGTGATGATAGAGAAGGAAGTGGGGAATCCCTGCTTCACTAGCAAGGAAGGGGTGGGATAGGGGAAAGCCAGGTAGACCCTACTGTGGCTGCAGTCTGTACTGGAGCTCTGGCTATGGATCAAAGTGGTAGGGCCAGCCCTGTTCTCTGGAGCAGAGAGCACACCCCAAACCAGAGCTGCAGAGCATCTGGGATGCTGGGGGACTCTGGTTTAACTTAAACCAGGAAGGGGTCTGGGACAGACATTGCATAAACCAGTTTGATCCAAATCAGTTATGTCTGATTCTACATTCAACCAAGTTTATCTTAAACCAGTTTCAGCCATTTTAAAACTGGTTTATGTGCACTGAACGTACGTTGTGTTACAAGTTTAAACCAGGTTCTGATAACTTAAACGGGTTTATGTGTAATGTGTGTCCCTAGCCCATTGACTTCAACCTGAATGGAATTAGGCCCTGGATAAAAGCAAACAAAGCCCCAGGTTGTTGTTTTTTTAGAGGAATAGGAGGGGAGTGGAGGGGGTGCTAAAAAGCCTAAATGAAGAAAAGCTTTTATTAAAAAAAGTGTGTATATATATACACTATTAGTTATAACAGTAATTACTTTTACTGTAGTCTCTAAAGATAACAATTCTTTAAACCTAAAATACTGGCCTACTACAAAACCTGAATCTCCAAAACTATTTTAATGGATTAGAATAATCTGATATTCGCCAAAAATGTTGCTTAAACAAATATAGCAGGAATGTCAAACATCAGGCTCGTGGAGTTCCACACACAGCTAAAAAGTTGGCAACAAAGTGAGGGTAGCAGTATTAATTGGTACTGCTTTTGGAGTTATGGTAGTCACTGCTTGCCCTGCTGCGAAATGTTTGGCCCTGAAAACCAGATGACTTGCCTCTGTGCTCCAAATCCTGGTTGCAGGGCTACCCGCTGGCACTAGGGTTAGTAGTGGCAGCATTAATTGCCACTGCTCCTGGAGCTATGGTAATTAACACTGCTGCCACATATCCTACCAGTACCACCAAATTTCCAACTCTGTAGGCTGGATCCAGACCATGAAGCTGTGTCATCCAGGCTGCAGGGCTGGAAATCTGGCAGTGAGATATGTGTTGGCTACTGTGACTCTGGGAATGCAGCAATTAACATTGCTGCTGCCACATTTCCAGTGCTGTAGGCAGCCCCAGGGCTAAGATGACATAGGTTTATCCTCCAGATCTGGCCTGCAAAACAGACCCAACTGCCTTACCCAGCCCATGGGGCTGTGTGAGTTTGACACCCCCAAAGTATAACTGTTAGTCATAAATAAAACACTAATTAATTTGTCTTATTGCTTTGAAAATCCAGACTCTTGTGTTATAAAATATTGCAGTCCATATGTGTGGAAGATGCCTTTTGCTGATTGTGTATAAATTCAGTATGGCAATTAAATTTAAGAGGGCTCTGTAAAGCCTATTTTTGAACATGGCTTTGCCCAGCTGCATGTTTTCATCTAGTTGTGGCTCTGACAAATGTTTTTTAGACATCTTCAATTAAGCGATGGACTCTGAAGAGACCTTTAAATTAAAGCAACGCTTATTAAGACAAAATCTGTGATCTGTGTCTCTGTTCCTAAGTTTGCCACAGGCTTGTTGGTTATCACAGGCAGTTCACTTAGCACAAAATTTTGGGGCATTCAGATTTTGGAAATTCGATAAAAATGTTACTTTGCAAAGAACAAATCATAGTGCAGAAATTAAATGGGTTTGCAAGTTCAGCAGGGTTAGGCCTTCAAAGTCACAGTTCAATTTTTAGATGCACTTACTAGGGACATCCATCCAGTTACCTTGCAGTTCCACCCTCTATAAAATGGAAATAAATAATACCCAAATATTTCACAAAGAAATGTATAGTTTTTTTCCCCCAAATCCTTAAAAACCACGATTGAAATGCCAGTCTTTTCTTCTTTAATTGTTCTTCCCCTTTCCAACTATGATCTATTGCAAAAAAAATTGGCATAACTAAGCTGATTTTAGGCATTTTTATTCTCATTAGTTGTTTTAAACACGAAAGAAAAACGGTTTTGTTTTAAAGATAAACCCTTGGATGTAGGATTGATGCATATAGAAATATACCCATCTATGACTGGTTAGTTATGAATATTACAGTTTACAGCAAGTTTGAGATGTTTCAAAAGCTTAATTTGAATACTGTACTAAAGGTTAATTCACACTTGTTTTTGGTTGAAGTAAAGTTGATAACCATTCCATAATGAACATTTAAGTTGCTTTATGCTTATTAGCATTTAAAGTTAGAAGTGGCAGCATATCATTAATGTTATGTCTATCATCCTACTTCAAGGTGAAAGTAGGATGTGTGGGTCAGAATTGGGTTCCTGTTCTTGTGACACAGCTGTTCGCAATTGGTACCGACTCATCTTGCTGTAAAATCGCATATACATACCAGTTCCAGAAAGAGAATATCAGACCATATTGTTCAATGAGCTGCTTGGGAAAAGAACCTTTTATTTACCTTTTATTTACTTTGTGTCCACCTAAATCTTTTGTGGAAAATTTGACACATTTCTGTTAGGTAAAATTTTTCTCTTGTGTTGCTTATGTGCACTATGGCAACAAGAGTGGAGCAGGGCTGCTGTAACGTAAAAATTAGTTTCTTACTAGCTATTCCAGATAACTTTAGGGCTGTTAAGTGTGTGTCTTTTGCTCGTGGATGTTCTAGCGTAACAGCACAGATTAATGTAAGTAGTAGAGCTAGCATTTTGTTGTTGTTGTTGTCGTCAGAGTTCACCTTTTATTGGCAATGAACTGGATACTGTCACAAGAGAGTCAGGAACAGCAGTGCTGCTGTAGCTTCTAGATTTGTCTGGTCTGTAAAGTCTGGTGTAGTAGTATTGAAAATCTATTGGTAATGACTTGTGGTGGGGTGTGGGAAACATGACTTGAGCCACACTGAGTTTACAAGATAGCAATGATTAATTTGTGTGTTACTGCTGTGTACTGCCTATAGTGTATGTAATCACTTCTGTAATATTTTATTTTGGTCCACTGTGCAGTTGAACCAAGAACTTCACTTTAATTTTTTACTTCAGCCTCTGTTTTCATTTTTTTTTTTTTTTTTACTTTATTAATGCTCATTTAATACACAAACATCTGGGGATAATTTGTAATCTTACAGTCTTTAGGCATAACTGCAAGGGCCTCCAGATGTACAAGACAGGAATTCCTGTAATTTAATGGAGAACAAAGCAATTGGTGAGAAAATACTTTCCTGCGCATGAGAGAATTGAACTCATTCTTTGAAACTGGAGAAGCAGGGAAGTCAGTAATGGACTATAGAACAATTATTAAACTGATGGTGCTTAGGGTTTCAAAGAATATGGATTCTTAATCTATAGTAGGGGTTGTCCACCAGGGGTACACGTCCTCCTGGGGGTACTTGCGAAGGCCACAGGGGTATCTGGCAGTGGCGCAGATAGGTGGGGGCACTTCCGGTTTTGCTGCTGATGCTTCTGGTTTTGCTGCTGTGTGCGGCCCCCACTGCCCTTGCTTGTTGAACAGCTGGGGGACTCCCTGTTTCTCAACTGGCCGCTGGGGGTACACCAACCAAAGATGGTTGAAAACCCCTGTTCCATAGCATGTAGTAAATGCACAGCATTTACTTGGACAATTTCTGTGCAGTGCCATTTTACCATATCTGTCAACATATATTTCTACTGTTTGTAAATACCTTGTCCTAATATTAGTTACCACAAACAGTAAAAGGCCTGGTTTTACAAACTTTTAATATTTCAGTGTCATGTTATATCCATGCAATAGGTATATAAAGTCTTTAACAGAAAAAAAGCTGTATATGCATTCAGTAAAAAAAGTGGGGGTTTTATGATATGAATTTTTTAAACATTATATATATGCTGGAGAGTTTGTACTTTTGTCTAGAAAAATAATACACCAAGAGTTGTCTCTTCTCTAACAATTTAGTGCAAGTGAAACAGTGCTTTGTCTTAGTATGTCAGACATAGACTCTCTTTTTTTCTGGCTGTGTGCAGCTATACTGCCTTCACCTCTTCTGTGTACGTGAAAAGTTATTCTGCAGGATGATTCATAGGTTACCAAAGTCATAAGGCTTGTAAAGAATGTGCTGGCACCCTTCATTATCAAGAGAGGGATGCAGGAAAGTAAGACAGAAAGAAGTATAGGAAAAAATGATTTCCTATGGGATTTAAACTGTTCAGTTAGAAACAGCTTTTAGAAACAGCTTTTGGTATTTTACACAGAGGCTACCATTGGGAACATACCAAGCAAAGATCAATAAGAATGATGCCATCCATTATGTCCTGTTGCTTATCTTTAAAGAGAAGGGTTTTCAAGGTGAAATGACAGACTGTGTTTTTAATTCTTGGAAAGAAGAGATTACTGAGATGACGCTATTATTTAGATTAAATAAAACAAGAAAAAAATGTTATGCTCTTGAGATATCTTAGCATCTGTAACACTGTAGATTACAGAAAGGTTAAAAGCATGAATAATTCTATGTCATTTTGAAGAACAGTTCTTAACAAGGGGGAAAAAAATCTTTGAGGCTTAACTTCAGAACAATTTTCCTCTGCAGCTTATTTTATCCAGTAGTGTTAGCAGTAGCAGTACTGTCACTAGGTTTCTAGAGCAGAGGTACTTGCAAACTGAAGTGTATGACTATAAAAAAGATCTTAAACCCAGATAGGAACTCTAGAGGACTAATAGGTAATCTCTGGCCATATTACTTGTGTTGGTAGTGGTGGTGGTAATGATGCACTTAAACAGCCACCTCAGATCATTGCTTCCGGGAAGATCTGGGCTTGTTGAACTAGAAACTGGGTGCATCTACACTATCAGTTAATGAGACTGAATATAGTCTGGCTCAATTTTATTAGTAAACTAATCCCAATGAAACTGTCTACGCATGCATTTAAGCACAGTAATTTGTTGCCCTGCCAGATACCACTTGTATCTGATGGGATTATCTGGCAGTATGGTAAATTAGTCTGCTACACCTAATTGCCACACATGTGTAGAGGGTGATGCTTTACTAGACAGCAAATTAGTCTGCTGCACAGTAAATCATCTCATGCACATGTCCCCACTGTATAGTTCATATTTATTTTAAGTATAGGTGAAGGGTGTGAAATGCTTGGTCACTGGGATATTTTGTGAAAGGAAAGTGTGATAGAGTAGAAATTAAAACTTTTCTTAACATTCAGATGTTGTGATCTTTTCTCATTTTAACTGTAATATCTGTCATATTTACCAATTGAATTGAATATTTTATCAGACTAGAGGTGAATGGATTTTTTTTATGTACATGTTGCCTGAGTCTTCTATCTGTAATGTAAAAGCAGTTCACATTTTTTTCTGATACGTTTTACATTAGCTATATTATAGACTATGTTTTATCTAATGCACTATAATTTGAGATGTAACTCAATTGTGCCTCTGCAGGGCATGTGAAATAAAGATCTTTCCTACAGACATTACTTTGAAATTGTAGCTAATATAGCTACCTATTGTATTGTAGTCTAGCATAGTAAAAAGTTGGCAAACTAGCCAGGGGATCTTTCTCTTCAAAGGAGTATATAAATACTGGAAAAATTGCATGTGCCATGTGATCCTCATTGGTACTGTCAAGGCTGAGATGTAAATATCAGCTTCTGACTGCAGTCTTGCCATTCTCTGCATTCATCTAGCAGCTGAAAGGAGCAAAATCATTCTCCCCTCTAGCAAGAAAAAACCCTAGGGAGAAGATTCATTTGTGGTTGGCATGTTTAAATTCTGAAGAAAGGTAGGGTCCATTTTTGGATACAACATGAGACCAAATTGATTCCCTCTTAAGAAGACTGCAAATATTATTATTAATCCATACCTTAATGTGTTTGTGCCTTTGTTTTTTCATTGAAAGAGAGATTTGTAGGTGAGGAAATGATGGGAGTTCATGAATTGTCAGGTTTCAACATGCACTGTTTACCTGACAGGAACAAAGATATTCTTTAGAAGGAGAAAATAATTGAGTTTTGGATTAGAGGTGGAAGGGTCGTATCAAAACAGGCTATAGAAGTAAAACTGAAAGAACGTTGAGGCCAATCTATCAGCCTCCTAGACTTCCAAAGGGCAGAAAGAATCATATCCTCTAGCATAAGCATTTAATTCTTCAAAGGGAAAAGGTCATTGGCTGTGATAGTAGCTTGATGGTCTCTTTCTTTCTCTCTCAGGTTTAAGATTGGTGAGAGAGAAAATTGCATGGGACAGCTACAACAGAAATGTGGCTGACCGTACTTAAAATAAGGGAAGAGTAAAAGAGATAATACTTTTATTATATGAATGTCTGAAAGACAACTGGATTTGAAGCATTTGCCACTTCATCCTCTGGGGCAGAGGGAGGGGGGAGCACTCCCACAGAACAGATAGGATTTTATTTTTTTTAATTTGGGGAAGTAGAACTTCTTTTTCAGCTTTTAGTTAATGGAACTTTGTTTGACTTGCATATGGCTCGGTTTTCATAATCCAATGGAACCCATACATCTGTGTAGATCTTCTTGAGAGATTGATGGGAGCACAGGGCCAGAGAGGTCTCTACACATGTTCACCCCAGTACACAATTTACCCCAGTATTGCAGTATAGATCAATGGAACAGGGAATAATTCATTGCACTCATGCCTTCCCATATCCATTTATCCTGATCCTTGATTAGATCATGATTTTAAACCAAAGTGTTTAAATTAGGACTGCCATATCTGTTCTTTTATATTTCCATGCCAGCCCTATGAATGATTGTGGACCACTCGGGGAGTGGAAGACAGGAGCTTAAACTATTTTGTATGAGTTTAGGAAATTGCTAGTCAAAGGCTGACTACTTTCCCCTCACACAGCTATCCAGGGAAAAAAAGTTTGGTAATTAACCACCACATATATTATTTGATTGTCCAGATCTTATTCAAGGCAAAGAATGGCAGAGCAGTCTTTTTAAAAGATCATACAGCATTTGGCCAGAGGACAGAGCTTTAGGTAGTTTCCTTTTCAAGAACTCCTGAACTTCAAGAACAGACGGTCAAAAAGCCCAAGGCTGAATTGATCCAGTCTTTGAAGGTTAGTTTAAGCTACAGAGATTGAACCAATTAGCAAATAAACGCACATTTGCTTTTGATTCAGGAAATGCAGCCACATGCCTTCAGTGGCTCAAGCCAGAAGCTGGGGGGGCACTCGAGCATGGCTGGCAGCCACTGCCTAAGGGGAGGGAACAGAGAAAGCCCTCCAAAGACTTTTCCCCTGAACACAGCATAGAAGGTATGTGTGCTTCCTGCTCCTGCTGCCCCCAGCGTTTCTGGGATTTGCAGTCCAGAATCACAGCAGAAGGACTCCACAGGGTTGCTCTTCACTTCCTTTTTCTGCTTCCAAGCTCCTCTGGGATTTGTAGTCCACAGCCACAGCCAGCAGTAAATAACCCCACAGGGCAGCTCTGTATTCAGGGGTAGGGCAATTTAACTCTGCTCTCTGGCTCCAGACCCTAGCCAGGGTTTGTCTGGGGGAGGGTAAGGGAGGGGGGAGGGCAGTGAGCCAGCCATGCCTCACTTTTCCAGCTAGGGAGCAGAGGGGCAGAGCCAGCCCTGCTCGCTGGCGCAGACCGCATAGCCCAGCTGAGGGCTGGAAAGCATTTTGGGATGCTGGGGGACTCTGATTCAACTTAAATTAGGAACGGTTCTGGGACAGAAGTTTCATAAACTGGTTTGGCCTAAATCAGTTAGGTCTGATATTACATTCAGCCAGGTTTACCGTTTTCTGCCACTTTGAAACTGGTTTATATGCAATGAACTTATGTTCTGGTACAGGTTTATGAGTAAATTCTGTCTCTTGCCCTGATGTGTTTGCTGTATCAAAGGCTTTAGGGATGATAATAAGAAGCTGTCTGCACCAAATTCCTAGTTCATGAGCATGTAACCTCCTAACTTTGCAGACCCTATTAGTTGTAGTATCTTCATTCTGGGCCACTACACCAGCCTGAATGAAAAGCTGATAAGCCACCATGTGGAAGGCACTTCAGGGCTTGCCTTGCCCAATGGAACACATATTGTTATTCCCTCTGATGGATTTGTTTGCTCTTTCTCACTGCTTTGCTGTAAAGTTGAGACAGCACTAATAATTACAAGTCTGACTTTTCACAGATACACTGTTTATTTAAAAAAAACAACCCCCCAAAACCCTTTTAAGCATCTTATATTATCCAAGCCGTGGTGGGGTGAGTTTGTTGTTGTTGTTTTGTTTTGTTTTTGGAGAGTTTGAGAAATAGCCTGTTATCATTTTTGAAGTGTGAATATTCAGATGAGCTGAAGGTACGTCCTATCCTGCATGGAGAAGGTTATAATGAGCATAATGAAATGAATTTTTTGTTTAAAGCTCTAGTATTTTATCTGTTTAGGAACAAAGACAATGACACGTAACTGAAAAACATCACTTGATTCTATGTTAAAATTGAGATTATAATTCTGATAAATACCAAGTTATTTGGAGTTGAGGTTTCCAAAGTATTATTAAATTCGCTACCTTTTGTATGCATCCTGTTAAGGGCTTCAACTAAGGAACATAATATGCTATTTACAAAAATAATCAAATAGAAAGAAACTTGTCTTTTTATGTAGCTTGTTGGTTAAATTTGTATAATGTTGTGCTGAAACTACATTTTTCATTAATGTACATAAATTGACATAGGGTTTGGTACAATTTTTTTACTTTTGTAAACAAAAATAATAGTAGCAGTTCCCAAGAGAACCTTTACTTTTGAATTTTCTGCAGTTAAAATCTAAAGATCTGCATTGAGTTATTTTGTGTTGAGCAGCATTTTATTTGGCAAACTGTAGGGAAAATATAAATTATGTTTCCCCTTAGTCTCATTATCTGAGAGATAAATTGAGTGCCTCATACTCCATATATCTATTCAGAATTTTTCTCGTATTTGAAAGCTGCAAACTAAAGGCGAGTGAATTAAAAAAAAAACTTTCATCCGTGACATTAATTAAATAACAATTTTAAAAGGGGTTCCAAAAGCAGCAAAGGTTCATACTAAAGTTCAGGGAAAATGATGTAACTATACACAAAGCTTTAGATTTTTTTTTTTTTTTTTTTTTTTTTTTTTTTTTT
>NW_017729030.1:44930352-44941346 GCF_001723915.1 Gavialis gangeticus | reverse complement strand
ATTTTTTTTTTTTTTTTTTTTTTTACTGTTTGCTTAATCTTAATTGCAAGCCCTGCTCAATACCCTGAGACTCATTGATTTATGGTCAAGAATTCCTTATTAGTAATAGTAATACTGTCCAGTGACTTTAGTATTCATAAAAGATCCCAGATTGACAGTCTTGTAAAGTTGTTACTCCTCAAAGCAAGAAAAGAATGGGCAGTCGCAGTGAAAACATCTCTTTGGTATGTTGGCCTCAAACTTAATTTAGCAGTACTGCTTCCAGTGTGAGAGCTGCTCATGTGGATAGACATTTGGTTCCTGGTCTTCCTAGACATGCTGCATGTTCGTGTAAACTATGGTGTTGGTAGTTCTATGACGGGGAAGCAAAGTATTAGGAAATGTGCAGTGCAACCTAGGCCTATCAATAGCAACACATTTTGGTTAATATCAGCATGGGCTAAATTCAGACAAAGGGTTATGATGCACAGGATGCTACTAACCCTTAGATTAATCTGTTAGGATCATAGGAAAGTGGGGCTGGAAGGGACCTCTAGGCCATCTCACCCCCCTTGCCAAAACTGGATCATCCCTGCCTAAACCATCCCAGCCAAGTGTCTGGCAAACCTGCTCTTGAAAACTTCTAAAGATGGAGACTTAAGGATTTCTCTAGGTAGCCAGTTCCAATGTGTGATTGTCCTTGCAATCAGAAAGTTCCTCCTAATCTTCAATCTAAATTTCTGCTGTTGAAGCTTGAGGTCATTGCTCCTAGTCCTGCCCCCCACAGCCCCTGAGAAAAACCCTTTTCAGTCTTCCCTGTAATTATCCTTCAGGTATTTGGAAACTTACCCAATCCCTCCCCCCTTAGTCGTCTTTTCTCCAGACTGAATAACGCTAGTTCTTTAGGCCTTTCCTCTTAAGCCTTGCTTCTCAAGCCTCTAATGATTTTTTTCCCTGTGATGGACTCCTTCAAATCTGTTCACATCCTTCTGAATGTGTGGAGTGCAAAACTGGACATAGTACTCCAAGTGAGGCCTCAGGAGTGTTGAAGAGAGCAAAAGAATCACTTCCCTTGATTTGCAAGTGACACTCCTGTTGATACAACCCAACTTTTTTTACAAGAGCACATTTTTCGCTCATATTCAGCTTATGGTCTACAGTCACTCCCAGATCCTTCTCTGCAATATTGCAGCCTAGCCAGAGGTTAGGTGCATTGTAAGGACATTGTGTTTTTCTTGTTAATTTATTTTTATACCTTTTAGCAGTCACTGAGAAAATGAGTTTCACCATTTTTATTGAAAATTCTTAAACAAGGCTAAGCAAAGAGTATGATGCGGGGGGAAAAAATGAAATGAAACAACCAATTAATTGTTAACCATTGTTCTGTCATCACTGGAAAGTTTTCACAATAAAATTTAATTAGAATGGGGAAAATAATAGATTTGTTTTCCAAAAGTTGCTGAGGGAGGGATCAGTCATTCATTTCTATGTAGTCTGCAACACTGCTTTGATTTCTTTAAACTGTGTCCAGAAGTCTCTAATATGCATGTTCAGAGAGTTACGTTTATCATATCAATCCAGCTATCAATTAATATATACCTTTTTAAGTTAATAAACATTTACAACATGAGTAGATCTTTGAAGCATGTTTCCTTAGTAATAATATCTGTTGTATCCAGGTCTTTTTATGTGGCAATCAACTATAAAAACAATTTCTATAACCATTGGAATGAAGCCACTAACATGAAGTAATCTACATGTTGGCATTTAGGTTTTTTTTTTAAATTGGTAATTAAAATTATCTGAAGTCAGACTAAAAATCATAAATAAAGCTTAGCTGTGATTATTTCAGACAACACCAGAGTGGTAGTTCAGGCTGACTAAATTTGTAATATTCAATTAAATTAGTCACATATATGTATTCCCACTTAAGGTTCTTTGACATAGAGAGTGTGTTTACAGTATATATAAATGAATCTGTTCAAGTGTGTAATTTAGTACAAAATGATATGTCACTGACCTGAATCCTAATCCTGTTATATGTACACTAAGGGGCAGTTAGGTTTTATTTCTATGCAGAGAAGCCATACTTGCAAGAGCAATTCTAAATGTGCCTCAGGCATGGGTCAGAAGGGATGATGTAGCTTCCCCATAGTTCCTCAGCTTCATTACTGTAAGGACCTATGAAGCTAACAAGAAATGTTGGGGGAACGGGCAGATCTGTTCCTCATCCTTCTCAGTAGTCAACTCCCTTTCACAGGTCATCCCTCTCCGGCTCTCTTAAGTCCAAAAGAGAATTACAGCAGTCTTTGGGCTTCAGTATACTCAGCAGTGGATAGACACCTGGAGGGGGCTGGAGGTGGCAGTGGGGAGGTGATGTGGTTTGAGTGTTCACCAAGCAAAACTCATTTTACATATTTAGGAAAAGTCGTGTAGAAAACTTGTGGTCTTTCACCTTTCCTAATAATTTATTTTGTTCTTTCTGCACCAATGGGTTGGTTCTCTCTAACTCATAGCTCTGTCTTTGAGCTGTCAGCCAGTATTATAAGCTGGGATCCAGTTGGTTCTTAGTGTCTGTCTCCCCAGTTGTCATTCACATAGGAAAACCCAGACCTTAAGCATGTTGAGGGGGATGCAAGATACTTCTCCTTTTGACATCAGTCCACCTGAAGCCTTACTAATGTTTTTGGGCATTACAGGACAGATTTTTTTGGCTGATATAAATTGCCATAGCTCTGATTTCAGTGGAGCTATGAAAATTTGTATAGGTCAAGGATATGGCCTGTTCTCAGTGGTGACAGTTAACAGAACAAGAAGCAATGGTCTCAAGTTGCAGCAAGGGAGGTTTAGTTGGGATATTACGGAAAAAACCCTTCTTACTAGGCAGGTGGTAAAGCATTGGAACAGGTCACCCAGAGAGGTGGTGGAATCTCCATCCTTGGAAGTTATTAAGACCTGGCTCAAAGCTGTGGCTAGAATGATGTAGTTGAGGTGATCTTGCTTTGAGCAGGGGCTTGGATTGGATGACCTCCTGAGGTCCCTTCCAACCCTTATTGTCTGTGATATGCCTCGGTGACTCAGTCTCGGAGTTTAAGGCTGAGTGGCCCTGAATGAGCTCTGCAGCCACTGGTGAAGGATATATTTTCTAGACAGATTAGGCCTCGGTCCTTTAGGAGACTTGGTTGAGTCAAGACTAATTAATAGGGAAAGAAAAGAAGTAAAGGGAATAGCAGGGGAAAGATTGTAAAACATGATACAAAGTTGAATCTGGCCTTACAAACTTATTTCATATAGGTTGTGAGTAAATAACAACTTTTAAAAATATGATTAGCTTTATTAGTAATAAACAATATAAGAAAAATATAGTTTAATCAGGTGGTATTTAGAAACTTGTTCTGGAGCAAAATAACAATTCCAATATTCATTTTAAATATTATTATTTTTATTTTCCCTAATAGCTTTGTGCATTATACTGATCTGGATGTACAGTTGCATTTATATTCATGTAAATGCTTTCAGTTCATTGTGAAATGCATCATTCAGTGGCATACTTATATTCTTTGTTATAGCAGTTATAAAGTTTTAATGACAGACATATAATTTACTGGATACATATAGACTGTGTATAGATATTATAGCCAGAAGTTAAGGCAAGCTAGATCAGGTTGAAAATGACCCCCTCACCTAACTTAGTAATTAGATAGGTACCAGAAGCCTGAACCTAAGGTAGCAGAGAGGGGCTAGTGGTAAGAGGGAGGGGACTTGGGAAATCAGGGGGCTAGTGGGTTCTGCAGGTGAGTTTGGGGGATCAGGGAGGCCAGCAGTGTTTGTGGAGGGTTGGTGGGATTGGAGAGGGGGCTCAGTGGGATCAGAGAGGCTTCCAGACCTTGCCAACCCCCACAGCCCACCCCAGTGCTGCCAAACCAACCCAAACCTGCAAATTACTCCTGGGACGGGTTTTACCGATATTCTGTGATCCTGGGAGCCCAATTGAAGAAAGATGGGATGGAGCATGGAGCAGGCAGATTGAGAAAGCTGGTGGCTGTGTGGAGTGTTGCAGCGATCTGGGGAGGGTTGCTGTGGGTGGACTTGAGGGGCTCCCCCTCCAAACAGTGGCTATTTTTAGCCCTCCAGCCCTCCCTCCCTCTTACCCACCCCATGAGCAACCCCCTGATGAACAAATTCCCCTCCCTGTTCCACGCCCCCCCCCTTCCCTGCTTTAGCTTTGATTGCCTCCTGGCACCAGTGAATGCCAGTAAAACTGGCACTGGGAGCAGCTTGCAGACCTGGGAGTTTGGCAGGCTTGTGGGAGTGGTTGTCCTTTTGAGGGTGGGGGGAAGGAGCTGGGGTGGGGTGGTGTCTAAAAATAACCTGATACCTAGGGAATGAAAGGGGGAGAAAAAGCACAGCCCTAGGGCTGCACTCCAAACTTGTATAGAAGTTCAGTTACATTGGGCTACCTGTACCAGATCTAACTTAGTGCTCCACCAGGATATAGTTAAATTAGATCGGTTCAGCCATGTTTTGATGGATCTAACCTTCCTGGACTTTTGTACAGTTTGCACTTAGATTGCCCTAACTAGGGATCTAAGTGTAAGGTTTGCATGTGAGCGGACTAAATTAGTTGTGGTGACCAGGGCCCCCCTCGCCCCTGCCCTAATCCTTCACCCACCATGGGAGCCTTGATCTCCCCCCCACACACACACTGACCTGCCATGCCCCCCACAGTCCAGTCCAAAAGTGATGGGTAACTGCACCATTATACTTCCTCTGCATCTAAACCTGACCGGTAGTTTTCAACTTTTTAGGTTTAAGGCACCCCTTGGAAAATGCCAGCTTTTAACTTTCACTCATTTTTTGACTGTAAAAAAATAATAAAGCAATAGACTTTGCCTGCCCTGAGGGGGAGGCTGAGAGCAGGAGTGCAGCCACCTCTGCAGCACAGGTCACTGCTCCCACACCCCACTTTTTAAAAATCATGGCTCTATTTGCTTCTCTTTCATAGAAATGGGACCCTTGCTTTTGCTGGCTTAGGCTCCCAATACTAATGCTAGCCTTTTAGACTCTACAGGTTTTCCAGAATTATGACATTGTGGACCCTCTATATTTCTACTTTTACTTTTCAGGGATGCGTAATCATATCATAAAACAGGCACACAGATCTTTGAATAATTTGTCCACTCTCACATTCTCACCTGTGGGTATGTCTGAAATCCCCTGACCTTGGACCAAAGACCTTTTTTTTTTTTGAGTGTCTGTAGAATGCTGTAGCTCTGACCCTCCCATCTCTTGCACACTAAGAGGAGTAAGAACAGTGCATCATTTCTGCACCTCAGTGGACATGTATACATGAGAGGCTGACTGCACAGTACTGTTGCATGGCGGGAAACATGATATGGAGCTACTGTGCAGTCAGTGTCTCCTAAAAGCCATTTGACAGTGCTGCTACGCAATAACTCTGGGTACTGTGCAGTCATTTAGTACTTGTTTAGGCACAGCCAGTATCTCTCAACTGCCTGGCTAGAGACAGATTCTCACATCCTACCAGTTCTGAGCCTTAGGTAACACTCCAAACCCATATTTCATTTTTCTGTTTTCTTCTTACACTTTCTGAATACCTTCGCTGTTCTGGGAAGCATGCTTGAGAGTCCTTTTCTGCTTTAGAGCAGGCTGCAGTCTTCAGCTGCTGCTTGGTACCTTTACCTGGTGCCATCTCCTTTGTGAGACTGCATTGAGGCACTGCAATATTGTGTCTTTGTTGGCAAAACTTTTGGTTTATTTGCCAATCATTTCCCTTTTGCCCTTTTTTATCCCATTATTGTACGCTTTAAATCAAGGCAGGGAGCACTTTTTTCTTTTATCAGAGATACCTTCTCTCTTGGCTTCCAGATTTTCATGTGCCAGGATGGTCTCAGCTTATTGCAGACGTACAGGCTGCCTTTTTCTGCCTGAGGGAGACCTATATCTTTGACATCTCAATTTGTTGGTCCCTCAAACGGAAAACTAGGAAAGGCTGTCTCCCACCAGGTAATTTGTTATTTAATATCCCCCTTCTGGAGGATTTCACAGACTTGTTTGCCTGGGGGGGGGCCAGCTTTGTCTTCGGGTGCTTCATTTGCATGGACAATCTCCAAAATTTAATACTTCTCAACCGTTAAGTCCTTGTATTATAAAAGACTTTATTCTGACACTTTCTAATGGTTTTAGCTCACTGTGGAAACAAAAGATGGAAGAGGAGTTGCAAAGTCCCCACATTCAAATTGGGTTTGCAGTCTGACACAGATGCACAGAGTCCCACAATATCAAACAGAATTTACAAGTTGTAGCTAAAATCCTCACATCATCCCATTAGTTGTCTTCCTCTTTATGGTCTAGTTCTCACCTTGGATAAGAAAAATTTTCAGTATCATGGAAAGCTGGTAGAAATCTCTTGAATACTGACAGCACTAGTTATGCTATCATGTTGCATTTGATGTATTTATGATTTGTGAAGGATGCCTTGAAAATCTGCAGCTTCAAACATAAAGCAATTTCTTTCTCTCATAGTCTGATAATATCGCATGACGAATGCTGATGGTGTTGATCTAAGGAGACATCCTGTCTCTGGTTTAGCTTACTGTGAGATGAGAATTCATAAGTCATTTTTTGCTTATCATTTGCATATCATTTGATAATGAAGAAATTAATTTGCTGTCTCTTCAGTGCTTGAATGTGAAATCTCCACTGAAATGTTAGGCAATTTAGGAAGCAATGTTAATGATTCACTGTTAAGTACAGTCATATCATAGCCAATACTGAAGAAATGCCCCTAAATGGAGTTATGTAGCTACCGTGTATAAGTGCTGTTTTCATTTTGGCATTACAAATCTTATAGCACATATTATAAAACTAGGCATGTTAGACCCTGACATTCTTGCTCAACAGAACTGAGATATTGTAGTCAGTTTTATAAAATTCTCCTTGTAATTTCTGCTAGATAAAGAATGATTTATTTACATTGTCCAATGCTGTCGTGTGTTATTGCTCTACAATTTTTCACGGCCTCCCTACTTTTACCTTTAAGGCAATCGCATTTCAACAATGAATGTAATGAACCACTTGAATGGAAATAAATAGTCTTCAGTCATTTTGTAAATTTGTTGATTGAGTTGGAAGATGCTATATGCAAATAATGTTGTTAATATTTTCTGTAGAATAAGGGCATGCAGGCTGCTCATACTGTTACTTTGTATGCACTCTTCTATACAGATGTTTGAGTTGTAGAAGGGGAAACCATCAAACTTCAATTTTCCAGAAGAACTACCAGCAGCACTTTCAGCAAATAGGTTCACATACTATCCACTACAGCTCATTATATCTACTCTTCAACTGATAATGACTAATTTTCCAAAAAACCTATTAATTAAACAGCATCTAACGATTTTTTCCAGGCAAAATATTGCTGTACCTTTCATGGCCATAACCAGTAAGTCTCAAAATTGCAGTAGATCCCATGATACGAAAACTAAACAAGTCTACTCCTCTGATTCACCTGTATTCAAGCCAAGCATAGATAGTCAGCCCTGTGATACAAAATGAATTATAGTTCAAAGTTCTTCTTGCCACACATTGACTTTATAGTAAAGCCAAAACACAGTTTTTTTCTTGATGAAAAAGTGTTTTTCTAGCAGACTGAATTTCAAATAGAAACAAGAGCACAGGTCAGCCTGACTCAAAGTACAAATACCTTTAAGGCTTGGTCCCAAATTAAATATGGACCCCACAAGTATATTCTGTGTTAGAAAATTGGTATTCAGGCATCTCTGATTAGTATTCTTAGAATAAGGCCAACTAAGAATAATTGCTAACAATACCTCAGAGCCTCATTTTCCATTCAGGAATACTGAAACACAGGGGAGCAGCTTTTTCTTTAAGATTTCAGTTCCTGACCCTGGTGTATATCTGCATATCCTGATTTATGAGGCTCAGTGAAATCTCAGTATTCCCTCAGTGCTTTGTGTCACTCTTTGAGGAAGTACCGAGTGAGTAAGTGAGCATTGTCTTCTGAACACCACTAGCAAAACAGTGGTGGAGGCAATTAAGGATGTGGTAATGAAAAAAAACCAAACTGTTATTCATCTTCTCTTGTTATTCATCATAGGTGAAAGAGCAGAATACAACGCATAAATGTGAAGCCCAAGAATGGGGGAAGAAGGCTACAGCAGGACTTCATGCTGTTGTATTTTCCTCCTTTTCGTGTGGTGATAATAGTCGTTCTTTTATTTTTGGTAAACTGTAGACCTTGTAATGATATTGAGACACCGTGTTACGTTCTGGTCCTGTCAGCATCAAAGCTACCTTTGGGCTAGGGACAGGCATTACACATGAACCAGTTGAAGTGACCAGAAACTGGTTTAAACCTGTAACAGAACAGATAAACAATGTATATAAACAGTTTGAAAATGGCTGAAACTGGTTTGAAATAAATCTGGTCGAATGTAGTATCAGACTTAACTGATTTGGGTCAAACTAGATTACGCAATGTCTGTCTCAGACCCCTTGCTGGTTTAAATTAAATTGGATTCCCCCAGCATCCTGGCATGCTCTCTGGGCTGGGTGAGGTTCTCTACTCCACAGCAGGGATGTGTTGGCCCCACGCTTCTGCTCCCTGGCTGGAGGTCTGGCAGAAACTGCAGGCATCTGCCTGGCTTCCCCTTGCTCCCACCCTAACCCTCCCAACTCCCTGCTAAGCAGGGATCCCTCATCCCCTCTGCCTTAAACAGACACCTCTCAACATCACCTAGCAAACCACATGCTGGCTACAGTCCGCACTGTGGCAGACAGAACAAAGCAGAATCAGCAGGTAGCTGGTAATGTCCCTCTGTTGTTTTCTTAATGGGGTGATAAACACTATGATATCAATTCCTTGCTGGGCTGGTCAGAAGGGTGGGAGGTATCCTTCCCTAATCAAAGTGTCTTGCCTGAGCCTGGCCACACCCCCTTCAGCTCAGCACTGAGGAAGGGAAGGGAAAGCTGCTTTAGCACTCCCTGGCTTCTAGCCTGAGCCACTGCAGGCATGTGCCTGAATTTATGGGATATCTGTTCCGTTACAAACTGATTCAGCCTAACCTGCAAAGATTGAATCAATTCAGGCTCAGGCTTTTTGAATGTCTGTCCGTAGCCTTGGAGTTTAGAACAAGAACAGTAGATCAGGGTCAGGCATAAATGGTTACTTTTTTCTTCTCAATGACTGTATAATTTTTTAAAAAAGAGTTTACAAGATAGAATCCAAAGCACATCTGCCACTTGCTTCCAAAGATCTTAGGATTCAGACATTCAGATGCGTGAACCTTTTTAGTGCTTTTGTTGTTTTATTTTACCCAAATATTTAAACTTATTTGATGTTCATGGTAGGTCTCATACATTTGTATGCTGAAAACCTAGGTTCTGAAGTAAATGAACAAGTTCATGTTTGAAATACTCACCTTAATGCTTTATTCAGATTTTTGTGAACCAAAAATATAAGCATTTAAAATAATTGCTTTCCATGGTCATGCTATCACTACCCTTCTACAGATCCTCCTTATCAGCTTCAAATAGAAGGCTTGTAGCTTATTCAATTTCAGCTAAGACTTTACAGAAACATAATCTTCCTTATGTAAAAGTACTGTCATATGTTGGATATCCTATGTATGCTTAAAAAGGAAGTTGACAGTACAGGAAATGTATATAGCATATGGTACAATGACTCAGATTTTCAAGTAAAGAAAACCCATCTTTCTGAGAATTCCCTTTGAGATCAACATTGTGACTACTCCATATAGAAAGCTTTATGAATACAGTCTCCTGATAACAAAATAATGAACCATATGTGTTGCTTCTCTTTCTAATGAGAGGGAAGAAAGCGTGCTGCCAGGTTTTTTTGTTACATATCCTGTAGTTAATAAACTTATCTCATCTTTGCTGCACATACAATACAAGACCACATAACAGCAGCTGATATAGCAGCTGCTCTGAACAGTAGGAAGGCATTTGTGTATTCTGTGTGGTGTTTGAAGATGGACTATTAGGTAGCAGAAAGTGAGGTAACTAAGTAAGAGAACAGGTAATTAACATGTGTTTAATATAGATGCTCACATTACAGCACCATGACATATGGAGCCAACTCTTAGAAGCCGGGAGCCTAGAGTCTGATCCTGGATACATCTGAATTATCAGGGCCAGTGTAACTATCATCAGTTATGAAAGGGAGGAAGAGCCTGAGAGAAGCCCTACTCTACCCCAGAATCCTCTTTGATGTCAGAAGTGACTTCATTTTCTCAATACAGAATGGAGACTGAAAATCAATCCCATTATCTGGGCAACCTATATACATAGATTTAAGTACCTAAATTAGGGTATAGAGGTTTTAAATATCCTCTAATCCCAGAGCATAAAACACGTTCTCAAAAGAGAAAATAAATGCACCTCTGTCACCAGTGGACAGTGTTTACATAACAGAAAAATCGTCATAGCATAACTTCTGGGCATACTTAGAATAATATATAGGCTTCAATCTACATAAAAGGTGACTCATCTGGAATTGAATAAACTTCTTGCTTTAGAACAATTTTTATTTCTTGAGGAACGTTTCAAGCTTGTAGTACTGATAATGTTAAAAGGAACATATTTTGTCTTCATAGATTTCATACATTTCATAGACATTAGGGCTGGAAGGCACCTTGGAAGATCATCAAGTCCAGCCCCCTGCCCCAGGGGCAGAAAGCCAGCAGGGGTCATAGGATTCCATCAAGATGAACATCCAAATGTCTCTTGAAGACATTCAAAGTAGGTGCTTGAACCACCTCCAGTGGCATTCTATTCCAAACCTTGGGGGCTTGGACAGTAAAGAAATTCTTCCTTATGTCCAGCCTGGAACGGTCATGGAGGAGTTTGTGACCTTTCAACCTTGTCATCCTTTGGGGTGCTTTGGTGAACAGGTGTTTCCTCTGATCCTGGTGAGCACCCCTTATAAACTTATAGGTGGCCACCAGATC
>NW_017729030.1:44924288-44928405 GCF_001723915.1 Gavialis gangeticus | reverse complement strand
CCAGGTCGAGCAGCGCTTTACCTCTCATCAGCCCATAGACTTCTTGAGTCAGATAGAGCTCATCCACACATGTGAGAAAGTTTTGCTACCATTCAGATTTGACTGAGCACTCTTCCAATGAGATGTCTTGGTAGTTGAAGTTTCCCATGACAACCATGGACCAGGAGCATGCGGCCTCAGCCAATTCCCTGGCCAACTGCTGGTCAAGCTCTTGACCCTGGGTAGGGGGGCATTGTGTCCCCCGTGCTGTGTTCCCCATGGATTTTAACCCAGAGGGTCTCCAGTCATCCACCTTGGGTGCCAGTGTCAGCTTGCAGGGATGCGTAGCTTTCCTTGACATAGAGAGCTACACCCCCGCCCCTTTTCTCCACTCAATCTCCTGTACAAGGTATAGCCATCTATACCTGTAGCCCAGTTGTGGGTGGAGTCCCACCAGGTCTCTGTTATTCATATGACTTCATAATTGTTTGCATTGACCAGGAGGACAAGTTCCTCTTGTTTATTCCCCAAGCTCCTGGCATTTGTGTACAGGCAGGCAGGTGTCCCTTTGGGGGCCCTTGCCTTGCCCACAGATTGTTCAAGGGCTGGGGCGGGGTGGGCTCCTTAGAGTGCCTTGGCCTGCTGGCTTTGCAAGGGTTGCTCAGTGGGCCAGCAGTGGTGGTAGTCCCCCTATCCCCCAGCGGGCTTAGTTTAAAGCCCGGTGGAGCAGGTCAGCCAGTCTGGCTGAGAAGAGTCTCTTCCCCAGTAGAGAAGTGGAAGCTGTCCTTTCCCACCAGCTCACTGCCTCTCAGCAAAGAGTGGACTGTGATCATGGAAGCCGAATCCTTCATGATGACACCAGTGCTGCAGTCTTTGGTTTACTACCTCAATCCTCCTCTCCCTCCTCAGCCCATAGCCCGACACTGGGAGCATCAAGGAAAATACCACATGCACCCCCAGCCCCTTAACCCTGGGTCCCAAATCCCTGTAGTGCTTCGTGACCCAGGTGAGATTGCTCTGAGCCGTGTCATTCATGCCCACAAGGATAAGGAGCATAGGGTAGTGGTCAGTGGGCCGGAGGAGCTTAGGGATCCTCTCTGCAATGTCTCAGATACGGGCTCCTGGGAAGCAGCAGACTTCCCAGGCTAAGGGGTCAGGGCAACAGATTGCCCCCTCAGTCCTGCTCAGGATGGAGTCTTCCACAAAAAACACTTTGCTTTTTGTCTTATGGAGAGCAGGGGTGGTAGCTACAGTTGAGCCTGCATTGCCTGCAAGAGCTGGAAGCTTAGCAGACTCTGCTGGGGCTGCAAGAGGTTTATGCCTGTTGCAAAGCTCCAGCAGGGGGGACCTTGGTGCAGCGGGCCTTGGGGCCCTTGACCACCTTGGTCCAACCCGCTGACTGGACAGTATGGGAGATCCTCAAGTCCTCCCTTGTCCTAGGAGGTGGCCTTGATCTACCCTCTGCCTCCAGGGGTTGAAGAGCCTGGCAGTAGAAGTCAGTCTCCTGCTTACCATCCCTGATGGCACGCAGCCTCTGGACTGCGGACTGGAGCTCCTCTAGCTGGTGTGCCAGAAACCCTAAAAAGGAGCAGACCTCACAAGGGGAGGTGGCTGTGTTCCCAGATTCCAGAGCCTGAAAAAGTGTCAGGTAGCCCCCGCAGCTGAGAGCCAGAGGCTCTGTCTGTGTGGAGCCCAGAACCATGGGTTCCATCTGGGTGGAGGCCTCTGAGGTGCCAGAGGGAGAGACCGCAAACTTTGAGGGGACCCTTGGGGTACGGTACATGCCCATCCACGTGATGCCACTGGTAGGCTGGCTGCTGATGGAACTGGCTTCTCTAGGGCACAGTGGCAAGGCCTCGGGCCCTCCCGCTTACCCTCCTGTGCAGACTCCACGCTAACTCTCATGCCGGGCAGACAAGCGCACCTGTTCGCATGGCCTCTTCTCAAGGCTCTGGTTGCATGGCTCCCTGGGGGACCAGGCGAAGTAGGAGATGGGGCGGGACGAGACCCTCCTCGGCTCCTGTCAGCTGCCTTCCCGCAGCTGAGCTGGGCTAGTCCCTTCCCACCACAGGTCCTGCTTACCTCTGGCTGTGCTGGGGGTCAGCGGGGGCACTGTGCGGCTGTTGGGGGTCGCTGGGGGCTTCAGGGTGTGGGGGCATGATGGGCTTTCACCTGTGCATCTCGCGCTGCTCCCTAAGCTCACCTGGGGCTTTTTTTCCTTTGGCGGGCCCTTTAAACCCAGTCTTGTCACATCATGATTTGCCTGGGAGCTGCAGAATGCTATAGGGCTTTTCATTATTGGGTCTGAGGCTGCAGCTATTAGTCTGGCATAGGATTCCTTAGACTTCAGTGGTGCAGTTTACATGGGTAAGCTCTGCCTTTATTGATTGCCTATAGAGACCAATTAATTAATAATTTAGCAATTTCAATTGGCAACTGTAACATGTTTCCTTTTGTTTTGGTTAGCTGCAAATAACAGATGGACACTTGTTGGTTTTGATGCTAGTACATGACCCTGGTGTGCAATAAGCATCCTATACAACACTTATAATGCTAGGCCTAAAACAGCAGAAATATCTTCTCTAGCTGCTATTCAATAGATGCTCCAGAAGCCTTCCAACTGGTATACTCCTGATTCTAATAAGAAATTTTGCCCCTCTTGGGGTCAAGGAGTACTCCCCTTTCAAAAGCTGGGTATGTCTGATTGACTCACTAGGTTTCTGTGTGCTTCAGGCTCCTAAAAATGACACTGTTGGACACCAGTGAGAAAATTCCCTGCTGCCCTAAAGACCATGCGGATTGGCTGAAAGTCCACAACCAGCAAAAAGAAGGCAATGGTGCAATGGATTGGCTCAGTGTCCTTGTTTTTGTAAAAGAAGCTTAAATAATTATACTCCTAAGGTGACAGCTCCATGCCTGTCATATTGGAAGGACCGTTATCTAGGAGAGTAGGACTACTGGCTGTGAAAATTGAACTCTTTCTGGTAGTCAGAAACCTGCCCACTTAAGTGAAAAGATAATAAGCTTAAAATGTAGCTCTCCCAATCTGTTTAGTTTATAATTACTTCACTTGTTGTTTATAATGATCACGAGGGGTGGATTTGCTTAGAAATACCCTTATTTTAGAAAAAAATCACCTTTTAAATAGCAGAGTTGACTGACAATCAAACCCAAAAGTACTATTGCTTTTTGTTTTAAAAAGAAAACTACCTCTCATCCTTATTATCAGAATATGTCACTGAACTTTTTTCAGAATTTCTGTCAGATAGTTTTAAGAACTTTTGTAGAACTGAGATGTGTGACCTTTCCGTAGTGTGCAGGCCCACCAGTGATGCAGAGTAGCTAAAATTCTATCAGCCTGAGTCACAGGTAAGCTCCAAGGAGGGGCTGTCAGGAACTAGCAGTATATAGGGTTACTGTATGTCTGGGTTTTCCTGGACATGTCCTCTTTTTTGCCCCCCGTCCTTGTGTCCGGGTGAGTTTTTAAAATGGGAGCAAGTGTCTGTGTTTTTGCTCAGTCTCTGCTTTTCCCGGGCTGAACCAGCTTGGCTGCTTGGGGCTGGGAGCAGCAGGCAAGGTGATTGGTTGTCAGGGGTCACCTGCTCTGCTCTGCTCTGCTCTGCTCTGCTCTGTGTGTGTGCACATGTGCTGGAGCTGCATGGGCAGCAGTGTTGGGGGGACAGGGAGCTCTGGGTTAGGAGTGAGGGGCAATGACAGGGCTGTGGGGCAGGGTGCTGCAGGTCGGGAATGAGGGGCACCAACAGTGCTGGGGGGTCAGGGCTGTGTTTGGAATGAGGGACACCAGCAGGGTTGGGGGGCAGGGGATTAGGAGTGAGGGGCAGAGGCAGGGCACAAGTGTATCACTGGCCCCTTGCCCCTCATAGTCGCATACCCTCCCCCTCCCCTGGCTCCCTGCCCCCCCCCCTTTTTTTTTGATCCTGGAGTGATCACCTTATTGTTTTGTACAGACCACAGAACTTTATTTGTAAATCTGTACTAAATTTGAATTTTGGACAACATGGGTTGTTTACAGTTAATTAAATGAAGCTGATAACCTCTTCCTGCTTCATATGTAAATAGAATATGTGTGCCTTGTAAGGAGTCCAGCAAGGAATCCCTTCTGTAATATCAAGCCATA
>NW_017729030.1:44914483-44919288 GCF_001723915.1 Gavialis gangeticus | reverse complement strand
AATATGGTAACAC
This sequence comes from Gavialis gangeticus, assembly GCF_001723915.1. Classification (NCBI taxonomy): domain Eukaryota; kingdom Metazoa; phylum Chordata; order Crocodylia; family Gavialidae; genus Gavialis; species Gavialis gangeticus. The sequence goes on along the minus strand of NW_017729030.1, from coordinate 44,919,275 downwards.
TAGCAGTATATAAAGCAAAAGAAATAAAACACTTTAAGAGCTGTGACTGTGTGTACTTCAGATTCACTCCCTGTTCAGTCTAGGCGGAGTGAACCAGGAGTGGCTCTGGTACTAACCTTGCCTCCTACCCCAGTATCCATGCTTAAAAAAGAAAAAAAAATCTTATTCTACACAGTTTCCCTTTCACAGTAAACCAAACATGTTATTTTTCCCCACCTGTTTAAGGTCCTGTGCATCTAATTGGTGAGCAGTGTCTATTTTAGAAGTAGATTTTAAAAGGTGAGTTCTATAAGCTTTGCAATGTTTAAAATCCAAAACTAATTTAGAAGGCTGCTAGTACACTTAGACACATAGAAATAGAGTATGTGCATCGGTGTGCACAGGTGCAACATTTATTTCTAGACTTGGACTGGACCACTTTCTTGAGGCTGTGGAATACTTACTTGTGTAGGTGAATAAAATTTCCAAAGAAATAATTTATATATTTTTCTTTCTGATTCATACCTGGGCTCTTAATGATTTCACCACCACAGAAGTAAAGTGCAAGTGATAGGCAGACAAGGTTCTTTGGAGAAATCTAGTATCTTTTATTTGACCAACTCAGATGTTTGGAAAAATTCTTCTTTGCAAGCTTTCAGGTTTAAGTACCCTTCATCAGGCTGAGGAAGCGTCTGAAGTTGGTGTACGCTCTTCCTGGATGGAACAATTAGTAAAGAAGCCAGAGGCTTGTATGCATGGAAGAAATCCAGTCAGTGAAACTGTAAATTGAGGAATCAGTGGGTGAGAGACAGGCTGGGAGAAGGGGGATGAATGTAGCTGGTAAATAATTGAGAGGTACCTGGGGAGTTGGATGTTAGGCAGGTTATAATGTGTCATAAATCCAATGTTTATATGTAGTACGTGATTATTGTATCCAGTAGGTTGATGAAGTGAGGTTCATAGGTTTGCCTGTGAAAGGTGTTTTGTAAATTCCTTTTGAGGATTAGAACTGAGAGATTGGAGAGAGAGTGGTTTTTGTGTGGTATGTTTTTATTGTTGCTTTTCTTATTTATTGACCAACAATAACCTTTGTTTTTGATGGTGCTGATTTAATTGATGTGGTATTAAACCCATTTTAGGTAATGCCTTGGTGGAGTTGAACTGGTGGTAACTCTGGTGAGAATTTTTAGCTCAGACACTCTAGTATTGACATAACCTAGGAGGTAGACTCTCCATAGCAAGGCTAAGGTGCATTGGGATAGGAGAATTACTGTAGAAGGCTTACACTGAGATTCACTTAAACAGAAAATATCAAAATATTTAGCTTTTTTGATTGGTAAATTTTGTGACAGTTCTCTTTGCTGTTTCCTCCTCAGGGAATAAAAACTGGTTAGCACTCTAACTTTATGATGCAAAAATAGGTTCTTCAAAATGCTTTTGAACTTTAAAGTGTCTGTATACTCTGTATCTCTAGGCACCAGCAAAGCAAGAATATCCACTTTTAAAGGAAGTTTAAATAGAGCAGCACGTTTGCTAGGGACAGGACTGCTCCATCTGCAGAGAATTTAAAATTTTAAGATTCTAGCTTTCAAGTGCTCCCTCAAGCCAGAACATTTATGGAAATGCTGAGTAAAGAACTGGAAGGTCTTGAGTTGTATGCAAGAGCAAGAATGTTTTTATATTTAATGCTTGAAATGTATTTGTATAGTTTAATTGAATTGCTTAATTGAATTGCTCTTTATACTTCTAAGAGCTAGGAATGTTTAGATGTAAACACAGATGTAAAGGACCTGCCTTTCATGCACCTTTCAAGTCATAGCAACTGTTAGCATGTTCAGAATTACAGTGACACTTTTTAGAGGAATGTTGAATGCATTTTAAACAGGGTAAGGCCCACAATGTGCAAAATTGAGCACACACAAATGAATTTTCTATTTTTCAAAAGTGCTTAGTGAATTTTAGAATAAGTGTGCTAACCCATTTCAACAACTGGTAAGAGAGAGAATTCATCGGATTTTAGCAATTTATGGAGAAGTTTTTGTTCTTGTTGTTATCTCTCCCTTCCATCTTCTCTTCATGCTTGTTGGCTTTTTTTCCTCAAAGAGATCCATGCCTTGACTTGTAAATAATAAATCTATGGCACAGTGTCCCAGTAGTGCTTCTGTTGGTCTGAGTGGTTGTTTCTTTCCCTGGCTTAGCTGGTATGCTTCCTTGGACCAGTTCCTGTCTCTGTTACCGCTTGACACATTTGGAGCCTTACTGCTGTGGGTCTCCCATGAGTAGTGCTGACACATTCCCTTTCCAAGTGCTCCAAACTTGTGGATCTCCTCAGTAATGCATAATAGGAGCAGCAGAAAGACATAGTAAGATACTCCTTTCCTTAAATACTCCCAATAAATATTCAGATCCAGACAAAACAATAATTGCCTACAAATATTTTTATGCCTCAGTTTCATTGGTGCTCTGGAGTATTTGTACCAGCTCTGATTTTTTTTAGCATAGCCATGAATCCTTTTTGTACTTTATGGCTTCTATCCCAAATCTTTATCTTACATTGCCCACTAAGCCAAGAAGGCAATCTCCACATAAAAGAATGAATGGACACTGATTTGACATCAATTTCAGAAATGCTCAGAAGCCCCTCAGAGAATACTTTAACCTCCTTGGATGTCCATCATTGGCCTCAGAGAAGCTGTCCTTAGACAATAAAACTTTAAAAAACTTAAAAAAACCAGAACTTTAGAAGAGTGGCAGAAATTCTTGTGGGTGACCAGCTGCATCGTTGGGTTAGATATATAGATATATATATATATATATATATATATAGGTAAGCTTTCAGGTATCATGCTACCCATCTTCAGGCCTCTGGGACAGGAGCAGAAACAGCAAACTAAGCGGCAGAATAAAAGCTCATATAAATCTATATGTAAATGAAAACAGGATACAACAGAAAGTATCAGGTTGCCAACAGGCAGGAGAGATGCAGTAAAAACCTGATAAAAGAGGAACAAGATTGCTCAAGAGGACTGCTATCACCTGTGAAGTGCAAAGGTTAGTGAGTATCAGGTAGATTATAATAGACTATGAAGTCATTGTCTGTTTTAAGTTCATGTCAAATAGGCTAATGCATTTCTGTTCCCAAGCTTACCTTGTAAGTTGTGGGGTAGATGTCCTTCGAACACAGGAACTATGAGGTCAGACTTCACAGATGATAAAGACCTTCTGAACAAACTTGTTCCTTCTTTATCAGGTTTCTACTGTATTTCTTCTGCCTTTTGGCTACCCAATAATCTCTCTTATATCCTTTTTTATTTACCTTATTTACTCAAATCCAAGATGAGGCTTTCCCCCCCTTCAACTTGGGGTGCCTACAGATGTTTAGGGCCCTGCTCTAACTTGTGGCACTTTATACAAATTGTTGAGAGCTAAAACCCCTCTCCTCCCCCCCCATTCACCTGTTGGGTTGGGGGGGTGGGGGGCACTGGAGTCTGCCTGCAGCAGCACTGGCCAGCAGGCAGGGGTGCTCCAGAAGCCTCTGAGAAGGAAGCTGCTGTACCACCCCTCTCCCCAGCTGTCGTGGGCCCAGCTTGGCTCTCCCAAATACCCCAGCCAGGGTAGCTGGGAGTGGGGGCATGAAATGAGGGACCTCCATTCCACCTGGCCCCATCCCCACTTCCAGCTCTGGCCAGGCAAAACAGCTAGCAGGTCCGTCACTGGTATGAGCACCAGCAGAACCCTGGAAAGTGGAAAACATTAACCCTGGAGGGAACACAAGTTCCCTTCATCTATTTACCCACATGTGCCTTCATCTATAACCTGATTTGATCAGGGTTAATTTTTCATGTGACCATCCATTTTAAAAGTGCTCTGCAGCTGTGCACGCATGTTACATCATGGCTGTAGAGTGTTTTTAGGAGCCTGATCACACACAAAAGTTACTTTTATATACGCACCCTTGGGATAAAAGGCCCCCTCCTCTCTGACTTAAATTCAGTGATGGGGTGTGCAGGGGAATGGGAGCTGGTTGCTGCTTCTCTGGCTTCAGCCCTGAGCTGGGCTGGGGATCAGAGTTGGGACTGCATCAGACCCTACCCCCATCCCTCCCCCGCTGTCTGCTCTCCCTCCTTCTGCCACCACTTACCACCAGTTTCAGCATCAGCTCCAGTTCTGGTCCCACTCTGGCTCATTGCAAAGAGTCCATGATGTCTCCAACCCCTCCTGCCCCTCCTCCACCAGTCAGCCAGGCAGCAATGGTTGCAGAAGGGGCAGCTCTGGCCCTGGCCCTTGCCCTGGCCCAAGGTCAGAGCCAGAGCTGGGGCTGCTGCTGCCACCATACGCTCTGTGCCCTGGGCCAGAGCTAGAACTGGAGCTGTGACTCAGGGTAATCAGCAGCAGGGAGAAGGGGTGGCAGGTGCTGGGGGGGCAGATAGCAGCAGGGACAAGTGGCAGAGGTAAAGGCAGAGGGGGATATAAGTTCCGGAGGGATGGAGTCCAGGGAGGCAGGCAGAAGTTGGAGTAGGTGGTAAGGGATGGGGGAGAGGGGGGCAGCGATGGGCAAAGTCAGAGGTTGAAAGCACCACTGAGAGGCATGTGGGGGACAAGGAACACGTAGCAGGGGCACAAGCACCAAGGGACAAGCTGCAAGGGGACAGAGAGGGCAGGGTCAGGCTACTGGACTCCCTGCCACCCTACCCCCTGTCTCCCCCACTTTCATAGTTTCATAGATTTAGGGTCGGAGGGGACCTAGTAGATCTTCTAGCCCGACCCCCCGCCAGGGCGGGAGAACAACAAAACCCCAAAACAAAAACGGGAC
>NW_017729030.1:44908556-44913819 GCF_001723915.1 Gavialis gangeticus | reverse complement strand
GTCCTCCCCAACCTGAGGTCTGAAGGCGATCCCCTCGAGTCCGGCTTCTATCACAGCAGGGAAGTCCCGGTCCCTGCACAAGAAAACGGAGGTGAAGAATTGGTTAAAGAGGTCCGCTTTCTCCTCTGACGCAACCACCAGATTGCCCAGCGTATCCTGCAGGGGTCCCACATTACCCGGCGCCTTCTTCATCCTCCCAATATATTTGAAAAAGGACTTTTTGTTATCCGTAATCTTGGACGCTAATCCAAGCCCCCCGCCCCACACATACCATTACTACTTTCCTTGTTTCAGTGGTGAGGGGGGCAAATTTAAGATGACCTTTCAATAATTAGATTCCTCACTTGGCAAATTGCAATAAATTTATGCGTTTTTCCATGTATAGAATCAAATTAGTGTGGGGTCACCTTAAATTCAAAATTCTTTTGGGTTCAGATAAATATGGTGTATATGGAGTTTTAAACAAGCTTGTGTTCCATCTGCTGCTTGGCTCTGCTGTGTCTCCTCTCCAGATGCCTGAGGAAGGGTACTTGAAACATTGCATATATCTACCCCATCCATGAAGTTGGTCCTGTAAAAGAGATCGCCCACAAGAAGTCTTGCCCCTAGCATATTTCCTGGACCATTATGGGAACCAACAGCAACTCAACACTACCAAAACTTTAAAAACAACTTGAGTGTGTAATTGCAGAACAAGAAATCACCCACAGCCTTGATTGCATTAGAAATGGTTTCAACAAAGACTATGATTCTTATTCCATTACCTGGACTAGCTATTAACTCCAGCTGTTAAGTCTGATGTCCCTCTCTTTGTTAACTGCCTTCTTTTTTGCTATCAATTTAATATATCCTTTTTCTCTCTCTCAGCAATGGCCCTTCCTCTTTCCTTTAAAACTCTTTCTTTTCTTTTCTTTTTGCAGTCTGTTTGTAGCATCTGACAAAGTTGGCTGTTGCCTTTGAGAACTCACACCGCTCTGAACCAGTTAGTCTCTAAGGTGCTACCCTGCCCTGCCTTCGGCCTCTCTTCAGGCTAACGCTACCAACAACTTTTCTTGAAATTACAGAATTCATCTGTCCTACAGCTAGCTTTCTGCTCCTCATCTGCTCTCTGTCTTTTGGTCTCTTTTATAGCATCCTGTCCCCTTTGTCAGCTGAAGCCCTGATCATCCTCATCAAATTCTGTTGCTTAGTTACCATGCTGGGGGTCACACTTGAAAAACTAGATGATAGCTCTTGGTTTAAATTATGGCAGTAATCTAAGATGAGTGGCCCTCTCTTATTGGCTCTCAGCGAGATGCAGGAAATTCTCGTAACATCTCTTGCAGGGTATATGTTTGCAATAGAAGCAAAAGGCAGCAGAAAAGATTCATTGCCAAATCCAAAACTCAGATTTGTCCCAGAGTTTGCACCTTAGCATAAATATGCAAAAGGCCCTAGACAGATTTCTCAAATCATCTCAGAAGAAAATTAGCAACATCGTAGAAAAATAATTATACTACTTTTTCATGGGAATAAATCCTGTGAGATATTATCCTGTATAATCTGAAGTACAAAAATACCTAGCACTCGTACAGTCTTTTAAGACTGCAGTGTTTTGTGCCAAGGAGATGGGAGACAGAAAACCATTCATATATTTTGCCACTCTTGGAACGTCTGTCAACATGATGATGAAAAGCCTCTGAAACTACTGCTGCCTTGAACTTTTAAAACTTGACTGGCAACCTATCTGCTAGGTGAAACAGAAACATTTGTAATGTTACATTTATGGTGTAGCTGGGTAAGAGCCATGGTATGAGTATCAATTCACGCTGAGCTGTAATGAACTCTGTTGCTGACCGACTACATTCATTGTCACTTCCCTAGGGTGAATACATGTGCGAAGGCTGACAACATGATTGCAGTGGTTGCTGCAGGTCAGCATGTTGTGGTTCATAATCATTTACTTCAAAGTCTGTGTGCTTACTAATTTAAGGCTCTTTCAAAAGAGTGAGTTGCTCCTCTGGTGAGGAATGTCAGCCTATTTGCTGAGCTGTGGGGCACGTTCCATGAAATTCTCATGCCGCCTCCTTGGAAACCCTCCAGGAATAAGGGTTGGTAGGGCATTCATTTTGGATTCTTTTTCTGAAGATGGAAATACCCTTAAGCATTTAGTTTAACAGCTGTGAATGGTGCATTTACTTCAGTCCTTTATTTGTCTGAATAAACCGATGTCTTGGGTCTCCCAGTGGTTGAACCACCATTGCTAGCTGCTTCCTTTATGAATGTGTGCCATATGCACTGAAACCATATGGTGAAGGCCTTCTTTCCTTGCATCTGCTCCTGGAATCTCTTTCCTCCTCCATTGAGAGTAATGAAGTTTCAGCAACTTAGATCAGCAGAAGGTCTGCACCCTGAGTCTATATAAGAAAGAAATTAATTACTAGTAGCAAGTGAGCATCTTTTTTTAATGATGCTGAGGCTAGTTGTTAATTATCTTTAATTTATGAGGATCATTTTTCTTCATGGTTTTAAATCCCTCACATATTAATTATTGTTTGTCATATCTTTATCCCTTGGAAAAAAAAGTATTGTTTAAGATAGTTTAAAAAATGAACCTATCACTCATGCTGTGTGCCCTATTAGCAAAGTAAATAAATAGGCTGCTTCCTTCCTTTCATTTTTTATTGCATTAAGTGAAAACATATTAAGATTATTTAGATTTATATAGGCAGATTTGGCAGCCTTCTCGTATTTACACTAACAGCAAGGTATAAATCAAATTTGGGTCTCTAACTCCAAAAATAACTTATTTTTATGTGAAAGTAAATCAGACATAGATAAAGTGTTATTGTTAGAGCTATGTTTGTAAGGTATGAATTCCATTGTTTCAGTCAATGTTCTTTTTGGACCTAAAGTTTATCAATTTATAGTTCGCATTTTCTAATGTATTTTGGTGAGTAGTAAGTGATTGGCTTTGTGTTACTTTTATGGGAACATGTTTGGGGACAAACAGTACTTTTTTTTTTTTTAATTGAATTATGTGCATAATCCAGTTCCTGTAGTAATTTTATTTCTGGGAAATGGCAAACAAATTATGAGAGAGGGTGTCCCTTACTAACTGTATAATTTCTGAAACATGAAATTTTAATTTTGGAGGTCTAGAATCACAGTTTGCTTCTCAAGGGCTAGGAACAGACACTGCTTTTGTCCCTGGACAAGTTGTGCCTGTGTTTGTCCTAGAACAGAAATGTCCTGGGAGTGGTGTGTATGCATAATTATCACCCTTCTAATCAGAGTTTAGTGAGGAGCTGAATGCACTCTTGCTTTTCTGCCACTGATTCAGGATGCCCTGGGAGAACATGTTAGTATTTCTTATTGTGTGAACCTTTTAAAGATTTATCCTAGGACAATGGACATGGATGTTTGAAGGAGTGTATTTTGACCCAGGATAAAATTGTTTATCCTGTGATAAACACACCTGTTTGTAGCCTAAATTGAAAATGGATTGTCCTTGTCTCTTTATAGTTCATATACAGTTGGCCTAAATCCTGTTTTCTTCAAGCTCTCACTCAAGCAAAACTTTCAGTGCTTTTCATAGTCTTTCTACTGTTTAGCCAGTGCCCTGAGTCTGGGGATAGTGAAGACACACATGATGTCTAGAGGAGAACATGGGAACACACTTTGCCACAAAAGAGATTATACAATTGCATGATGGCTGGGGTGGCGAGCAGTCTGTGCCACCTCTTATGGACTCCCCACAGTCTATCCTGTAAATTTCTCTTGGGTAGGAAAAATTCAAACCACTCCTCAGGCCAGTGGTTTGTGGAAGAAAGCTTCTTATTCCATCTTCTGCAAGAGAAGCTATAATTCCACTTTTAATCACCACCAACTAATGGCATTTGAGGTAATTTTTTAAAAATTGAAACAAGGGCAAAATCTAATTCTATTTTAAATTAAGGCGTTGTGGTAAAGAGAAACTTGTAAAGTCCTGGTCCTTTATTAAATACGTTCTTAGCGACTGGCCCTGTAAAAAAAAGTGTCTAACCAATAATATTTAAGTAAAATTTATTTTATGCCAGAATTATATCATGTGAACTGTTTAGTAAATTTTCAGTTGTTCCAGCACAAAACACAACATAATTAAGTTACAACCCAATGATCTTGTATTAATGTGAAGGAAAATTAATTAACAGTTTGGTATAGTAGGTAAAGTAGCTTAGGAATTCTACTTCCCTTGAGTGTTCTTTTTTGTAATCCTTTTTTTTTTCTTCGTGATACTCCAACTTGTGGTTTCAGGACTTAAATTTGGCTTAATACATTTGTATGAAAAATACAAGAATTGCAAAATGCTAACCAATAGGATTCATACAATTTTTCTGAGTTACCTCTTCCATTTTTGTATCCTAAACAAATGTCTTCACCTTAGTACAAATGCTTTCTCCTCATCACAAAAGCTTATTCATTCTTAAAGCAGATCCTTTTGGCACTTGAATATTCACCTTTCTTAATTTCCAACTGCTTCCCAACACATACTAAGATTTCTTAGAATTTAATACCCGGTTTCTTAGAATCTGATAGCTGAGACAGTTTTATATCTATGCAACAATCTGATCATTTCTGTTATATTTATTATGACAGTTGCTTCATTTATTGTTTTAGTAGCAATAGCAGTATTGCTTGCTACTTATATTATATAGTTGGTTCATGGTTTATAGGATATAGCTAGGTTGAGACTTAAGGAAAGGGGTAAATGGAGGGACAAATTCAGAGAGAATTCTGAAAAGGGTATTCTGGCTGTTCAAGTCCAAGAGAGAGGCTGTACTACATCTTACTGCTGGCAAATTCCGGGGCATTAAGGGCAGATGATTATCAGGCCTGTGCAAAGTGGCTCATATTCACTTTGGATTGAGTTTCAGCCGATATGGGGAACAGTGATTCAATTCAGTGATTTAAATCACTGTCCTGAATTGATTCGCCCAAATCTGATTCAGAGATTCAGCCACTGCTGAATTGGCTGAATCTCCGAATCAGACAGGCCCCATCCCTGCCTGCTCTCTCAGCCACATCAATGGCTGCCCCGCCTGGCCCCAGCTCCCAGTTCTTTAAAAAGAAAAAAAAAGACCCAGACTCTCTGGCTCCTGCCAGTGGGGGAGGGATCCCCACTCCCCCATGCAACGGGAGGGCTTTGCCATGGGCCCCCCAACCCCTGCCTTCTCTCCCAGCCCCCCTCTCATGGCTGCCCCACCCAGCCCCAGCTCCCGGTTAAAAAAAAAAAAAAAAAAAA
>NW_017729030.1:44905590-44908383 GCF_001723915.1 Gavialis gangeticus | reverse complement strand
AGCAGAATAGCCCTGCACTCACAGGCTCCTGCCAGGTGGGGGGATGATCCCCACTGCCCCACAGTGCACGGGGAGCTCTGCCATGACCCCCAAGGAGCCCCAAGGCCACTGCAGCAGCTGGTGAGTGCAGACCTTTTTTTACCTTTTCCTAAAAAGCTGGGAACTGGGGCAGGCAGGGCAGCCATGGTGGGGGGGGGCTGGGAGAGTGGGTGAGGGTCGGGGGGCTTGTGGAATGGCAGTGGAGTTCACCCCCTGCCTGGCAGCAGTCAGTGAGTGGGAGTTTTTTTTTATTTAAAGAGCTGGGACTGGGCAGGGCAGGCATGGTGGGGCTGGGGGAGCAGGCGGGGGTCAGGGGTGTTCAGAGGGCCTGGGGGAGCAGGCAGGGGATAGGGTCTGGCGGGGGTCCCCCCCCATGGTCCTCTCCCCACTTCTCCACTTACCAGCACAGTCTGGGTCTAGCTCCCTGCAGCAGTGAGTGGGGACTGCCCAAATCTCCAAAGCTCTCCAAATATTTTCCAAATCTATTTGGAGATGTTTGAATCTATTCGGACCTTTTTCTTGGTCTCCTGATTCAATTCAGATTTGGAGATTCAGCCACCGAATTGGGCTGAATGTCCTCCAAATCGAATCAGCACCCGAAGCTTTGCACAGCCCTAATGATTATTACCTTGACATTTGGGGAAAGCTATAGCTGCTGGTTGTGTCAGCTGCATTTGTAACCCACAGCCCCCTGGTAAAATAACTGAAGAGAGAAATGCTAATCCAGTCTCTCAGAGCAGATCCAGAGAATATTGGTGTGAGAAAGGAAACTCCAATAAGTGTAAAAAGCTTCTGGGAGACTTCCCAGAAAGAGCTAATGTATCCTAGATCATAGGCCCATCAGTCCAGCATATCTTTCAACAGTGTATCTTATGCTGCTTCATGACATGTTCTTATAATGCTTAAATATGTCAAAGTGTCATTATTATGAGACTACTTCAGTAAGTAAATAGGTGTTAATAATTTAATGCATTTTAAATTCCCGAAGTAATAAATATCATGAATGCAATCTAAAAGCAAGTGGAATTATTTTAGATTTATGTTAATATAACAGTGAGCAGAATTTGGCTTTCTATGGTTACTTAACTTTTAAAAAAATGAAGTGCACAACTTACAAACAAGTCCTCAGTCATAAAATGAAATATAGAGGCTTGAACTAAGGTCAGGCATAAAATATTCAAATAAGAAATTTTCTTTCACTTCCACTTTGAATTAACTACTTGTGGCATGTTGAAAGGTATATGAAAAAAGTATATTCTTTTTTAATTATACTAATTCTTGTATAACTCTGAAGTGGTGTCAGTGATGGTAAAGGTTCAGTCGGTTGAACACTAGCATGGTGTACATGTGATGTTGTATGCTAGGAATGACCAAAAAAAGTCCTGTTTAATCATACAATACCATCTTCTACTATAGGAGGCTAATTAAAATGGAATTTAACTTTTATCCATAGAGGCATTTAATACTTGGGTAGCTCAATGCACTAGGAGGGCATGTGAATGAATATTCTAATATAAATGCTGATTTTTCTATGATTAAAATGCTCATAATGAAAACTTGTACTAGTGATAATTTCAATACTAAGGCAAGAACCACTGAAAGACAGCTGCCCAACAGCATGCTTACCTTTTGACTGTCTTTAGAATGCTGTTGTCTCTGGTGAAAAGATAATATAATTTGTTCTAGTCAAGCTTAATCTTGTGTGAGTTCCGAGCAAAAAATTTCCTCAGTGCATCACTCTTTACTTTGAAAAGCATGAGCAAGTTATGGGGAAAATCTTTTTCTCTTTTTGTTATGTTTATCTAAGCTTAAAAATCTGTCTGTAGATGTAAAAAAACAGTTTAGATGTGTTCTAGTGATCCCATTGAGAATGTTGAGGGAATTGCTACTTATGATGAGATTCCATAGCCTAGGGACAGACCACCAAAAACCCTGAGCCTGAATTGATTCAGTCTTTGTAGGTTAGTCTAACTTGTCTAAGGTAAACCGGTTTGTAAACGTGCAGACATCCCCTCTGGACTGAAGAAATGCAGGTACATGCCTGCAGTGGCTCAAGTTAGAATCTGGGGGGGCACTAGAGCAGCCCTCCCTTCCCTTCTACAGTGCTGAGCTGAGGGGGGGCATGGCCAGACCCTGGCAGGACACGCTGATTAGGGAGGGGTCCTGTGCCCCCTCACTGTTGATAACAGCATTGAGGTACACAGCGGGGAGTTACGCAGGGAGTTGTTAGTATTCATCAGCCCATCAAACAAAACAATGGAAGGAAGGAAGGGAGATTACCAACTACCTGTTGATTAGCTCCAAAAAGCCTTAAGCCAACACTGTCCTGTCTGCCTTTGTCCTGTCTCCCACAGCACATACTGTAGCCAGCATGTGGTATGCCAGATAATGCAGAAAGGTGTCTGTGTAAGGCAGAGGGGAGGGGGGAATCCATGTTTAAACAGGGAGTGTTGGGAGGGGGATGGGAACAGGAGGAAGCCAGGGATAAGTCTGCAGTCTCTTTCTGAGCTCCAGCCAGGAAGTAGGGGGGAGGGGGCCAGCCCTGCTGGGCTGGAGCAGAGAGTAGAGCCCTGCCCAGGGCTGCAAAACACCTGGAATGCTGAGGGACTCTGATTTATCTTAAACCAAGAAGGGGTCTGGGACAGATATTGCATAAACCAGTTTGAGCCAAATCAGTTAAATCTGATACTACATTCAACCAGGTTTATCTCAAACTGGTTTTGGCCATTTTGAAAATGGTTTATGTGCACTGAA
>NW_017729030.1:44894616-44900590 GCF_001723915.1 Gavialis gangeticus | reverse complement strand
TGGGCTGGAGCAGAGAGTAGAGCCCTGCCCAGGGCTGCAAAACACCTGGAATGCTGAGGGACTCTGATTTATCTTAAACCAAGAAGGGGTCTGGGACAGATATTGCATAAACCAGTTTGAGCCAAATCAGTTAAATCTGATACTGCATTCAACCAGGTTTATCTCAAACTGGTTTCGGCCATTTTCAAACTGGCTTATGTGCACTAAACGTCTGTTCTGTTACAAGTTTAAATCAGTTTCTGATCACTTAAACTTGTTTATGTATAATATCTGTCCCTAGCCATAATGAGGCCCATGTCCAATTACTAAGGAAAAGAGGGCCAGAGAGAGATAAAGGACCTTCAAGAAGAACCTAGTTTGCCTAATGTGGGGCAAGCTCAAGTGCCCTGTAAGAGCTGCTGTCAGGCTCCAGAGCCCCATGAAGAGCTGCAGGCAGGCTCAAGAGTGCTACAGGAGCTGATGGGAACCCAGAGACTCTGGGTTACTGGGCTGCTGCTCCTACCCCTGTGACTGGGAGCTCCACCAAGCAGCACAGCCAGAAAGCTACGGGACTCCAGGACATTATCATCAGGCAACTAATTGGATAAAAACTTCAACTGACCTGAGTCCCATGAAAAAAGCTCTGGCAGCCTACGGGGAAACAGGCAAATCAGGTAGATGAAGAGAAGGAGCCCAAGGGCCTTATTATAATCCCTGACTCACTGATAGGGCCTCAGACTGGTCCTTGCCAGGCTCAGAGAAGGAGCTCTGCAGACTCTAGAGTGAGGAAAGTCCTGCAAGAGTTTCTATACCCATTTGTGTTGCTTTTTTGTTTCTGTTGCTGTTTGAAGTCCACAATGTGGCTAGAGGGCTGGAGGGACACTAAGGGCACCTGGAGAAGGTGCTGTAGATTTTCCTGTAAGACTGCTAAAGACTTTGAAATGCAGGAGAGAGGAGCCTGAACTCTGTGGGCCTGTAACCTGATTGAGGACTGCAAGCTAACCCTCTAAAAAGGGGCCAGAGGATTGTGAAAAGGACCAAGTGAACCTAGAGACTTACCAGAAAGGCCCAGAGATGCCCAGAAACTCTGTTGGTGGTGGTGAAGTCCAAGGACTCTGTAAAAGCTTTTTCAAAGCTTTAAACCAGTTGTTCTCAACCTTTTTAGTCTCAAGGCACTCTTGGATAAGCTCATGGCACCCCTAGGAAAATGCCAGCTTTTAGTTTTCACTCTTTTCTACAGAAAAATAATAGAGCATTTTTTTCCATTGAAAGAACTCAGAAAGACCACAACTATGGATTTCTACTTGCAGTCTCTGGGTTTCTCTTGTGAATCATCTTTGCATCTACCAGTACTAACATTATGCTGCACCCTGCGGTGCCCTTGAAAGGATTTCAAGACACCCTGGGGATTTCAAGACTCCCTGATTGAGAATCTCTGCTCTAAACTGTTGCTTGGCAAGGGAGGTGTGGGTATTTTAGGGCAAGACCAGTGGGAAGGCAATTCATACAGCACAAGCATAGAGCAGATGTCCACAACCCGGAACAGCCATGCAGGCATACACAGACTTACCCAACACTAACTCTAAAAGAGAGAGAGAGAAGACAAAGGAGAGAGAGAGAGAGAGAGAAAGAACTCCTCTGCACTTAAAGGATCTCAGATGACATGGTTAAACAAGTAAAGTCTCCTATTCTTGTAACATCAAGGTATAGCAGGCAAGCTTGGAGAGTGTACAAGGTAGCCAGCAAGGTAAGCAGGCTGGGACAACATGCCAGAGGTCAACAAATTGCCTGAGGCATGCTAGGATTGCTACAGATGCCAAAAAGAAAAAAAAAAATGTAGTGACAAGTTAGTTGCATCATACGTTTTATAATGTTTATTCTTATTTGTTTAGTCTTAATCTTCATGACTTGGCATGAGAACTCAGGGAACTTTTCACAGTTGATAGTTGTCATGTGTGTTCATCATTTATAAATATTAGTGGAACAATTCCATAAATTTATTTCAGTCTATGGTTTTTCTGAAAAATAACCCATTCGTTTTTAGTTGCTGCTTTGAATATTTGCCATTTGTTCTCTGTATTGTCATATGGGTTACTTTTGTGTGACTATTTAAAAAAGGCTGCAGTGTATCATGACAGATGGAATCTGTCCCATAGTAGGATTAAACCCAAAGCATGGTAGAGAATAGGGGCATGAAGCAGCAAAACTACCATTCCAGGAGGCACCATGGTGACATCTGAATCAAAATAGTTCTGTTTTTAGGTGATTGTTTTTTGTTGAAAAGTTTAATGTTTCCATGAAAACAGATGCTTGGCACAAAAATGTCATTTAATTAAAAATCCATTCTTCATTAAAAAGTCTAGGTAGAAAGTTTTTTAAACAGCCACCACAAAAATGTTTCCATGTAGTCTTATTCATATAGATATTTGCTCACAAGCAGCCAGCTGTCCCAATAAAAATGAATTTGCACATTTATACATTGTAAACTTATTTGTAGAAGTGTGTGAATGTGGCTAAATTAGAAAGCAAATTAGAATTGGCAAATTAGGATTGTAAATAACTTTTCCCACTAATCCCTCAGCTATACTTAGGGTTTAATTAAAATTGTTCCTCTGCAGTTCCTCAGCTCAAGAGAAATTGTTTCCTTTATTTAATTAATTCACTTTTTATGTAATCATAAAATGTATCTACACATTGCAAGAAAGTCAGCTTTGTAGGTTTGCTGGTTTTTTACATATTTGTTATACATATTTCTTTCTACCAAGACTCTGCCTCCCTTGCTCCTTTTACCTAGTAGCTGCAAGCAGCTCTTTAAAAAGGGCGATTAAGTGCTCTCTTGAATTGAAACCGTTTTGTTTACGCATGCCTCTAAGGATCAGTCCTACAAGGTTATAAGCCGTACCTGGGAAATGATACTGCAGCAAGTGTAGAGGGCGCTTATCACTTTGCAGAATAAGACGCAGTTATTTTATATGAATATGTGTCTGCCTATTTGACAAATTAGCTGGACTTCAGTTTCAGTGGCGTTTAAACAAGGACTTAAAATTGCACATGCCTCAGACATTTTGTTAACTGGAGAGTCTGGTTGGCCAGTGCAACTGCAAAGGAATCAGTGATAAAGAAGAGTTTGTGTAGTAGTTCTTAAGCAAATTATTTTTTAAGTAATATTATTTTTTAAGTATTTAAGTTGTTGGGTTTTTTTAAAGAAATATAAGATTAGGGAATTGCATTACTACAACCCTGGGCCAGATGTTACTTTTTAAATGTTAATGTATTACACTAATTTTAGCTTGTTAAAAATGCATGCTAACCATAACCTCCAATGGATACAAAAGCTTTTCTTTAAAGGACCATATGTATTCTAACTTCTGTTCTTCCCAGTTCCTTAAGTAGAACATCTCTTAAGAGGAAGTGACATTAATTTATTTTCTCTTTTAAAACATTGTGCTATTGTGTTAAAGCCGTGATTGTTTACAACTGCTTTAAATTTTAAACATTTCATTTTTGTGCAAGAAACTGAAATAAACTATGTAGATGATGTTATATTCCACTGAACTGGCAATATTTTACTAAAGAAATGTATCAAATTATCAAATGGTATCCAGAAAAATATTCACATAACATCCTACTGTGGTCAAGCTTGGGGGTCAGCAGCCTACAGCACTGGGACCAAATATGACATGCCAAGATCAGCTTTGGCTTACAGGGGGTCATGTTAAATCAGCAATTTAAAGGTTGCATGTTGAAGTGGTTGCATTAACACAGCAATTTAAAGAGTCTACATCAGGGGTAGGAAACGTTTTTTGGCTGGAGTGCCAAAAAACCCACAAGGTCAACCTTGGAAGGTGCCGGACTGCCAGCATGGCAGAGTCTGGAACAGCTGTTTGCAGTCTCCTGGCTGGAGCCAGCCCACGGAGCCTGGTCTGTTTGCAGCAGGGCTTGCAGCTTCCCAGCTTTCTGCTGGGAGTAGCCTGGGCTCTGTGGCTGGCAGCAGGTCCTTAGATCTCGGGCTGGCGGTGGTGTGCCGAGCAAAATGGCCTTGTGTGCCGTGCTCGGCACGTGTGCTGAGGGTTGCTGACCCCTGGACTACATTAAAGCAACCACTTGAAGCCTCCTTACCTGTGCCCTTGCTGCCAAATTTGTCATTCTTTGTTGGCATTAGCTATGGGTTTTAGTGGTACCTGGTAAGCAGAGGACACAGAACAGGGAGGGGATTGGAACAGTGGAGGATTGGCAGCCCATGGCATCATCCAGAGTACAAGTGCCTGGCCTGCTACTCTCTTGCCCAAATGACTTGATCTTCAGTAGAAGAAAGGTAACATCCTGTATCTTCAAACTTTGTGAAAAAAATGTTCCTCGGTACAGTAACTACTAGGGAATAGCAACATCTCCTTGCTCCAAGGCAGTGGTGCTCAACCTGTGAGAGCTTGTAGAACTTGACTTCTAGCTCGTGCGGGGTCCCATGGGCCTACTCCCATGCGCCTGATCATGCCAGCATGTGGGGTTGCCTCACAACTGGGTCCGGTGCATGGGACGAGGCTGGCTTGTGCAGTCACATCTACAGACTAATATGGGATCCCTCCTGCAGACCGACCCCCGCACTACTCCTCAGGGCTGGATAGGTTGTGTTCCACTGCTCTAAAACATAGGTACATTTAAGGAAACAGTATTTATCATATTTAAACTGGCAGATGAATAAACCAGACTAAAATTGCCGTTTCTTTAAAGATTTCCTCCAGTTTATAAATTCTAACTAGAATAGAAATGCTTAGAAAGATATTACTCAGTTTCAGGCTGTGGACAGTTGAAAAAAAGTATAGTATTCGAAGGGGATGGAAGACTGACTATCCATCATGGTAACTGTTTCTTGTGTGTCCTCTTTATCCTACACTAAGATGAATCCAAAATGTTGCAATTTAGTATTGGTTCATTCAAGGAGACATGGTTCTGGCTTAACTGTCACTTTCTGCATAAAAGAGGCGATGCAGGTACTATGCATCAACTGATCTGTAGTAAGGGATGAATCGTTTTTCACTTGACATACCTCAGTGGCACTTACACAGCTATGTAGCTGCAGTTTTTGGCACTTTATACTTGGTTTGAGAAGGATAGCCTGAGCCCTTTTAGATCAGTGAGGAAGAAACTTCCATAATCTCTCTGCTTCTTTTCCAGTAAATATAAATGCAGGATGAAGTGGGTCAGCTTTAAGAGGAGAGTTGAAGAGGGAGCTGGTTAATACCTGACCTCTGGGCTGGTCATTAGAGCACATTGCTGGGAAGCAGAAATTGCAGGGTCAAACCCACTCTTGGTGAGAGGAGTCTAGAATCAGGGTCTCTTGCTTCCTGGGCATGTGCCTTAACAATTACTATGCTGATAGGCTAAAACAGGGGTGCTCAACCTCCAGCCTGCTGGCCACATGCTGCCCATGGAGCCATGGCATCCATCCTGCAGGACTCCCCAAGGTGGGAAAATTTGCTGGGGTTGGGGGCAGGAGCAGCAGCAATACTGCCACTCTCCCTTGCTTCTAAATTCCCACATCCCCCATAGCTGGGTGGGAGCTGGCCGTGTCTCCTCTCCCCAGCACAACAGATCACAGCTGGGCCCCACTTTCTCCCATCAACAGGGCTGGGTTGGGGATGGCCTGCCCCTGCCCCCGGCCCCTTCTTTGTGGCCTGATTGGGACCCCAGCAAACCCTCCCTGGGCCTTGAGTCAGGATGAGCCAGCTCTGCCCCACAGATGGTCAGGGTATTTCCCATCAGGCGTGCAAGGTAGAAATATTGACCACCACTGGGCTAAAAGATAGAAGAAACAGAAACCAGAACTGTGTATGTGAAAAAATTGTAGTTACATAGCTACATGTGTGCCATTTAGGCACATACAGCGAAAGAGGATTTAGCCCTAAATCTCCCATCCTCCTTTTACCTCAGTATAATTGCTTCATCTGTAGCCATAGTTTGACACCAGCCCGGACATTGTGGGGATTACGGAGACTTG
>NW_017729030.1:44892647-44894605 GCF_001723915.1 Gavialis gangeticus | reverse complement strand
AGGTCCCTTCCGACCCTAGAAACTATGAAACTATGACTTCTGTTACCAGTTTTAACTCTGCAATAAGCACTCCAGTCTACTTTTAACTTATACATATGAAAATTAGGTAGTAAAAATACTTACAAAGCATTGCAAAGGAGGTTATTGAAATTAAAATGAGGCCATATTGTCCCTGGTGTTTGCCAGGAAAATGAAAGTTAGTCATGCATGCGGCTCCATTCTGTAGAAGGACCAGGGATAATGGGAAGCGTGTATCCTTGGAGGAACTTAAGGACTACTTAATCACCAAATGCCCTGGGGTAAAGGATATGAGAAGACATGGAATAGACTGGTGAGGTAGGGAATCAGGCTGTTTCCTGATGTGAGCATTACCCATCTGTTGCAGGAGAGTACATAATGGCCAGGCTGCCATTATGTCAGTGGAAGTGAACTTAATTTTGATTTGGTGTGTATTTCTACTGAAGAGAAAGGAACATTTACTAGAAATTGCAATACCTGCTTGTTTACAGTACACAGTAGCCCCACTGATATCACAAACATGCTGGGAGAAGTGACAATTTTGAAGAGAGTTGAAAGAAGTAGGGCAAAACAGGTTTGCCTGTAGGGCCAGGAAGAATATTCTGTACTTTGCCGTATGTAAGTTACCACAGTAAACAGCATAGGTTATGAAATCCAAGCTAAGGACTTTTCTAGACCTGCTGCTTATACTAGTTTAACTAAACTGTTTTTAAATCAGTGTAATAAAACAGATACAGGTATGTTAACAGAAGTTCATATTTCTGTTTTACATTGATTCAGCTCAATGTAAAACAGCTGTAGAAGTAGGGTTAAGTTAAAAAAAACAAAACAAAACAAAACCCTGCTTTTAAACTGAAATGCATGTGGTTGTTTATGTACTTGCTTTAGTTTAACTAAACTGGTTTAGAAACATTTTAGGAAGTTTAGGGTTATGAAGTTATGAAGAAGTAGTGTGCAAGTGTGTATGCCCAAAGGTATGTACTTTGATAAGTGAATCTGCAATACAACTCACCCTTGTCATGACATCATCCTGCATTATATGAATGAATCATTTCCTAAGAGTGACCCTACGTAAAACCCCCCTGTAAACACTTTTCTGGCTGTAGAGTTATTTTTACCAAAGGTCTAATGTATGAGGGGAGCAGTTGAGCACAGCTCTGTCTCCTGTGGAGAAATAGTAGGTTTTGGAATGATAAATGGGTTATTGCAAAAGAGGGCTTGGATAAGAGGCCAAAAAAGTTGAAGTGTTAAGTTATTAAAAGAAAATATTAAATGATCAGAAATTACCTGGGCCTGGCATGAGCCCAAAAAAAGTAGAAGGAAGAGGAAGAAAATCCATGTGTAGCTTTTCTTATTCCCTTTGAAAAATGCCAAGACGGTTTGTGGTTTGTTTTTTCCAGGTCCGCACCAGTGTCCTGTCTGAACACAAGGAGCCAAGAACAGATGCTGGGGTGAGCATTTTGTGTTCAATTTCACTTTGTGTTGACAGCTTAACCGCTGCCCCTTCACCCCCTCCTCAGCCCTCCTCAGACAAGAGACACTCTCTAACTTTAAAATACATGTAATGCTCCTAGATGGTTATCAGGTTATTAGGAGCTAACAGACTCAGTTTGTATTGGAAGGTGGGGTAGCTTTTTAGAGGTTCTTGACAGGAATAATAGACTTGATAAGTGATTGCTTTGAGTGCATTTATTCCTTGACTCCTGAAAATCCTTCTTATAAAGTTAATCTCAGTCCATTGAGGCCTTCTAGAATACTACTATCATCATATAACTAACTGGGTTAGGTATGGAATTTGGGATCACACTTATCTGAATAAGCATGGGCTTTAGTTTTCAGGGGGTGCATCTATACATGCCATTAATGTGAAGCAATAAACCTTGGAGTTTATTGCTCTTGGGCATGCTGTTTGAGTATGTGCCCGGAGCCGTAGCTTGTTG
>NW_017729030.1:44889833-44892374 GCF_001723915.1 Gavialis gangeticus | reverse complement strand
CACCCCACCCCACCCACGCATACACAACTCAATGTGTTGTGATGGGGCTGGCTGGGGCATGAGGGTGCTCCAATGTGGGGCTTGCCAGCAGGCATCCCCCTCACTGAAACATCCCTGTCAGCATCTACATGTGTGTAGATGTACAATAAAGAACACCACCATAGGATAGCACTTGTGTTTATAAGTACACCTGCAGCAAAGTTAAATAGCTTACTACAGTCTAATAGGGGTGCATCTGTAGATGCATGACTTTTACTGTGGAGCTGATTAGTCTACTCCGCAGTAAATGTCTCATGTAGATGCTCCCAGCATGAAGCAGAGGGTAAATTTACCACTGCTATAACAGTTATCTTTGTTGTGTTACTAAGTAATTTTGATGATCTATCTAAAGTCCACGGCTGTGCCCTACTTTTAAAAAGGGCCCTACTTTTAGGGAGGAATTGGGATAGTGCTTGTGTGTCAGGGCTTGATAAACGCAAATAAAACTGAAATGCCATTGGTTTGAGAAGTGGCAACCTTGTTATGTAACAACCTGGAGGCTCCCGTGGTTGCATTTTGAAAAACCTGGAGTCACTTTCTTCCATAGTGGAAGCATCTGCACTATTTATTGATTGATTTATTTGATTTGTCCTTCTCCAAAAAGGCTCATGGAAGCTTACAATAAAAACAAGATAAAATATAAAAACAGATAAAATATTAAAGTAATAAGTAATAAAGCAATTCCCCAAACAGTACCTTAGACCTTAACTCCACTTGCAGTAACATAATATGGGCTAGGTGAGGAGGGCATGTTTCCCAGGCACTGCCTAAGAGGGAGGTGGATGCCTTACTCCTGCTTCCTGCTCAGCTTGTACTTCCCAACTACAGGAAGCAGCAGGTTCAGGAAGTGTGGGTCACAGAGTGCAAAGTGTTCCAGAAGTCATAGTTTTATAGGGCAGCAGGGGAGTTTGCTTTTGGGCTAGGGACAAACATTCAAAAAGCCTGAGCCTGAATTGATTCAATCTTTGCAGGTTAGTCTAACCTGGCTAGGCTAAACCATATTTATAACCAGACAGACATCCCAGAAATGCAAGCACATGCCTGCAGTGGCTCAAGCTAAAAGCGGGGGGGCGGGAGGGAGTGCTATTACAGCCCTCCCTTCCCTTGCACATCACTGAGCTGAGGCGGGGCATGGCCAGCCCCCTGCAGGATGTTCTGATTGGCCCAGCTGGGAATTGATAACAGTGTTTATCACCACATTAAGAAAACAGAGGGACATTACCAGCTACCTGTTGATTTTGCCTGTTGATTCAGCACTGACTGTAGCCAGCACGTGGTCTGCTAGCTGTTACACAGACACCTCTCTGCAAGGCAAAGGGGAGGGGAGAATTCCTGCTTAGTAGCGAGTGGTGAAGGGGAGGTGGGGAGCAGCCCACAGTCTCTGCAGCTGAAGCCAGGGAGCAGAGGGCCCCACCCAGCCCAGAGAGCATGCCGGGATGCTAAGGGAGTCTGATTTATCTAAAAACAGCAAGGGGTTTGGAACAGAATGCATAAACTGGTTTCCCAAATTAGTTAATTCTGATACTATATTCAACCAGGTTTATATCAAACCAGTTTCAGCCATTTTCAAACTGATTTATGTGCACTGAACTTCAGTTCTGTTAAAGGTTTAAATCAGTCTCTGATCACTTACGCTGGTTTGTGTGTAATGTCTGTCTCCAGACCTTGTAGTAAGGGACAATTGACCTCATTTTTTGCCAACCAAATTCAGCAGATTTTTCCCTCCCAACATGGGCTTCAGTACCAAAAAATGAAGTGAAAGTTTCCACCCAGCAGCAGCCAACTCCACTGCTTCTCTAAAGAACTACCTGTCCCAGAATGTTTTGCACTCTATGATACATTTCCTGTGCCTGTTGCTTGTAGCTACTCTGCATGCTGCCTTGTGGGGAGGGCTGAAAGAGGTTTACCCTCTGCGCTTTTGCCCACCTAATAAAACCCTGGACAAGTAGAGTTTTATTACGACTCCTAAAGATGTCGAGACTCAGGCTGTGGCAGGCCTCAAGAGGGAGGAAGCTGAAGGTGACTATGGGGATGAGCTTCCATGTATTGTCTCTGAATGAACTTGGGGCACAACTGGAAATTGCAGGAGGTTGCTGTCAGCTTACCTTTGGGATTGTGATGAAACATAGAGGAGGCAGTTCCTTAGTTATGTAGGACACCGGCCATTTAAGGCTTTCTGTAAAACTTGCCTAAAATTTGGAAATGGGGCACCAAATAAATTTTAAAAGGGCAAATGATTTATTTAGTGATATATAATTTTGTGATATCTGAGTAACAGTTCTGCAGTGGCAACTTATATTGAGTTGGGATAAAGAGTTGTCCCACTTAGTGTTACCTTCCATTATATGACCTTGACAACCTTTAGTATAAAACATTCCTCTTCCTAATGCAGGTCAAGACAAAAGCTGGAACAGGCAGAAGACTTTGGGACTAGAAAATAATGGGTTGGGTTTGTTTGTTTTTTTGGGGGGTCCCCAACTCCCCTCCATTCCCCCCACCCCC
>NW_017729030.1:44878113-44889481 GCF_001723915.1 Gavialis gangeticus | reverse complement strand
CCCACACACACCACACCCCCCCCCCACACCCCCCCCCCCCCCCCCCCCCCCCCCCCCCCCCCCATACTTCCTTGCATACAACATACACGTTTTCTCTAAAAAATCAATTAGGGTGTGTGTATTAAACAGGGAAGCTGATTTTTTGGTTGGAATGGAAGCACCCTACTTTCATTCCTGCTGCATAGCACAGCAGTTGGTACATTCCTATTCAGGCAGCTGAGGGAGTCAGTTACTTAATGACTCATTGTTCTTTACTCCAGGGGAATTAACAGTCCTCTCTCCTTTTTAATGGGCTTGATGTTTCACTAATTGAGCTAATCTTTCTTAGGACAGTTTTGCTCTCTACTGGTTGCTTCTCGTCTCTTTGCTACTATTTCACAATCTTGGAGACACTTTAGTTCTTTTCACCCGTGGAGACCAGATTCCAGCAACAGCTAGAGTTTCAGCCTTACTTAAGCAGGAAATGCAGGGGGACCCATCTGAAGACTATCTCTCTGAGTGTTTGCCTTGAGAGAGGCATAACATGTAGCAATGTAGGTCAAGAAAAGTTCAGAAAAAATGAGCAGGGTGAGTGGATTTCCCTTTAAATGTACTAGAAAGTAATTGGTCCAGCCAAGTGTGGGAAAAACAAAGAAAACAAATGTTCATGTGTTTGGCTATAAACTAGGCAGATACAGTATTTCTATTAATAACTTGTATTGAGCTGCACAGAAAAATAGCTCCAGCAAGCAAATACATTCATATCTGGAGTACAGAGATGATAGAGTACAAGGGACTGAGGAAGTACTGTAACATGGGTAAAAACCTGAAAATTTAACATTTCCTGTATTACAGAAATCACTTGCAAAGGGGAACTCCTTCTCCATGCAGAATGAAAATTTTCCTGCGGCTCTGCTTTTCATGGCCTGTATGTGGCAGGTTGTTAGACTGTTTGTTTTTAATGAAAAAGAATGGGTTCCTCTCTGTAAAAATGGAGCTTAACAGCTTATTGATAATCATGTCAGTGATGTATGAAAGCATTCTGCAAGATAATACCTCAAGGCAGTGGGCTTCATTTTAATATTTCTCTCTTGCTGTGAGAGACAGATTTGTAGGCATAGGGCTAAAAGTAAAATGATTAAAACTTCAGGAATTAATAAAGATGTCCTTCTTTCTTTTTTTTCTCCCCCATTTATAGCGAAGTTTCCTGGGCTGCACTACTTTCAAAGTAGGGGACTTGATCAAATCAAAGGAGCAGCAGTTGACCCTTAGCCTGAGGTAGGTCTTTTTGTCTATTGTAAACCATTTCAAATTAATAACCCATGACATTTAATGATTGCTGCTTGACTGTGTTTGAAACTCAGAATTACTTCAGGTGTACTAGATGTCAACTTCAGGTGCTTCTCTTTCTAGTATGCACAAAGCCAAAGTGAAATAGCAATTATTGAAGTCAGAGCTTTCCAAGTGTCAGGTTAGAAAAGGTTACTAGCTCTTTTGATATGATCTCCTACGGAAAAATCCCAGAGCAGTTGAATTGAGAAGAGTCCTTTCAGAGATGCCTTCAGCAAGGAATATAGATGTTATTCACACTTATTTAATAAGTTATTATATTTTGTAAAATTTAAATGTTAACACAGTAAAGTTATTAGGACATGAATATTTAAGAGTTTATATATTTTAGACCCAATTTACCCCTACCTTGCATCTTTTATGATAACTGTATAAAGTAAATATTAAATGTTACAAATTGGAATAACAGCCCTGAACTGTGCAGAAGCATGTGTGACTAGACAAACCACAGGGTTATGGAGAACAGGTCTGGTGTTTGTTAGATGTGGCACTGTGTAACCAGGAATAAAAGGATGGAGTGGATAAGCTTGTGGTTAAAGCAGCAAGCTTGGAATCATAAGGATTCATTCTCCCCTCTGAGACAGACTTGTCTGAGCTTAGGCAAATCAGAGCATGACCCAAAGTCTTTTGAAGGCAATAGAAAAACTCGTAGGGCCTGATTTTTTACAAAAGTTGAGAGCACTTTTGAAAGCATCTTCCATTGACTTCATCTTGAATTTCAGGTGCTTAATGTCCTGCAGGTTGAACGTTTGTGGTCTCTGTTCAGTTTTGATATTATAAACTACAAATTAATATTTCTTTAACTCCCATTGGTAGGGTGAATTCACTAACATCCGTGAAGCATTCAGTCATTCTGGTAAATGAGGGCCATATAGCACTTGAATATCTAAGCAGATCACTCATTCAGACTTTGAGCCCTGTATTCAGAGTTTGTTTTCAATAGAGCCTCTTGAACCTTCCTGATGCTTCCCAGTTGGGAACTAAGAAGTTATATAAAGCTATACAGATGCACTAAGGGGCTGTCTAAAGCTAAATTCCACAGGGAATATAATATATACATACACTGTGTCTTGGCTGTTAGCCCAGACCCAAATCCATTCAGCACAACTGCAGTGGTTTCATTTTTGTCCAGGGCCATCAACATTCTTTGGAAAGGGGGACAAATTTTCATGCTCTTGCACCTGCATTTGTATTTTAAGTAATAAGAGTTGCCTATGTACAGGGGGGCAGCCTGGGCGGGAAAGGTGGAAAGAATATACTCCTCAATATATGTACATCGGTGACTGGTGCCTCCTCAGTCTGGGGGGTGCACCTGCAGAAGCCACTGGCAGTGTCGATGGGCACGGGGCTGGCGAACACACACAGAAGCCACCGGTGGCAGCAGCGGCAGGGACAGCCCTGTTGTGGGGGACACATGCCCCCCCAAGTCAACTATGCATATGTATATACAAATCTATATTGGTAAGTAAGTAATTAAAGAACCTTGGCTTTATTTTATCTTATTATATAACATTCTTTTATAACATAGTATTTTATATAGTAGATGTCACAAACCCCAGGGCCTTGAGTTCTAAAGTGGGTTAGCCTGGAATGTCAGTTGCCTGGAAAATCACTTCCAGAGGCAACCAGCAAGGGGACATAACAGCAAAAGGATTTGTTATGCAAGAGAAAAGAATTATACAGAGGAAACTGAGCATAGGTTTGAAGACAGAAGAACCTGACAAGTAAAGCTTCTTTCCATCTCATTTGGCTACACCCTAGACTTCCTGAGAGTCCTGCCAGAATTTTTAAGAGATCAGCCTTGCAGCTGATTCTATCAGCCCCAGCTCCTAGGGTCTTGGACCTTACTTCAGCCAGGGAAGAATCCAAAAGACAAAGCATATCCCGCAGATCGTTTCCTAAATGACTCCAAGCCCAACCCCCAAGTCAACCTTCTCATGAGTCATCAGAATCCTCCAGAATTTCTGGCCTCCCTGAGATACCTGGAATTCCTCTGGCCAATGAGCCAATTGTCTCTGTAACAGGACCAGACCCCAGGGGCAGTCATGATGCAGTGCGACTCCTGTTGGGCTCCAGCTCTGGATACCCCCCTCTTTTGCCCTCTCACAGCCTGCTACACCTTGTTAGTTGGCAGCTAGTTTACAAGCAGTTAGCCTGTGTATTAGCAATCAGCCAGCCCAGGGCCAGCTCA
This sequence comes from Gavialis gangeticus, assembly GCF_001723915.1. NCBI lineage: Eukaryota > Metazoa > Chordata > Crocodylia > Gavialidae > Gavialis > Gavialis gangeticus. The sequence goes on along the minus strand of NW_017729030.1, from coordinate 44,885,961 downwards.
GTTTGCTGCAACTTGTCTTAAAATAATAGGAGCCCTTTGGCTTCCTAGTACAGTCTTAGATGCCTTTTCTGTAGAGGAGTTGATTTTCCCATTACAGGGAGAAAGTGCCTTGAGTGTCCAACCCAATAATGCCTCCTTCTGCCTGTGTCTAGGAATAGCAGTTCTTTTTGCCCTAGTGTCACAACAGCAAGAGAGATTTAGCAGTTCTGTCCACTCCCTTTCCTTAGCTAAAACGTGCCCAAAAATCTCAAAGATATTCACAGACAACATAACATAAGATATATGGGAAAAAGCAACATAAATGGATACATCATAACGTGGGCTTTCCAATGAGACTATACATGCCACATCAGTGAAATAAATGCAAGAAAACAGTCATGACACCCCATGAAACCCTGGACCAAAGGTGGAGGTCATGACAGTAAACTGCTTTTTTTTATAAAATATGTACTGATCAGACTCTTGTATGCAGAACTTGCAGTTGGGATAAGTTTAGGTAAATACCCATGTATCAAATCAACCTTCCCTAGTCCTGATGTGAGATTAGAGTGTAAACTGAAGGTGTTGTGCAGAGGCTGTAGAAATTCAGATATTCAGATTGTAAACTGTTTGTGGCTGGGGCTTTGTCTATCTCTGTGCCTAACTAATGACACCTGAGTCTGATCTAGGTCTCTGGCAGGTATCATAATATCATACCATTGAACTGACAATACCAGGAAGTTTGCAAAAAGAGTTCAAAAGTTTAGATAAGCTGTAATAATTTTGCAAAAGATTCCTGCTTGGCTAGAATTGAACCTTTGAACCCATGTTCATTACTTTATTATTAGTCTTGTGTTTGTGGTATCTGTTTTTGTACATACAATATTTAAAATCGTTCCAGTCAAACTCCAGACACATGGAATTGTAGTCATTGTTGGGTGGAAATTTAAAAAAATATTTTCCAAAACATTATTAATATTGAATTATTTATCTTAGACTTAGTTTCACAGATGTGATCTGCTCCCTTTATGTTGCCAGGCAGCACAAAAGAAGTAGAAATTATGCCCACACCTCCTCAGTGACAGTACAGCCAATGGAATGAACTCTAATGCATGGAGTGTGTTCACCTTTTATTAGCACCCCCTGCTCAGGTAGAACTGAAAATTAAACAATATAAAGAAGGACTTTGAAAGAATGGTCTTCTGTCATCTGAAACACTGTAAGTAGGGTTCTTTTTCTCTGTGATATAGAGGCAGTAGTGAGAGGTTGGGAAAAGCAGTGATTTTGTTCTTGTTGAAGTTCCATTCTTCCCCTCCCCTATCCCCAACACCACTTCCTTTTCTACTTGTCAGTGGCTAGGATACAAGCTAAAGATCTGTATTCCTGAGAGATTCGTAGGATTTCTGATTTATCTCTTCATTTTGGGTTGCCATTTTTATTTTATTTTATTTTTTGTATTGCAGCCCTTAACATTTAATGCCTTAGAAAAAAAATTCTGGCCTCTCAACCAAATGAATGTTTAAGAGGATAGGTGTGTCTGCATGTAGTTCTCTAAGCCTGAATAGGTCAGTTTGACAAATTGCCTTTATTTCAGCAGTGTACAGAACCATTGTCTATAGAAAAAGCTTAATCACTTAGATATTTGCGTTACAGAAGTTTCCAGTCTGAAGGGGTAACTTCCCTTGATAGATTCAGATATTCCACTTTGCCAAGGATACTGCAGTGCAGTTTTTCAAAATTTAGCAGTTTTTTTTCATAGGGTGTTTGTGATGTGCCAAATGTGGACTGGGAAATAAAATTCTTGTTCTATTTAACAGTCTGAATGATAGCTGAATATTCACTGGAAAATATATGCTGACAGGAGATTCAATCCAACTATCCCTGGACTGCTGTCAGAAAACCTCAGTATGGAGCACTGATCACAGATTCAGTAACCAAGACTGATTTAATTCATCAATTTCGATTGCAAGGTCTTCAAAAGGGGCCAGTGTCTTGCTGTATATTTGTACCATGCATAGCACGCTGTGGCTAGGTACAGACATTCAAAAGCCTGAAGTGGAACCAATCCAAGTTACGCGGTTTTCTGTAAGCAGCATAGTTTAGATCAGTAATGAACAAAACACTCATATTCACTCCTTAGTGTGGGAGGCAAATCTTAGCCTGGGTTCTGCCATTTTTAAACCAGTCTGTGTGTTGAACTTCTGTTCTGTTATGGGCATAGACTGGTTTTGTGTGCCCAACTTCTGTTCTGTTACAGGTATGGACTGGTTTCTGATTACTTATATTGGTAAAAGTGTAATGTCTCTACCTGGCCTGTGTTTTAGCATTGGCTGGGACCTTTGTCCTTTTGTAATTACTAACCCAAATTACTAACCCAAACTTTTTCTGTCACTGAATTTCTAGTAACATCCAGTAAGGACCTTACCGTGCCTTATTCTCTGTAAGGTCCTTTCAGTTCAGGTGTGTTATATCCATTATTCCAGAGTTATTCTGGGGTACTAATGGTGTCATAGGCTTGTACTTTATTACCGCTCGTGTTCAGTGCTGTTATCCTGGGAGGTGGCCATACAGGTGCACATGTGTTATTTCCATATTGAATTATGATATTGTGCTTCTCATTGGGCTAAACAGTGGTAGAAGTGCTGCCAAAAGGGTAGTGGTACTCTTCTGGATATGCCTTGTGAGTTGCACTGGATTCCTCAGAACTGTCTTTTCTGGGGAATATGGGTTCATTTCCTTGAGTTGGGCTGCTTCTTGACTAGAAAAAAGAATGCCCTGAGTGGAGTTATCAAAGTACCTGGAATCATGGCAACAAAATAAATCATCTCTACACGTGATACTACATCACCATAGTGACATGCTATGGCAATGAACTACTTGGCTGTATCATACCACAGCTGCTAAAAATAACCATGTACTGCCGGAACAGCGCAGTACCAGCTGTTACTGCATCGTCATTTAGTACATCTGAAACAAAATACTAAATGACAGTGCAGTAACAACTGCACCGTGGGGAGCATGTGTAGATGCACCCTCTGAGTAGGTTGTAAAGAATTTTAAAAAAATCAGATCTACTCCTTTCTGACATGCTGTGATGAACAATAAATGATTTAACTAGTTCAGCTATTCAGTTGTTTTTAGCTATTTTGACACACAATGTTATCAGTGGCATCTGAGCTATACCCATGGCAATGCATGTGACAGTTCACCTTCTCAGAGCTCTTCTTTCAGGCAGACATCTTTGTCTCAAATACAGGATGTTCATATTTTCTTTACAAGCACAGCAATTAGAGATTTACTTAAAAAAAAAAAAGTTAAAATTTTAGAAGAGCAGGAAGAGAGCGTGGGAGAGGTCTGCCATGCTAATGCCCACTACTTTAATTTGAACCCTCAAGGGTATACCCTTTGTGCCTGTGCCTCTGATTCTCTGAATCAGCATTGAATCTTCAGATTCGGCTGAATTGAATTAGGAACAGTGATCTGAATCAACGAATCGAATCACTGTCCCTGATTTGGGCCAAATATGAATCGAATAGGGCCCACTTTGCACACCCCTATAGTATACTACTTCCAGGACACACAGTTGGGTTTCAGTATTTTCTGTACTTTTGGTGTGTATCAAAGTTCTGAGCATTTCAGCACAGGAAGACTTTTATTAAAGAACGGCATATAGGTTATAGTGTACTCTTTGTAGATACTTAATAATGCAAGGTCATTTTTTTTTCTTTCCTGTGTATTGTTTTGCCTTCTTCTCTAGTAGTAATCTATCACAGTAATCTATCACTGTCTAGTAATAGTATTACTGTACTAGAAGTATTTGATACTTGTTATCCTCCCTAGAAAGATTTTGTAGTTGCAATTTGTTTGCCATGTAGTTAAACTGTTGTGGTTTCTTAGGTTGCTTTGTCCTTCTGGCTTATATATTTTCCCTCAACATTCAACTGGAACAAATCCAAATGAATTTTTAAGACGATAAATCATAGCTATTTTCTAAGATACAGGTTGAAATTGTAAGACTACGGTTCAGTGGGCCAGTGGATGGTAACATCATTGAACATGAATGCTATTTAGCTTCTTATAATTAAATGAAAATAAATTTGAAAGCACCTGCATATGTCTTGCAATTGTCTTTGTGTATATAATTTGCACAACAAACAGTACAAAAAAACCTAACATATATGGACTGTTCTTGCCCTTTAAAGATCAGATTGAGTCTCTTCAACTAGTCTCACTTAGTCTACCTGATGAAGTTGTTTTCTGGTTGCTTCTGGGCATGTTATGCCACAGGAGGCAGATGGACAAAAAGCTGGCTTTACACACTAGGCAGGACTCCAAGAGAGTTGAGAGAGACTTGTTTTGACAAAGAACTTAATTAACATTACACTAAATACATGACAGCAGTGAATACACTAAATGATAGTTTCTAGTATGCACTTACCATAGGTTAAAGCATCTTTTTTTTTTCCAGGTGAAAAGGTGTGAGGCAGAATGTTGATTGACATGGGCCCTAGGTGGAATTTCCCATAATAAACAAAAGAAGGGAAAATTGCTGTCAGAAAATGTTATTTAAAATGAGTTTTTTCCGCATTAAAATATTTTTTGTGTTAAACTGTGTATAAGTCTGCTATTTAGCTTCATTGCACTTACTGCATATGTTATGCCATGGCAAAAAGGGGCTGGTTGTGAAACTGGAACAACTGAAAATCCTGAATTTTCCTTTTCAGGCAGTTACTCATGCTCATTTATAATTTACAAGACTATGCAAATACACAGTCTGCCTGTCTTTGTGTTCTTAACCAATTTTAGGAGCAAGTATATGGCCATGGGAACCAATTAGTAGTTCAGAGTTTGCATATTCTGAGAATGTATTAATAGTCAATAACTGTGTAGGAAGCAAAATGGATTGAAGTTTTCAATCCTTCAAGAGTTAGTAAATTCTCACATATTTATGATTGGCATAATACATATTCATGTAAATATGAACATATATTCATACTGATATATACTGATTCATATTTATGGGTGTGTGCGTGTGTGTATGTATGGATGGATTGTTGTGTATATATTGGTATATATATTGTTTTATGTATGGTTGGATTGTTGTGTGTGTGTGTATGTGTCTGTGTGTGTCTGTGTATATGTGTGTGCGTGTGTGTGTGTGTGTGTATATATAATATATAGATAGATAGATAGATAGATAGATAGATATAATGTGTGTGTGTATGTATATGTGTGTATATATATAGGCTTGTATGTATATGTGATTAAACTGTATATTGGTTTCCTGTGTTGCTTTGTTTTTCTGACTCATTTTTCCTCTCAACACTCAACTGGAACAAATCCAAATGTGTTTTTTATTAGATAAATCATAGCTATTTTCTAAGATACAAGTTGAAATTGAAATACTATGGTTCAGTGGGTGCGTACACGCATGCTCACTCACATATTTGATTATATATATTTGATCATGCATGTAGAAACACACATATATTTATGTATATTAACATTAAATGGTAGCATTAGACACAGAGGAGAGTGATTGTGGTTTTGAAACCCGAGTTATCTTGTCTTCAAGTCATCATCAAAGAGCTCCTGGACAGTATCAAAGAACTAAATAGGCAACACATTTGCAGCTAAAGATGATAGAAACATTCGTTCAGATTTAAAGGCGTGCTGTTCTATTCAGTTTTAGAGTAGCTTACAAAATATATAAATGAAGACAGTATTATGGGGAAGCACACATTCTTCATGCAGTTAGAACACATTCACTGCATTGGAGGCTTGATTTGTCCTTCTCTGTAATATGTCAGTGTAATTTCAAAGGTTTTCATACTTGTGTTTTCCTGTGCATTATTTGCAGTGCCATTCCTAATATAAGGTCTTCAAGACCAAAATGCAGTAGATTTTAAATCTCATTTTGGAAGTTATTAATGAGGCAAGATCATTGCCATACTCCTTCCTTTTACTTGTGAGGAGCAGAGGAGGGAAGCACAAAAGGAGGAGAAACCCATTTCTCTAAAAGGCAGAACCTGTTCTTGTGTCCTCGTACTCTGCTATGATGGTGCACTGGCATACCCAGCTGGCTGTCTAACACGAACTAAAACCATGTGTGGTATGGAGTTGAACAGAGAATTAGAGCCCCCAAGCTGTCTCATTCCCTGCCAAGCAGGTCTTCTGTCCTTCTCAGAGTCTGATTAAATAGCTCTTGAATTTGTAATATTCCTTATGGAACTGTGACTAGTGAGATTAGTGTAGAGTTTCCAATGATTGCCAGAACTAATAGGTTTTAATTTAAAGATGGGGAAATATCTCTAACCCTTTTCCTTTCAGAGAGAGATCTCCAAATGTGATCTGTTCATTAGGGACATTTTTCAATGGAGGAAAAAATTCTACCATACAGTCATAGACCCTTTTGTGAGGTAAGGCAAGCAAAGTGTGCACATTAGTGTCCAAAAATAATTTTTATATAACTTGTCCTTTTAATTGTAGTTGTGAAACAGCAGTAGCAGGTGTTATTTTCTGTCTCACTGATCATCTGTAGGGATGGACATGGTTTTTAAAGATCTACAACTGAAGAATCTCAAAACACACATGTTCTTAGATCCCAATCCTGTGAGCAATAGAATTGCTTCTCAGGTCCTCTCCTGCAGCAACATGCAGCCTGAAAAAGGAAAAAGAGATGAGGAGTTTCTATAACTGCCCTTCACAGCACAGAAGGCGAAGAAGGGGGGAGCTCACTGTACCATGCATGTCTGAGAGTAGAGGGAATAGAAAATGACCAGTGGTTACCTTCCCCTCCTGCTAGAATCCCCACCTTTTATATTGTTCCTAGGAGGGTTTCACTTACTGCATGTCTAGATGGGGATATTCTTAGCATGCAGTTATTACAGAGAGACTAGAGTGTTTTATATTCATACTTTTCTTGGTATCTTCCCCTTGTAGACAAGCTCTTACACTTAGGAAGTCAAAAACAACAACTTGTATTGTATTGTATGGCATAACTGTATTTCCTTATGCTAATCAAAATCAGGAACACACAAAGAAATACACCAATCTCTAACACTGTAGAAAAAATATTTTGTTTCTGTTGCCTTAATTAACATCTGTTTTGAGACTGTCCTGGTTTTACTGTACAGGCAGTACTCAGACTTACAACATAATTGGTTCCTGATAACTGTGTCTTAGGTTGAAATGTTATAACTCGGAACTGATTTTCCCATAGGGACAATGTTTTAAATTGGGGATTTCCTGAACCAAGGCCCAATACCCTATTTTCACCAAAAATAACCCAGAATGTTGTACTCAATCAATTATAGATGAGTAATATAGCTACATTAATGTATTTATATTGTAAATAGCAATCGTATCAATTTGGAAGGACTTCTTTGAGGTGACTTTGCTGGACTTTTTGAAAGGTTCTTGGTTGGACTTTTTGAAGGGTTCTTGGCTTGAGTCTTCTCAGGAGTCTTGGCTGTAGGTTTTTCTGGAGTCTTGTCTGCTTTCTTAAGAAAGTGTCGAAGGAAGTCTGGACAGATGCTCTCCAGGCAGATGGGTGATGCAGTGAACTTATTTGCTGGTGTGGCATTGTTCGCTGGTGTGTGATCAGATCAAGCGTTGTAAAGTCGAAACTGATGTCAGAAAATCAAAACGGTGTCAATTTATAAACATTGTAAGTGCTGTTTATTGTAACTCGAAACATTCTAAGTCAAGGACTGCCTGTATATACCTTTAGGAACACATTCATAAGAAAAAAAGAATTGGAGAACTTAGTACTTTGTCCATCTGAGGCCAGATTCTGTCCTGATTAATATAGAATTAGGGGCAGATTTTAGCCCCCAGAGCCCCCATCCATTCCCAGATGATGAACTC
>NW_017729030.1:44859506-44877957 GCF_001723915.1 Gavialis gangeticus | reverse complement strand
CACCCGCCCTTCTCCCTACCCCAGCTTATTTGTTTGGCTTCTGGCACTGGCAGATGCTGGTAAAACTGGCACTGGGAGCAGCTTGTGGCATGGAGGGGTTTGGTGGGCTGGGGGAGGCATTTATAGATTTTCGAGTCAGAAGGGAGCCTGAAGGATCATCGTGTCCGACCCCCTGCCCCAGGCAGGAAAAGGATCAAGGTCCAATGACCCCAGCAAGGTGCCTATCTAGCCTCCTCTTGAAGACCTCCAAGTTAGGTGATAGCAGCGCCTCTCTTGGCAGCCTGTTCCAGATTCTGGCCACCCTTACTGTGAAAAATTTCTGCCTAACCTGAATCTACTCTCCACTAGTTTGTACCCATTTTTCCCAGTTACTCCTAGAAGTACCTAGTAAATAGCACATCTCCAACTCTCTGTTGTCCTCCCTTGATAAACTTATCGGCTGCTACAAGGTCTCCCCTCAGACATCTCTTGTGAAGGCTGAAGAGATCCAGATCCCTCAATCTCCCCTCGTAGGGTCTTGCACAGAGGCCACTAGTCATGCGAGTGGCCCTCCTCTGGACCCTCTCCAGGTTCTCCGCGTCCCTTTTGAAGTGCAGCGCCCAAAACTGGACACAGTACTCCAACTGCAGCCTGACCAATGCTGCATAGAAGGGGAGCATCACTTCCCTTGATCTGTTGGTCATGCATCTGCTAATGCACGACAAGGTGCAATTGGCTTTGTCAATGGCTTCGTTATACTGCCGGCTCATGTTCATCTTAGAGTCAACTATGACTCCAAGATCCCTTTCAGCCACTGAGCTGCTGAGGAGGTCATCCCCCATCTTATAGGTGTGCAGGGGATCCCTACTCCCTAGGTGGAGTACCTTACATTTGTCTTTGTAGAATTGCATCCTGTTTCATTCTGCCCATTGCTCCAACCTATCCAGATTGGCCTGTATCTGCTCCCTGCCCTCCGGTGTGTTAACTTTGCCCCATAACTTGGTGTCATCTGTGAACTTGGACAGGGTGCTCTCCACACCCTCATCCAAATCGCTGCTGAAGATATTTAATAACACCAGTCCAAGGACCGAAACCTGTGGGACACCACTGCCCACCTCCTTTCAGGCTGAAGACAATCCATCTGCCACCACTCTCTGAGTGTGGCCCCTAAGCCAGTTTGCCACCCACCTGACTGTGTAAGTATCCACTCCACAGCCTGCTAGCTTCCTTATTAGAATAGGATGCAAAACTGTATCGAAGGCCTTCTTAAAGTCCAGGTAGATTACATCTGCCTCAGCTCCAGTGTCAAGGCAGTGTGTTAGCGGGTTGTAAAAGGCTATAAAGTTTGTCAGGCAGGATCTACCTGTGACAAACCCGTACTGGTTTCCTTTCAGCATCAGTTCCCCTGCTGGGTCTTCACAAATGCGCTCTTTAATGATTTTTTCCCACTATTTTGCCAAGGATAGAGGTAAGACTGACTGGCCTAAAGTTACCCGGCTCATCCCTTCTCCCCTTCTCAAAAATGGGCACCATGTTGGCCCTTTTCCAGTCCTTAGGGACCTGGCTGGAGCACCATGAGTGCTCAAACAGCCATGCCAGCAGCTCAGCTATGACATTGTCCTGCAGGGGCCCTATGATACACTGTGCCTTCCTTTTGCTCACTATGTATCTGTAGAAGAACTTTTTATTGTCCTTGATGGTTGTAGCCAGCCTAAGCTCCAGTCCTGCCTTGGCCTGCCTAACTGATTCCCTGCAATAGTGTGCCTCCTTGGTGGCTGCCCCCTGCTTCCACTGCCTATAAATCTGTCTTTGCCCCCAGTATTTTCTGGAGTTCCCTGTTCAGCCAAGAGGGATTTTTTGTCCCCTTGCCCCCTTTCCTGTGTAATGGAATAGTCTCCTTTTGTGCAGCAAGGATCACTCCCTTGAGAAACCGCCAACCCTCCTGGACCCGCATAAGCTTGATGCCCTTGAATTCAGCCACCTCACTAACTAGCCTTCTAAGTTTACTAAAATTTGCCTTTCTGAAGTCTAACACTTTAGCCTTGCTGGTTATTTTCCCCACCCTTCGCTGAATTGTGAATTCGACCAAATGATGGTCACTATCTCCTAGGTTACTGTGCACTCACAGGTTACCCACAAAATCATCCCCTGTTGCTAAGACCAGGTCTTAGCAGGGCGTTACCCCTGGTGGGACTGGTCACCTCCTGGGTTAGGTGGAGGTCCTTCACGCAGTTGAAGAACCTACATGAGCAGTTTGTTTTGGCCGTCTGCTCCTCCCACCAGAAGTCCAGGTAATTTAGGTCCCCCATGACCACTGCCTCTTGCCTGAATGGCCTCTGAGAGCTGCCTGGAGAATACCAGGTCTAGCTTGTCATCCTGATGAGGAGGTGTATAGTAGACCCCCACTATCAAGTCCTTTTCCCCTGGACCCCCCTGTATCCTGCATTGCCCATCTGGGAGTTGTGGGGAAGGGGCAAAAGACTAAAAATAGTCCTGTGCCAGGTAGGAGGTAGGAAAAATGAAGCCCCGGGGCTGTGCTGGGAACTGTACAGAAGTTTTAGATCAAAATTCGTTGACCCAATCCAAAGTATACCTCCACAGTAGGGTTGACTTAGATCAGGTCAGCCATTTTTAGACTAATCTAACTGTCCTGAACTACTGTACAGTTCACACTTATAGCTACCTAATTAGTATAGGGTCCTCACCTGGGTGAAGTAATTTAGTCCAGGCAGCCATTTTTAATGCAGTCTAATCTCCCCCTCACCTCAAATGTCTGTACCTAGCCTTAGTTAAAGCGGTGAAACCTTTTGTTGTGGACTTTCTTAAGCTGCATCAAGTAGGATTTTCTATCAGGTTAGCTTCCTCTGTCCACATGCAGAGTTGCAACAGTTTAATTAAAACAGATCAATGTTCCCCACCTTAAGGGTACATAGGTACCTAACTGTGCGATAAGCTGTTGTATGTAATTACAGGGTGTCAGTTGGGGTACCTGGCTATTTCATGCATTTTCCCCATGGTAAATGCAAAGCAGCTTACAAATGAATGGCTTAAACAACCTTACATTTACTTTGGGGTAAAAGTGTTTACACAAATCGTTACCACACAGTAGCTGTGCCATAATTGCTGTCTAGCTTATCTCATATTGTCTAGCTTATCTCACAGTATGAGTCTGTCTACCCCATACCCTTAGGTACAGTTAGTATAGAAACAGTTACTGTATGTCCTCAGAATAATTGGTTCAGATTTAGACCAGTGTTAACAAAATTAGATTCTGACCCAGGGTTCCTAGTATCCACCATATTATGCAAGGTATCTGTTTCTTATTTTTCATTAACATTTTCCATTCAGTGTTTTTATTGATTTTTACACTGCTGTAATAAAGACTGGGGTAGATCAGTCAAGGCATCTTGCCATAGCTCCAGAAGTATGAGTTCAGTCCCTGCACTGGACTTATGCCAAAGGCTGCCTGCAGTTGACCCAGCTATAATTGCGTATCCAACCATTTGGGGAATTGATGACAGCTGGCTGTGATGCTGACCATATCACTCCCTTGTGTGCTGTAACCATGCTAGTCCAAGAGGCTGCTCAGCTTGTGTGGATCTTTAACCTTAACCTTTGTAGTAAAGAACAGTTTAGAATGCATAAACCAACTCCCATAGCAGTGCACCAGCTTTAATCAAGTGTTGGGAGGTCACAGCTGCATTATTGGAATTTTGAAACTAAGTTTTGTAGGGTTTTTTATACTACTTGGGAAATGTTATCTTTCTTTATAAGCATTTTATACTGTGGGCAACATGTGCACAATAGCCTGTTGTTAAATGCTTAAAAGCAGTTTAACTAAGGATAACTCTGGTTAGTTTGTCTCGGTCAAATGTGCTATAGTTAAGGCATCTTACATTAGTTAGTCTCCCATGGTCATCACTTCTGTTTACAACACCTTTAGTTAAGACTTCTAGAGGTGAGGATGCCTTGGTTCAAGGATGGCCAACATGCGGCGCACATGCCACAAGTGGCATAGGCAGTCTCTGTGGGCACTGACACAAGTGATATTTGTGAAATGATTGGCCCCTTGAAGGCACTCTACAGCTGTGCCCTGACAGAAGTACACGGCTGCGGAGTGCTTTAAAAGTGTTCAGTTGTGTGACAAATTAACCCTTGTGTAATGAGGGTTCATATGAAGGTGCTTCAAAATGGAACCCCTTCATTAACTTCTGTCTGTCCATGCCCCTGGTGCTGTCTGCAGCAAGGGGGAGAGAGAAGGGATGGGGATGGAGCTCCAGGCTGGGGTTTGCCCAACCTGAGCTGAAGGGGGATTTGTGGTGGGGCTCCAATCCACCCCCCCCCCCCCTCCAGCTGAGGCTACACAAACTCCAGCCTGGAGCTGCCTCTCCTCCCTTCTCCCCACTCTCATCCTGCAGACAACATTGGAGCTGGGAGGGAGGGAGGCCATGGTTAAGGGAGAGAGGCTGCAGACAGGAAGCTCCTCCTGAATTGGCTTCAAAGTGGAGCTTAATCCCACACACCCCTGACCCAACCATGAATGTTTGTTGGGTTGGGGGAGGGGGAGGTTGCTCTAAGTCATGGCACTTTCTTTTCCCTGACACTTCAAATTTAGGGTGTCAGGGAAATGATACAGGAATTGGGAACAAGTAAAGAGATTGTGATGATTTGGGGAACCTAGTATGACTTGTGAATTTTGGTTGATCTTATAGAGTTATGGAACTACTTTAAAATTAAAGCTTCTATAATTATGTGCCCACCTCTCTCAAGGCCAGTACTCAACTGTTAACTGAGGGGGGAACCTAATGTGGTTTTAATCCATAATTTTAATAATGGATTTTAGGTTTTTAATCACAGAATTTGTAGAGGGGGTAGCAGAGAATTTGCAGTTTTTAAACAGAAAAACACAGGATTCTTGCACATTACTAAGTAGAGAGGGAGAGAATTTCCCAAGTTCAGTGTACTGCCTATTGCACTCATGACAACTGTTCCTTCATTAGTACTTGAATGGTTCTTACTTGTTGAGGCTCTACAAGATGCTTATAAAGACAAAATACAATATGAAGACAGTCCATGCCCCCAGGTGCTTACAATCAAGTTATGAAAACATGGAAGATGTATACTGCAAACTCCCACAACAAATGGAGTATTACATGCACACATACATATGCATACACAAAATGGGTGAAAGCTTAGCAAACCAACACAGAGCCGGCCGGCCTGGCCCAACGGTACATGGACTGGGAGCCACGTGCCATCAGTCTGGGTGGGCTCTGTGCTTCCACGTGGGCCTTCCAGCACTCCAGTGGGAAGACTTATATGGAAGCAAGCAGGAATCCACCTAGCCCGATGGTGCACGACTCCATGCCTCCATGCGTGGCTTCCCACCTGGCCCAATGACACGTGGCTTCTGGTCCCCACACCATCAGGCTGGGCTGGGCCGGCCCTCCATGTGGGGCTTCCAGCACTCCAGTGGGAAGCTGCACATGGAGGCATAGAGTTATGCACCATTGAGCCAGGCTTGCCTCCACATGTGGCTTCCTGCTGGAGTGCTGGAAGTCCCACATGGAGGGCCGTTCTGCCTGGCCAGATGGCGCGTGGATGGCAGCAGCAGCTCGGTACTTGCCCCAGCCTCCAGCATGCTACAGCATTCCTTGAGCTGCAGCACTGTACTGTGACCACCGCCACCTTCTCGCAGGAGTGGGTCGCAGGGCAGGTGCCCTGGCTGTTCAACACAGATAGGCATGCAAGTAAAAGACCCTGCCTGTCCTGCCCCTGGCAGGGCGCAGAGATGCTGCCCGGGTTCTCCCGTGTTGGCCTGAGAGTACCTACCGGCACTGTCCCACTCCTTCAGCCCTCCTCCTACACACCCCTGCCCTGCCTCCCACCTGTCCTGCTGGCTCTTCTCACAGCCTCCAACCCACCCACCAGCCCTGGCTGTCACCCATAACCAGCTCCCCCCCAGCCCTTCCAGTACCCCTCATTCCTGACCTGCAGCTCCCTACCTACCTCCTCAGCCCTGCTGGAGAGAACCCCCAGCTGGCCCTCAGCCTGCTGAAAGCTTCACCTACCCCAAAGGCTTGAGTAGGGAAAGTGTAGTGAAGCCAGGCTCTGGCTGACTCAAGAGTCTCAGGCCCTGCCCTTTCCCCCTCTCTCTCCCTCTTGAAACAGGGATTAGGGTTTGCTGCCTTTTTTGCAAGAAGCTCTTGCAGGCTGAAACTCTGCCAGCCTGCCAAGAGCTCTTTGTAAAAGTGGAAAATCTGTGTTTCTCCCTCAAAATGAAAAATCCACTTTTTTTCTCAGTTGAAAGGAAAAATCCACATTTTTTCCATGGGAAATGGAAATCCTGGATCCCTGGTAATGTGTATGCATGTGCACTACCAGAAATTGGATAAAGTAGACAGGCATGTTCACGGATATCCCACCCTATTCATTAGCACAAGAGCAAATGACAATTGTTTTAACGAAATTTAAGTAGGATCTTGTTTTTGTTTGTTTTTTTACTGCTTCATTTCTCTTTTCTTTTACTAGTTCATGCAAGATTTTAATCTGATATTTGTGTCTGCACAAGTTTTAAATGTATGGCATGTCTATTGTCTGAAGGCTCTCATACAGCAATGGTATTTTAAATTCACAGTGTCTGACACAGCTAATGATGGTTTTTCCCTGGACACTCTTTATTGATTTGTATGCCTGTAGCATTAAAAAATAAACCTTGTTTCATATTATGTTACATTTCCAGAGCCTTTTTTTCCTTTTTTTTTTGCTGTGGGGAAATGAAACACTGTAAGAGCATAGACAAGATCTCAATGTTTTAGTTTCATTCTGTTATGGAACATTTCTTTTGTAGTTTTGAATAGATCTATGTTTCGGCATGCAGTATGGCAGATTTTATTAGGATGTGGGAAATATTCAAGAAATAACCATTTTAAAGGTTAGATTAAAGATAAATTATATTAAGCGCATATTTCAGACTGTGTATGGCTAGAGTAATCAGATAGATATTGATGCTGAAAGGAGAAATCCAGTATTCAAGGGGAGGGAGAGAGGAAAGGGATTTTGCAAGTGCTTTGTAAGAAATGTTTCCATTTCAGTTTTGATTTATTTGGTCATGTCTTGCATTGTAGCACCATGGATGATTCTCTTGTCAGCTCATTTACAAAGTGAACCTAAGTTGTCATTCATTTTCATTTTCACTTGTTTGATAGTGATATAAGTGACAATAGACTCAGTTCTATTGTTTCCAGTACATTCTCAAATATGCCTGCAGGTTTACTTTTGCCCTGAAAACAGAAACTATTTAAATCCAGTACTGACTGCAGGTTTTAGTTAAATATTTAAGTCAACCAGGCCATAAGGCAGAAGTTTGGCATATTGATCAAAATGTATTACATTTTTGTGAAATGCTGGTCTTTTATCAGCACATCTGCCATGGCACCTGGATTTTTAAAGGTATATGTGAGCTGGAAATAGCTGTTCACATTGCATATTCACTTGCTGCTCACAGGGTGATTTATCCAATTATTAACATAGCCTGACCTATTCAAGGCAATTATGGCCTGAAAAGAAAAAAATAGGTCAAACAAGTGAAGTGGTCATGGTAATTCAGAAAAAGAAGTGACTTGTCATTAATCCATTACACACATTTTGTATTTTGTTATTTAAAAAGAAAATAAATTGTTTTTCCATCATAAATTTTAAAATTAATTTTACGGACTTTTGTCAGGGAAACCCTCTGGTAGCAGAAACATGATTGCTTACTAATAATTTCCACCTTTGTTTTATATTAACTAGTTTGTTCATGTAGAGTCATTTGATTGAGGCCTGCTGGTATTGGTTGGTTTACTTATTGCCTTATCACTGGTGAACTTGTTTTGAACCAAACAAAAAAAAAACCCCCAATGCACAGTGTGGATAATTATGTAAAGTCTGCAAAGGTTTATATTGAAAAGTATTCAGTTTGTTTAGTGTCAAATAAATACATTTAAATATTTCCCATGTTAGAGAATAGTGATAGAGACCAAAGGCAAACATTCTGAAGTTAAAGTACAGAACTAGACAATTTGCAAATTTATTCCAGAAACTGGAAAATATTCCAATTTAGAAATGTGGAAAAGGCCCTGACTGTGAAAAACTATGAGCATATGATTGTAAGACTTCACTAGGGCTACCCAGCATGTGTGAGATTTGTAAGGACACGTGAAATCATTGAAATTGAGACCCATATTACTTTGGAAAATTGCTTAGTATTCTCTTGGTCTGATTCCTTATTAGTAATATGGGGAAGATAAGGCTATTTCTTATCTCATAGGAATGGTGTGAAGATTACTTACCTAATGTTTTAAGATGCAGAAAAGATTTGATGCAGAGGAGGAGTGTGATGTTTTCCTGGAACAAAAATTCTCCCAGGAATACAGAACATGTTTTGTCTTTAAAAAAATTGCGTATATTTCCCAGCATTATCTTGACTCTGGAGGTTGCTATTTTTCTCCTAGCCGCGTAGTCGTTTCCTCAATGCCTTCATTCAAGTACTCATCCTAACTTATAAGATTATACCTGATGCCCCAAATGCTTCTCTGCTCTCACTCTCCCCATTTCTTATATTCCTCCCAATCTGTTAAGCTCCCTACAAAGCTCCTTTCATCTGTTTTTCTTGCTCTCAACTTTATGCCTTTTATCTCGCTCTCCCCTATTTCTGGAATAGTCCTTTACTCTCTATCCTTTCTCTCCTAAAAGTCCAGTTCTTCAGTAATCTCCACCTCTTTTTTTCCATTCACAATCCTGTCAACCTCTCTTTCTTAAGCTGTATTTTAGGGTCAGTGAGATTTGAGGAGGTACTTCAGCTTCTGTAAGGATATAAGTTTTCAAGTCTCTGGAATCTATGAATACCAAAGTTATCCCATCGCAAATTTGGAGATCTGAATCTAAACTTTATTTCTTTGACTGAAGGAGACTTTTTCAAGTATAATTAAATCAATGTAAAAAGGAATGTGTTTTCTCTGCTTGTTCACCTGATACAATAGCAGTGTTTCCCAGACAGTTGAGGAATGCTACTTAGCAATAGTTAGACAAGGAAATCAAAGAATGGGTATTCACACTTGTTTTACTCTTTGATTTGGTTTAGCACTAGATTTTGTGATATACTAAAAATGTTCTCTCTTCACAGATAATGCTAGAAGCAGGTACTGATGTATGCTATCGTGTTGTAGATTATAAAGGAATTTGGGCAAAAGGGGTATTTCATTTTTTCTTAAAGTCCTCTTATCCTGAGAACATTTACAGTATCTCCCCACCATGGCAGATGATGGCAGGGGGGACTACCGCCATCCTCCTTAGTTTTAATGAATATATTCAAAGTTATCCTTGGTATAAGCAGGAAGATGCAAGTAATTTATTTATAATTTGCTTTATGATGGTAGAAAAACAGTTTCAGAGAGCTAAAAAATAGAAGAGTAAATAAGTACTGAGTAATATCATTATTGAAAAGTCTTCTGAAGAATGTTTGTTTTTTTTACCTAATATTTGGTTTCAGGACTTCTGATGGTGGAAAAACAGTGGGTACCATAGAAGTCAGCTTTGTGAAGATGGGAGAGATAGAGGATGGGGAAACAGACCACATCACAACAGATGTGCAGGGACAAAAGGTAGGAACTCAATCAGCTCACTGCACAAATTAAATTAGAATGATCAGCTGTGCCAGATGCCTATATTACTAATATCACACTGGGGTTTAAATGTGTGTTGTTTAAAAAGCTAAAAAGAAATCCTCTCTGGAATAAAGCAAAATGTTTGCTTTCTAAACTAAAAATAGATTTGTTCCAAGTCACATTCTGTTCTCATAGTTTTTCCTTATGTGTTTTTTTTTTAGAACAAAAGTATTCATTTTACCCTCAATTAACCACTGCTTGAGACTGTCACAATATTGTATGAGGTACTTTAGATAGTTCAGTTCCCTGTGCCGTACTTGGTAGAGGCATTAAACTTTAATATTGTTAAACTTTTCATGCAAAGGGCAAGTCTAATGAGAACATCACATCTTGTGAAATAGCACGGGAACACATTTTCAGAGAAGCAAGGTTGGAAATAAGAGGCTGCATCATGAATGGTTTTACCACTTTTCTTCTGTATGTTTAGAACTGTGGGCCACAGGTTTGAATTCTGATGATACACTTTCTGTTTCTGTACACCGTTCTTCTCAAAAGATACCAAAGCACTTTTAAAATGTTAAGCCATTGTAAATAGGTAGTTTTTTCACTCACTTCCAAAGCAGCTAGGAGATGATGTGAAAAGTCAAAACGTGCTTTTTTTTCATGGATTTGGCTCTGTTAATAGAAGTTGGCACAAAATATGCAACATGAACTACAGTCCTTGCTGCCGCCTCCTGGGGATTCAGGCCAACCTAGATAGGCTCACAAGGTGGCCGGATACGAACCTGATGACCTTCAACATAGAGACATGCAAGGTCTTCCACCTCAGGAGGAAGACCCCACATCATACCTATCGGCTTGGCAGTACTTCACTCAATAGCCCTACGTCTGAAAGAGATCGGGGGGTCGTGATTGACCACAAGATGTATATGAGCCTCCAATGCAATGCTGAAGCTGGCAAATCAAATAAAATCCTGGCTTGCATCTACCAATGCATCTCAGACAAGACCCAAGATATCATTCTTCCACTTTATTCAGCCTTGGCGAGGCCATTGGTGGAGTACTGCATCCAATTCTGGGCTCCACACTTTAAAAAGTATGTGGAGGAGCTTGAGAAAAAGTATGTGGAGGAGCTCGAGAAAGTCCAGAGGAGAGTCATGTGCATGATCAGAGGTCAAGAGAGCAGACCATATGAGGAGTGGCTGAGAGGCATGGGACTCTTCAGCTTGGCAAAGTGTAGGCTCAGGGGGGACTTGGTGGCAAAGTATATCGGGGTGTTCATTAAGACCTGGGAGAACATCTGTTCACCAGGGCTCCCACAGGGAAAACAACGTCTAACAGTCAGAAATTGCTGGAAGGCCATTTTAGACTGGCCATAAGGAAGAACTTCTTTACTGTCCGAGTATGCAGAGTCTGGAATAGACTCCCCGCAGAAGTGGTGCATGCACCTACTCTGGACACATTCAAGATGTGCTTAGACAGTTATCTTGCTGGGGTCCTCTGACCCTAGCCTTCTTCCTGCCCAGATGATCTGACAAGGTCTCTTCCAGCCCTAATGTCTATGAAATCCTCAGGCTTGATTGTACCACATTTGGGATAGGGACAGACATTTTAAAAGCCTGAGCCTGAATTGATTAAATCTTTGCAGGTTAGTCTAACTTGGCTAGACTGAATCAGTTTGTAACTGTACAGACATCCCAGAAATGGAGACACATGCCTGCAGTGACTCAAGCTAGAAGCCAGGGGATGCTAAAGCAGTCCTCCCTTCCCTTCCATAGTGCTGAGCAGAGGGGGGCGTGGCCAGGCCCCAACAGGATGCTCTGATTAGAGAGGTCTGCCTGCACCATCCCAGGCTTTTCCTAGCTTGCTGCTCAAGGGGCAGGAGTGTTGCCAGACTCCAGTCCTGGGCTACACTCTGAGGCAAGGGAGGTTTGTGCAGTGCATGCATCTGTTGATGATATCGAACTTTTCAGTCTCCCTCACTGCTTCTTTATACTGTCTGCAGCAAACTGGCAGGCAAGCAAGCCAGCAGGGGACAGATAACAGTGTTTTATCACCCCATCAGCAAAGCAATAGCCTCTCTCATCAGTTCAAGCTCTTCTTAAACAGCTTTTTCCAAGGAAGGAAGGAGAGACCTTACCAGCTGACCTGTTGATTAACTGCAAAAAGCCCTAAGTGGACACTGTCTTGTCTGCCTGTCCCAGTGAAATTGGAGACATGCACAGAGACACCTCTCGGCATTATCACATGCCTAGGGTCCGTGGGGCTGGGGTCTGTGCTATGGGAGATGGGGGGTGGGATTCCTGCTTGAACAGCAAGGGTTGGTGAGGGGGACAAGGGG
This sequence comes from Gavialis gangeticus, assembly GCF_001723915.1. NCBI lineage: Eukaryota > Metazoa > Chordata > Crocodylia > Gavialidae > Gavialis > Gavialis gangeticus. The sequence goes on along the minus strand of NW_017729030.1, from coordinate 44,865,990 downwards.
AAGTCAGGCAGACCCTGCTGTGTCTGCAGTCTCTGCTGGAGCTCTGGCCTGGGAGCAGAGGGGAGGGGTCAGCCCTGGTGTGGAGCAGAGAACCCTGCCCATCCCAGAAAGCATACCAGGATGCTGGGGGAGACTGGTTTAATTTAAACCAGCAAGGGGTCTGAGACAGACATTGCATAAACTGGTTTGACCCAAATCAATTAAGTCTGATATTACATTGAACCAGGTTTATCGTAAACCAATTTCAGCCATTTTGAAACTGGCTTGTGTACACTGAACTTATGCTCCACCTGTGACCCAGAGCCTGGCAGCACTCAGCCTCAGCTCCCAGACGGCACGCGGCGTGCTACCGAGCTGTGCTGCACCTGTGCAGTGGGGCAGCTTCCATGAAGATGCCAGGCAGGGGGGGGCGATCCCTGCTGCCCTACGATGCATGGGGGGTCTCTGCCATGAGCACCCAGAAGCCCTGATCCCTGCTGCATGCAGTGAGTGGGGGTTTTTGTTTGTTCTTTTGTTGTTTTTTTTAAGTGCTGGGAGGCTGGGGATGGGGCCAGGTAGGGTAGCCTTGGGGGCTTCTCCCGCGGCTCCTCCCCACCTGAGAAGAGGCAGGCACAGCTGGAGGAGCCACAGGAGAACCTGCAGCTGCCCAGCTGTGCCTGCCTGTCCCTGGCCGATTTGAATTGGCGCCAAATCTCCAATTCTGATTCAGCCGAATTGAATGGGGACAGTGATTCAAATCACCAAATTGAATCGCTGTCCTCCAAATCCAAATGGAATACTTCTTTATTTGCATATGCCTAATAAACATTCCCTGCTGGGCAGCTCAGGAAGAGAGTGGAATAATCAGTGTCCTGCAGGGGCCTGGCCATGGCCCCCTCACCTCTGCCCTATGGAAGCCCTAGCGCCCCTCAGCTTCTAGCCTGAGCCATTGCAGGCATGTGCCTGCATTTCTGGGATGTCTGTGCAGTTACAAACCGATTCAGTCTAGCCAAGTTAGACTAACCTGCAAAGACTGAATTAATCCACGCTCAGGCTTTTTGAATGTCTGTCCCTTGCATAGAAGTCCATCAGCGTGGAGATGACCTGGAGAGTCCCTCTCAGTTGAAGCAGCTGAGTTTGTTTTAGAAAAATGTAAACTGAAATATTTGGATTTTTCTGCAAATAAAAGTCTAAAATATTTTTTGATTGTGGAATTCTAACAAATATACTTTTTGCCCCAAATTGGCATGAAAACTTCACATTTCAACCAGCTCTAATAAAGAGGCAAATACTGATTTTTGACTGCAAAGAATCCCATACTAGTGTAACCCATGACACTGCTGGGGGACTGGGATGAGAAGGTGAGGTGATGCTTCCCCCCACTTTCATTCTGATAATCCACCCCCCTCAGGAAGTGCCCAGGGCTCATGTCCTACTCATTTACCCACACTACTGATACCAGCCATAGTTTTATCGTGTATCTCATCTAGTGGCTGTAGAACCACTAGCCATTGTGAGTGCTGGGGGAGGAACATTGCATTTGTCCTGGGACAAGTTGTGCTGTGCCTGTTTGTCCCAGAACAGAAAAGTCACAGGGTTGGCATGCACACACATTGCCCTTCAAATCAGGGTTCAATGTGCAGCCAAATGCACTCTCACTTTTCTGCACTTGATTCACTGTTGCAATCCTGGAACAACAGTTCAGAAGCACTTCACAATGTCCATAGAGAAAATGTTAATATGCCTTATCCCATGAACCTTTTTTAGGGTTTTCCTTGGGACAGCAAGTATGGATATCTCAATGATTACACTCTGTCCTGGGATAAAATGTTTTTTCCTCAGGCAAATGTGACATCTAATTGCAGCCTTGGAAACTTATATTCATCCCTTGCTTTTTGTTCCACCCCTTTGGAAGAGGTGTGTTGAAGCCACAATGGCTACTGCATCCTTGATGCATCACTAACAGTTGCAAAGCTCTGTCAGTCTTTCCAATACCTTTAAGAATGGTTCCTTCTCTCCTACTCCATCTTGAACAGATTTAAGCACAGCAGAGGACTTTGGCTGTTTGCTAGTGGTTAAGGTTCGAGCCTAAATGAAATGCAAGAAAATAAGAGAAGTTGATGTGCTGCCTTTGAAAGCAGGAAAAATCTGACATAATTTAAAATATAAGCTTTTAAAAATATATTAAGATTGAGAATTATACATGAGAGTACGCCAGAAAAGAAGCCTTTAAAAATGAAGTTGAAGATTGATGTAGAAAATAGTGCTAAAAATGAAATCATCAGGTGAGGAAAGAGTTGTTGGGAAAGAATAGTAAAAAATGCATGTTTTAAAAAAAGTGCATATAAGTTACTAAGAGTCTCCAGCAATAGTCCATATGCTATTCATTAAGGACACTGTTTATAAAAACATTTAGAAATGTCTCTCCCCATATCCCAGTCTTATGCGCTATTTTATTAATTTCAGACAACACACAATTTTCATGGGAAATAATATTAATTGCTCTAGTAATGGCTTTCATGTCAGATAAATAAATTCTTTGTGTGTGAAATAAGGTGGTATTTGAGCTGGTCAAAAAACAGAAATATCATCCTGTAGAAGATTCTGAGTTTTGACATTAATTTGTGCCAAATCTTTCTAGAAAGTAGGAATTTCACCATTTTCCAGGAAGAAGCATGCTGAAAGATTAGGTTTTAGCTTTACTATAAAAATTGAAACAATGTTTTAGGCTCATCAAGTGACAATAGTTTGATAATTGTTCCATAGTAATTTTGATTATATGGAGATATTACCATGCAGGAGCAGCAAATGCTTGCTCACTGCTGCTGTGGGAAATGTCACTTCCTTTGTTGCCTTTGGAAACCAGTGTTTTCTTTCCTGCTCAACACTTGTGTCCATGGAAAAGAAAGAAAAAGAAATGGCATCTCTCCCAGTGGCTAAAAATCTCTGGCCACTGTTCCTGCAGCATGTGCTGCTTGCACTCAGGGTACAGTACTGGTCTGTTATACCTCTGGCTGTTTTTGTTTTGTTTATTTTCATATGAAAGTCATTTCATTAACACATTTTTACTTGCTCAAAGTGTTATGTAATGCCATATTAGTAATTGTTTTGAACTATGAAGAATAATAAAGACAGGTGCAATAACATATGGTATATGTTTAGGGATCAACAAGTCATTCTTTGGTGCTTTTTTCATCAACCATGAGTTTAAAATTGTTCAGCTCTTTTATTCTGGCTTAATGATGCAAGTCCATGGCTTAACTGGGGGACCAGCCCCATGTGGTAAATCAGAGTGGGTGCCAGAATGGCAGCCCCCAGGGGCCTGCATTGGTGCTGCAGCCCATTTAAGTGACCTTGCACCAAGGCAGCAGCATCCTAGGCCACTGCAGCCACAGTCCCTGTGCGAGAAGATAAACACTTACTCCCCACTCCCATTCTGCCCAGGGCATCAAAATTTAAAGTTACATCTCTGGTGTCAGTGTCTTGTCATTAATAAAAACTGTATTGTTTTGCTGTTGTTCTCACAAGAAGTAATGCTATATATATACATAGGCAATGCATAAGGGGGGGCCCAGGGGAGCGTGTGCCCCCCCTGCAATTGGCCACCACTGGCTTCTGAGGTCGCTTGCTCCTCACGCAGCCACCGCCGCTTGCAGGCAGTCCCCGCTCACTACTCGCTGCTGCCGACAGTGCAGACAGCAGCTGCAGGAGGTCCCCACTGCCCTGACCCTGCCACCGCTGCTGCTTGCAAGTGGTCACCATGCTCAGGAGGCACACATTGTTCATGTGTGTATATGTGTGTGTGTGTGTGTATGTACGTATATGAATATTACTCGGTATGCGCGTTTGTGCATGCATACGTGCAGTTTCAGATTTTATTAACAGTTTCCATCTACTGATTTTTTTGATGGAAAGGTAATTGTGTTAGTGGTTGCATGTGAGAGTGAACGTGATGGTGACAGAATGTGATGGATCTGTTACTGAAACCCCTGGCAAACATTATACTTTTGTGTAATTATTATTACAGTAAAACATGGAGTAAGCCACAAAGTTATTACACAAAATGTATTAACTTCATAACAAAATGTGTAATAACTTTGTGCGTTGTTCCCATCGCAGCTGAAACTGAATGTGTGTTCAGCACTTGAGAGTGCAGTGGAGCCCTTCAGAATCCCAGTTCCCCCAGGCTGGGAGTTCCAAACAGCTAAGTGGTGCTTGAAGTCACAGGCAGACCAGGCAGTCAGCTTACTACTTGCCAGTGCAGGGGAGCCAGGCATCATAACCTCGGCCTCCCTCCACATTGGGATTGGGATTTAATCCTTCATCCCACAGATATGGCTCCTGTCATGTGGCATTCATATGCATGTGTGGCATGGCAGGAAATGTGATTGTTGGAATCATGAATTAGATCCCATCATGCTTTCAACTGAACATCTGTCAATAACCTAAAAGCTGAGAGCAGCCATGACCATATTTAGTGTTCATAGTATAACTAAGAATGTAGGAATTCTCACAATTGGAGCTTGCGTCTTGTCATTGTGGGTGATTTGTGTATATTTCTGAGAGACATAGGCACTCTGTGGTTGAAAACATGTTCTTTGCTGTGCAACTGTTCCAGCTGCCTTGGTAGACAGGTAGGCAGGAAAGCATTGAAGCTCTTGGGCTAGGGACAGACATTCAAAAAGCCTGAGCCTGAATTGATTCAATCTTGGCAGGTTAGTCTAACATGACTAGACTAAATCACTTTGTAATTGCAAAGACATCCCCTCTAGACTGAAAAAATGCCAGCACATGCCTGCAGTAGCTCAGACTGGAGGCTGGGGGGCACTAGAGCAGCCGTTCCTTCCCTTCCACAGCGTTGAGCTGAGCTGGGACCAGATCTGGGCTGGATGCTGTGATTAGGGTGGGGTTCCCCCCCTGCTTGATAACAGAGCATTTGTCAGCTCTGTTATCAGCATTTATCAACCCATCAGAAAACAAAGCCTTGCTCATTAGTTCAAGCTCCACTTAAACAGCTTTTTCTGAAGGAAAGAATGCAGGGACATTACCAGGTGAGCTGTTGATTAGCTCCAAAAAGCCCTAAGTGGACACTGTCCTGTCTGCCTTAAACAAAATTAGCTAGCATACCACATGCTGGCTACAGTCTGTGTTGTGGGAGAGAGGAGGAAGGGATCTGTGCTTAAGCAGCGAGTGGTGAGGTGCAGCAGAGGGGGCATGGAGAAGGGGGGCACGGGGCAAAGCCATCAGAAACCTGCTGTGCCTATAAGTCTCTGCCAAGCTCCAGCCAGGGAGCAGAGGGGAGGGGCCAGTCCAGCTGTGGAGCAGAGAGCCCCGCCCAGCCCAGAGAGCATGCCAGGATGCTGGGGGAATCTGATTTAATTTAAACCAACAGGGGGTATGAGACAGACATTGCATAAACTGGTTTGACCCAAATTAGTTAAGTCTGATACTACATTCAACCAGGTTTATCTCAAACCGGTTTCAGCCATTCTCAAACTGGTTTATGTGCACTTAATGTTTGTTCTGTGACAGGTTTCAACCAGTTTTTGATCACTTAAACCAGTTTATGTGTAATGTCTGTCCCTAGCCTTGCAGTTCAACCCTCTCCCTCCCTGATGCTGCCAGGATTGAACCAGCTACCACAGAGAAGTGTTACACTAATATGTTCTATAAGCAGTAGAAATTATTACATAAATCAGTTTTAGAAGATGATGATAATGACAGATAAAGTGTTCTAAAATAATGTCCTGACGCACTATATTTTAAACTGAAAATTACTATCTTTGACTGCAACTCATGTGAATTTTCATGTAATCACAACCCTAATCCCCAAAATGATTCTGTTGTGGTTTCTAAGTAACTCTTTTGGTCACAAGTGGCAACTTAAATTTTAAATACTCACTCTAGTCTTCATCCTTTCCACCTATTTAATATTGCATTTGTGCTGAACTATGGAACTGCTTGCCTCCTGTGTTTCCGCAAAAGCCAACCTGAATGAGAGCTCTTGAATGTGCATTACATGTCAGAAATGTTGTGCTCTGCCATTGTACTGCTGGCAACATCTCTTTTCTGCATTTAGGGATAATCCTTCATGCTTTGCCTTCTTCCCTATAATGGCTCTGATTTGAAGCTGAGGCCTCTTCTTATGGCTAAGATATAAAGGAAATAGGCAAATTAGGAATTAACAATAAAAACCCACTTAAATATGAAAATGTTTCATAGTACCACTAGGATTGGAAATTTGTCAAATATTTGCCCAGAAGATATATATTGGCTTATATTTTGCTGCAGCAGCATCTAAAGACTACTTTTGTATGCTAATATGTTATACTTTTTCCTTTTTAGTGTGCATTGGTTCGTGAATGTGCAGCCCCTGAAACTATAAGTGGTAAAGACAACTTACCTTTGTTAAATGCAGGTATGTGTTTTAACATTTATAATTACGAGAATAATTAGTGTTAAAAAGCTGTGTCCGTATGTATATGTGTGTGTGTGTGTGTGTGTG
>NW_017729030.1:44854759-44858119 GCF_001723915.1 Gavialis gangeticus | reverse complement strand
AGAAGATATATATTGGCTTATATTTTGCTGCAGCAGCATCTAAAGACTACTTTTGTATGCTAATATGTTATACTTTTTCCTTTTTAGTGTGCATTGGTTCGTGAATGTGCAGCCCCTGAAACTATAAGTGGTAAAGACAACTTACCTTTGTTAAATGCAGGTATGTGTTTTAACATTTATAATTACGAGAATAATTAGTGTTAAAAAGCTGTGTCCGTATGTATATGTGTGTGTGTGTGTGTGTGTGTGTGCGCGCGCGTGTGTGTGTGTATTAGTAGAAGAATTCAGGGGAGGAAATTACAAAATCTCGATGGTACAAGACTATTGAATATACTTTTTAAAATGTGGTGCTCCATTTAATATTCAATTGAAGTTTAATGTTTACATATACACTGTACTGATATGTTTAGAAAAACAAACTAAAAAGGATATTCGAATGGTATATTAGCAGCTCAGACCATAAAATGTATAATCCACTTGCATCCAATCCATCCAACACATTTTAAATTCCCATTTGATTCAAAGGCAGCGTGCTGTTTGGCAACAATATGAAATGAAGAGTTTTCAGAAGTATGAAAAATTACTATCTTGCAGGCTCAACCCCTAGAAGCTATCTTTATTCACTTGAGATTGTTCTTGTCCCACTGATCTCTTATATGAGTAAAAATTTGTAGTCTGGCTGTTACACAGCATTTTCTGATGCTCTTGAATTCTTCCTCGCTTACGGCCTGATCCAAAGCTCACTGAAGTTGGTGGAAAAACTCCCAATGACTTCATTGGGCATTAAGCTCTTTTTGCATGTGTGTGTAAGATTTGGAATTGTATTGCTGGATCTTAAAGGAGTTATACTGAATATATGGCTAATAGTTAGGCGTATAATGTCAGCTTGACACGCATCATTTAAGCTCTAAATACTAGAGACTTGTGCCTCCCTTAGTAGATGCAGTGACACCTGTACTTGAGCTGAAAGTCCTGAAGTTTTAAAGAAAGTAGGCTCTTGCAGGGCATTGAAACTCAGTTTGTGCTTTGGTCTGATGCAGCCTGAAAAATCAGTCTATTTCTCTTTCATTATACAAAGAGATACTACATGCAACACTATAAAAGTTTTATCAGCCTGAATTTATGAATCCACATTACACAGCAGTAGCAATACACTGCTGCAAAGCAGCAGTTTTGTAAGATATCCAAAACACACACCACCCTTGGGTATCTTGCATATGCTACTTAATGTTTTAGATGATTTTAAAACATTTAATGTAATTTCTCTCATGGTAAATAGGCACCCAGACTTTGCAGGTGGAAAGATATGAGAGCAAAGTCCAGTGTTTCAGGGGGAACCATGGAAATCTCTGCTAATTACTTGAAATAATTTTTTCCATGTATGTGAATTCTACATGTGTTCCTTATGGCTGTTGGGTCTAAGCAAAAAGCAGAGAGGCTTCTTTCTGCAATGACAAAGTCGCCATTTATAGTTCTGCCTGGCCATGGGATACATAGGTATTACTTCAGTCCACCTCAGTTTACGTGTTTTTGTGTTCCTTTAAAAGAACATTGCTTCGGTTGCAAAGTGAAGCACTTTAAAGCTAAAAAAAATGTTGGAATTAAACCTATCTATGCAGTCTTACTAGTTCTTCCTTGTTTATATGCATTATAGTATATAGTCTTTCAAATACAGAATTACTTCACGTTCTTTTTGTACAGTACTTCTACCTCTAGTTCACAGGCTTTCTTTTTTAACCTGGGAAGGTTTCAGGACCTTGACACACAAGATTCTGAAGGACAAATAATGGAAATAGTGATGTGGGTCAGGTTCATAAGCTGGAATGGGACATGAAACAGGAAAGCCTGGAAAGTATCCATTGCTTCTTAAATGGATATTGTCCTGTGATACTCTGTGCAATGACGCATAGGAACAAATACATGGAAGTAGTCCTCACAGTCACTAAGGATTCCTTACTCTGCCTTAGCCTCACATCTTGGCTAGGATTGGGGTCCTAGATAGAGTGCTTATAAATAATTAAAAAAAAATGCAGGGAAAAATGCACCCAGATCCTCAGCAGAAGTTCCTAGAGGAGGTAGAAAAAGATTGCAATCCCATGTGTATACATGCCAGGAACTCTTTTACCCACAAAAGATATGTGTCAAGAAACTTTGTAAACAGAGACCAAAACATTCCTGTGTTCAGAGCTCTATAGAGTAACTGCTGACATGACAGGCCATGGACTTAAGGTGGACTAAAGGCTGGCCCATATGAGTTTTGTCATTCACTCATGGTAAAAAATCTGATTACTTAGTCGGGGAGTGGAGAGGAGGGGAAGGGAACGAGAAGACAAGTAAATGAACTGTACAGACCGTGAATGTATATAGCTGTTTTTGTCATGTGGCTTTAGTAACTCATTGAAAGACTGGTGAGTGGCTTGTAGGTTAGGGCCTGACTTAAAGACCTTGAGGGCCAGATGATATGCCTCCTGTAGGGCATGCTTGAGATGAACAAGACAAAGGGGGACCTGTGAGGTGGGCGGTTCATTGTGCTGGCCAAATGTTACAGGGTCCATTTGGTCAATAAGAGCTCTGATTTTGGTGACAACTAATGTCCAATAAAGCAAGGGAACCTCCATCACTGTTCAGTAAGATGTAGGTAATATAGCAGAGTTTAAGTGAGGAGATCCTCCCCCTTGGTGGCTGCAGTAGATCTGGTTTCAGAGATCAGACTCTAGGTCCTAAGCAAGTCTGGCGAAAGTCCAGCAAATATCTCAGGGGAGAACACTTTTGATAAGTACAGAAGAATTGCTGGTCACAGCAGAGCCCTCAGTTATTGTAGTATTGTCTACCAGAGCCATTCAGAAGTAGCCTTACAAAAGTGAAGCTGGTGGAGTCATCCAGATGTTGGTTGCACAAGACAGGCCATAAAAAGTGGTATTTTCTCAGTGCCTGTATTGAACTCAGTGATTCAGGAGGTCCTGGAGCCTTCAGTTTTGCTATATAAAGCTTTGTCACTTGCTCTAATGCAGGGATGCTCAAACTTTGTCATAGTGAGCCTCACTGAGCAGTGGAAAAAATGACTGTACCTCCTCATAGCTGCTTTGTCATATTTTCAACCTTTGCATTTTGCTGGAACCTCTCTTTGGCTTGGGTTGTACGCTTTTCTCCCTTTGTCACAAAATGATCTATTTCTCATTTAAGCAGCTTCTCACTAAGCATGCTGCTTATTTTTAAAATATTTTTAATTTAATTTAAAAAAATATTTTTGTCCTGATTTACATGTGTTGGCATACCATATATAGAAACAATTGCATGCTAACTCAAAATAAAGTCTTACTCTTGTATATTGAGTGTGTGGGGTTTGGTTGGGAGCGGGGT
>NW_017729030.1:44838349-44854559 GCF_001723915.1 Gavialis gangeticus | reverse complement strand
CTCCTCATAGTGGGTTGGGTAGGGAAAGTGTGTGTGTGGGAGAAGGTGTGCAGTTTGTGGAGTGTAGGTGGGAGGGTGTGCATATAGATATGGGGGGCTGTGCATATGCCCCCCCGTGGTGCAGAGCCCCTGCTGCAACAGCAGCAGCAAGCGACTGGCCTTCGGGTTGCTCATGGCCCATGCGGGTGGAATCCCCTGATGGCATATGGCTTTGGCCAGTTCTGGGAGCTGCACACAGTGGCAGGGAGTGGGGCCAGGCCAGCCCGGTTCCACTGGGCAGGGCTTCTGGTGGCTCATCTGTAGTTCTCGGGACTCGCACACTGCTTGGGGGGGAAGCCCCGTGCAATGGAGTCACTGGCCTGGCCCCACTCCCTGGAACCATGTGCAGCTGCTGAGACCCCACTGGGAAGCAGGGAATGGGGCCAAGCTGGCCTGGCTCCATCACACGGGCTCCTTGCCACTTCCACTGAAGCCCTGATCTGGACTCTGCACTCCTGCTGCTCTGCTGAGCGTGAGCCCCGTATTTCAGGCTCCTCACTCCTGCTGGTCCTGGTCCTGCGCCCTGTATTCCTGCCCAGCTACAGCTTTCCCCTGCCCGCTCCCCCTCCCTACCTGCTGCCTGGAGCATTGCCCTCCTCTCAAAAAAGAAAAAAAACCTCACAGCTTGTGCCTCCCTTGACCTGACACTGCACCTCCCCGGGGAGGCCTGCCTCACAGTTTGAGAACCACTGCTCTAAAGGAGTAACTGACAGCGGCAGTGGGTGTCCCAGTTTCAAGGGAAGGAAGAATTGATAGCAGAGGCTTAGTTAGTGTCAGGAGTTTATGCCAGCGAGTATCCAGTCTACACCTATCCAACCCTTCTTCCCTATCTCTTCCACTGTCCCTGCCTTAGCTCCATCTCATTCATCACTGGTGCATTGTCCCAGTCTCATTCTCCTCACCTAGCCAGTCCTAATCTTTAGTCTGTTTTAGGCTTCTGGACCACTTGATGGACTCAGTCTCCCTGCTCAGTCTCATTTCACTAGACTCCCTGTTCTAGTCTCCTCCTGGATCCCATTCTCCTTGTTGAGGAAGTCCCAGTTTCTTCTACAATTCCCCGTGTGCTGCCAAACCACACCATTTGCATTGCGCATTTTCAGTGTCCCCAGTGTTTCCCAGTCTCTCTACCCAGGCTTCTCATACCCAGCCCTGCATCCTCTGACTCCCTGTCTCAGTCTCTTTGCCCAGCCAGTCTCGGTCCCCTTCTCACCCCTCCCAATAACCTGTCTTCTGATGGATCGATGTCTTCCCTCTGTTCTCAGTTCCAGACTACCGGATACAGCTCTATTTTCTAATGTCAGTTTCTTCTTTGCCCAGTGACTCCTTTTTCGTCTCCCACCTTGTTCTGTTTAGCTTTTAGACATGGTCTCCTTGCCCAGCCATTCTTAATCTCTTCTCCCTTAGCACTGCTAGTCCCTTTCTCTACACCACCACCATAAGAGCCTCTAGTCCTATTCTTTAAGAATCTTGTCCCAGTCTTGTCCCTGGCCCTTTCCTGATGTTTCTTTTGCATTTCAATCAACCAGTTTAATACTGCTTATGTCAGAACAGAACCAAGATAGGCTCTCTGCTCTCAGTTTCAATGCCCAGTCACACCGCAACCCTGAACAGCCTGCACCAGCTGTCACAGGAAAAGTCCAGCTTTGCTTGTGTAGCCAAGTAGCTGTGGACTGCAACACAGCCACTCTGTGGCGGTGTTGCATGCCCAGCCTGGTAAGCATTAGAAGCTCTGAGAGGCTCAAGCATGCTCAACGGAGCTCTAATCTTTGGAACATTTTAGATGTCAAGTTCTAGGAAGTTGCTACTGAACATGTACAAACTGAATTTTAAAAAGTGGCTAAATATGGACAAATTTCCACGGGGATGGCAAAAGCTATATCCCTGACATGAAGGCTGCATATGCTCCAAATTTTATGTCTTCATTCTAAAGTTTGGGATAGCAGAACTTTCCAAAGAAAATGTGGATAGAATTTGAACAGTGACCCCTCCCCACCGACCATTTTTTTTTATCCAGTCTTGTTCTCTGAGACAACTGAACTGTTTTGATTGGAATTTTTCCAAATATATTAAGTATGGGACTGATAAAGTTTAGTCTGAAAGTCTGGCAATGTGAAAAGCAACCTAAAACAGAGTCATATAATGGACATTATCAGGCAACCTCTGTAATGGAGTAATAGTCAACGGTACTGACAGTTTGCAATATGCACCTTTGTTTCCCCTCTCTATAAAGCATACATGTACAATGAGAGATGCATCTACAGTGCTACACAGATACAAAATTCATGTATGTGTGTATTATTTATAAGTGTACCTCTCTCTCTCTCTCTCTCTCTCTCTCTCTCTCTCTCTCTCTCATATATACATACATACGTGTGTGTGTGTGTGTATGTATGTATGTATGCACTGAAGTATAAACTTTTGGCTGCCTCTTGAATTGTTAATCATGCCTTGAAAATTATGAAACCGAAAAAGTACCCTCATGTGAATTTTAGCGCCTGAAGGCAAAGAAAGGCGTTGGCTTTCTTTCTAAGCCTAGATCTTAATATATGGAACTCATAGCCTTCAAGTGAGTTATGAAGAACTTATTGAGTGAGTGGGAATGAATGTCATATCTCAAAGAGACTCATCACTATTCCATGTATACCTCAAGAGATTTCAGTTATACTACTAGAAATTCACTTATCCACTTATAACACTGAAAAAGTTCTCCCCATGTTTTTCTTGTAAACATATTACCCCTAAAGGTGGAAATGAGAATTAAAGTAATTGAAATTGAAGCAAAAATAAAAATCTAAAGTTATTTTCCTGAAATAATATGCACACTTGATTTTCTTCTAGAAAGGCATGCATAGAAGCACTTTTAGTAAATTAAAACATGACAGCAATTTGCTTTGATCTTTGCTTTGAAATTTTATGGGGAATAAGAATTGAAGCAAAGATAGTGTTCATTCTTTTTTATTTTTTTTATTTTACTTGTGGGTGGGGAAGCAGTGTAAGGAAGTAAAGGATTTGCTTAGAACAAAAAACAAGGAGATCTCTAAATTTAGAGAGAGAATGCCATATAATACAGGTTGTTATATAGCACTGGTTTCTAGGGTTCACGTACAAAAGAAGTACTTTTGAAAGAAAGCTTTTCCCCATTTTACCCAGTGAAGTATTCTGATAGTTCATATGTAAGCAGTTTTCACTGGACATACATTTCACAAAAGCAAGGGTTTTTATGGTATCATTTATTGGACCAACTGCATAGTTGGAAGATATATTGGATAACCTTTTGAACACAAAATGCCCTTCCTCAAATCTGGGAAAGAAGCAGGTATAGCTGAAGCTGAATACAAGCTAAAAGAATGGCTTATGTTTAACTCCAGCTGTAAAAGAAAAGAAGCACTTAAAGGAGTGGAGGTAGGCTGTAAACTATGAGCAAAGATAAATTATCAAAACTAAATTCATAACAAGAGGAGATTGGTTGAATAGGTAATCTAATTATGTAAAAGAACAAAACTGTTCAGAAGGGAAAACGGTTGTTATTACCTGTGGAGTACAGGGAGGTTGGAGAAACCAGTTAAATTATAATGAGTCATGCAACCATTGTGTATGTTTAGTCCATGGTGTTCAGTGCACAGTAAAGTTATTAATTTTTGTCATCTCTAACCTCCCTGCACTCCAGAGAGGTCTAACATCTCTTCCAATTATACATAATTATTTAGTTTCCCTGGACCATCATAGATTGCTTTGTGCATGCCCTTTCACAGCATCTGATAAAGTATGCTCAGGCTCACAGAAGCTTATTCATCTCTAATTTTGTTAGTCAACAGAGTACATCTCTGCCCTGCCTTCTACAGCACTGCAGCCAACTTCATAGCTTTATAAATGCAGGAGGGATTGAATTTGATGAAGCTTTCCATACATGTTTAGTTGTGCACTCACAGTATATATGCAGTATTTCCAAAGCTAATTTTTTTTTTTTTAAATCAGGAATTAAATTGCTCCTGCCCAAATTAGAAGACTGACTTAATCAAAAGGTTTGGGGGTGCTTTCATTTGCCTTCTAGCATTCAGCCATTGAAGTGTTCTAAGCCTTTCTCCACCTCCATAAAGGGAGAAACTGAGGGCCATGTCACATGGGACACTTAATGTGTGTTAAATGCACTTAACACATAAGCATCCATACACTCAAGCAGTAAAACATTTGCTAAATGCACTCATATCATAGCAAACTTATAACTTTAAGGGTGAGGAGTATCTTTAGCTTTTAATTAAGTAACACAGATTCAGATAACATTGGCCCACTCCATGGAGATAATATAAGCAAGTTGTGGTCCTCCAGCATCCCAGAATGCACCAGTCACAGCCCCTCTGCTCTCACTCCAAGCACCGATTTGTCCTCTTGCCCAAACTGTGTTGCCTAGGGGGGTGGTACCAACCACAAGGTGACATCCCCATCTGTCCTGGGGATGTGTGACCATAGCCCACATGGCATCACCTGAGCATCTACTGAAAGCCACCAAGGGTGGGAAGAACACCTAACAGAACCAAACAGTCTGTGAATGCATTGAGGCCCAAATGGTGGCTTGGGAGTACCAGCAGGACTAGTAACAGATCCACACTGTATCAAGCGCATGAAGTTGCAGGATATTTAGGACAGGGACACCAACAACTATAGGCACTGCAAAGACTGTGGTCCACAAGGAGCTCTCCGGGATCTTTGAGGTGGACCATACTGTCTCTTCCTACCACATTGTGCCCTACACAGCTTCAGGGCGCAGCGTGACAATAACAGTGCTGGAACTCCCATTCCACCATGTTCTACCAAATGGCCATAAAGGAGGATGAGGATGCCTGCTCAGTGGACTTGTTCCCCACCCAGACCTAGACCTAGACCCAGGATACACAAGACAGGGACAGCTTGGATGAGGCCCTTGTTGAACAGGCAGACACAGACAACCCAGCACCAGCCACTGGTATGTTTTAGCAACTCTGAGGGAAAGGATAACTGATGGGGTGACTTGGGGCTCTGGGGGTTGCTTGAAGGTCAGGGGTGATTTGGGTTTCACTCTGGGGGTGGCTCGTGGTTCAGGAGTGATTCTGTGTTCACTCTGAGGGTGCTGCATGGCTTGGTGAACTGTTTGGGTGTGGGGTTGGCAATCAGTACAGATTGTCCCCTGCCCCTGAGATTTACCAGAAGGGAGGGAGGAGGCATTATGTGTTGCACAATGTAGAGGAAGAGAAAATTGGTGGCACACCCAGGCTTGGACCATGGCACGGGGCAGATGTTTGATAGGCTAGTTAAGGCATTCAGTGGCTAGGCCAGCTAGAGTTAACCCTACTTAAGCGTTAATTCATGCATACAAAGCAGTTGGTGGAAACCCAGTCTACCTGCCCCAGTCCAGACCATTTGCCTAGCAATGGTAGTTGGCAACACATACCAACCGCCACACCTAGAAGTCCCATGCACATTAGGATACTTAGGTGGTTTTGGGGGAAGCTACCTCTACTCTGGTCCATATTGGTTGCTGCTGGTTGAATTTCACATGCCATTACCTAGGCATGGGCTCAGCAGAGCTCCTGCCCACATGACCAGGATCCAGCATCTCCATCAGATAAGTTTTTTAGGGTACCAGTATACAGAAATACACAATCAAAGGCTTTTTATAGGCACATATGAACATGAGCAGAGAGGTGTCAGAGGGGGTAAAACTCTGAGAGGAGGGAAAGTTTAGACCACAGTACAATGCCCCCCTACATCTGTGCCCCCCAAAGGCACTGTTGATACAACTGGTGGCAGCCCTTTATGCTCCTCTGTGCAAGGCATGGACTAATCTGGCACCAGGAATGCTTCACTGGTTGGGTCCCAGTATTGTAGCTGTCTCTGTCATTCCAGGGATACTGGGCACAGCCATTTCAGGTGGCAGTGAAAGCTGTCATCCTTCAAGATTTCAGGTCCCCTCGCAGCTCAGGGTCATGGGGACAGTGGTCTTGGAAGTTTTGGGCAGGGCGTGAGACGGGGGCATCATTCTTCAGGGGAGACCTTGTCAGGGGGATAGTTTAGGACACGGTCATTTATTAATTTCACTGCTACAAGATCTGGCAAAGCTATGAAGCTGTAACACAGGTGTAGGAAAGCTTCCAAACCCTCACCTACATATGGAGTCATACACACCTTTCCTAGGAAGCCATCATAATTGGCTATCTGTTCCATGAGTCTGCAGCTGGTTTTGGCACAGGAAGTCACAAGAAGCATCAGGACATATTTTGCAGCATTGCTACCTGCAAAATCCAAGTTAGCGTGAAAGATGTTTACTAATGTTTTGGAAAAGCATATTAAAGTACATCACAGCAAGTAAAGGGTTCACAATCAGAGAGCCCCTAAACCCCTTCCCACTTGGCAAAATATTGTCTCAGAAAGACAAGGCTTCCTTGATCAGAACAGCCTGGAGGTGGTTCTTTTCAGGACAGTTGACTGGCAGTGCAGGTTCAGCCCAGGCATCATCCAAAGTGCTTGGGGCTTCCCCCAGTGTGGTTCTGTCCAGAGCTGGCATGGTTTTCAGGAAGGTTTTCCTGCTCATCTCATATATTTTGTGGAACATGCAAGAAGCTGGAAACATTTCTCAGCCAGAGTTCAAGGCAAACCCCAGGGACCTCCATTGTGTCTTCAGGCACCCTTCACCATCAGACAGTTACTCACAGTTACGCCCTTCCTGGGGTCCAGCTGGCTGGTGTATGGCTTCATGAGCCAGGGGAGCAGGAGGTGGGCCAGGTCCTTGATCAGTGGGGGAATGGTCAGACTGCCTAAATCCATAGTGGGAGTGCCACTTCTCCATTCTCCATCATTTCTATGAAACTAGTTTCTGATTACATTGTGTACCCAGCCCAGACACCCAGCACTGATGTTAGTGAATCATCCCACGGTGGTACATGACTTCCTGGAGTATAACTGAAAAGAACCGCTTATGATTGATATAAACTGTGGCATAGTGAAGGGGTTTCAGAATATGGATGTGAGTCATACGAATGGCCGCTGTGCAGTTCATGAAGCCCATATTTTTGAACTCTGTGATGACCTCATGAGTGTCCTGTGCTGAATAAACTGAGGCCCCAGCTCCTCAAGTATGGTATCACACACTTTGTGTACAGCTGTCATCACCATTGTCTGCTCCATGCTAATTTGGTTGGTGAGAGAATAGAGGCTGTTGGTGTTCACCAACTTCCAAATCAGAGCTATGCATCTCTTGATGGACAACGAATGTCAAAGCCCAATGTCCTGCAACTGGAGCACAAGGGGCAGCTCAGTGCAAAGGTTCATAAATGTGTTACAAGACATTCTAGAGTTTTGCCTCCACTCTTCTTCATCCCAGATTCCAAGCATGAGTTGTTTCCACCAGTTCTCACTGGTAGTACCCAGCAGCAACAATATGTCATCTGATACCCAGACTGCAGCACTGTGGCTTGTGCAGCATCATATGTCTCCTGCAAATGGGCCACTATGAGCTCCATAGCAACATCACAGTCCTCAGAGTTGTCTCATCAGGGCCTGGAGCTTGTGAGGTCGATGAATGGGATGTCTGTGGTTAAGAGTGGTCAGAGCAAAGATATGCTCAGTTTCACCACTCATTGTCTCCAGGAAGGTCCTGGAGACCCAACACCAGCTGGAACAGTCGGTCAAAGAGGGATTATAATTCATGTCCTTGTCTCACTTCACTTAAGCCAATAGGTGCTTTTGTTTGCACCTGGCTGTTTTCAGCTGCTGTTAGAAATATGGGAAAATTCACTCCAAGGTGGTATGCCAGGAGGCCTGCTCACCGGCTCTCTAGCAGCAGAGCTAGAGGGCATTAACTGCATGTAGAGTTTGTAATAAACATTACTGGATGAGTGCTCAGAACACATTTTAACTTTTAATGCCTCATAACATCCCATAGATTTAACACATGCTAAGTGTACTTAATAAGAAAATATTAGTTGAAAATCTCATGTGATGAATCATCTGACCCCAGAGATCGTGTTTTTAAGAAAAACATTTTCATTCAAGGCACAAGAATTAGTAACACTACAAATGGGACTATTTGGATTCCTTTTGTAAGGAAGATGCAGGATCTTCTCTAGAGCTTTAAATTGAAATAGAAATTTTTGCCATTAGTTGAAAACGTCAGCATTTGGGATACTGCTACAATGAAAATGCAAGAGAAGAGATTGTACCTTGATTTTTATACTCGTTAAAGGAGAAATACAAAACCTAAATATTCAAAGTGACCTACATGTCTGTCTCGCTCTTCCGTTTTCCATTTTTTTCCTGGTATTGTTACATCTGCAACCTTTGGCATTGATGCATACACACTTGCACATGCAAACAATGCTTGCATTTAGTGACCCAGCAGTTAAATGACATCTTCTTGGTACATGCATATTCACTTTGCACAGGTAAACATGGTAAATTCTGAGCACAAGTTTAGCAGCTCTTTCTGAAAGTGTCTCCTTTACTATTTAGGTGCATTATTCAAAAAGTTATGCAGAGGTGAAATGCAGTAAAGAGATTTTTATGTCTGGGTTATCATCCAAAAAGCATTGACTATTGTAAATGAAGGGTCAGTGTGCTTTTTATTGAGAAGGCCTCTACCTGGCAGAGAACAGAGGTTGGCAGCATCCAGCCCATGAATTGCATCCCACTCATGGATCCACTGGATCTGGACTGTGGAGTTGGAGGTCTTTGCCTGTGCCCATGATGTTGCTGAGCAGCAAGGGGCTGTGTCAGAGTATGGCAGCTTGCACCAGTGCCCTTGCCACTGTTGCTTCTCCCTGCTCTTTCAGCTCTAGTCTGACATGGGTTGGGTGTTTTCAGCAGTACACCAGAGGTGACTGCACCTGTGCCAGGCAGCTGGATGCTGTGCCTATGCCACCACCACTTTTCTACTGCTCCCTTGCTGCAACAAAGGTGCAGCTTCCAGTCTATAGGGTGCTGTACTGGTACCAGCTATCTGCAAACTGTCCTTGTTGCTGCCATTTCTTCCTTGCTACCCCTCAAGCTGTAACATGGGTGCAGCTTCTAGGAGCTGTGCTGGGGTGACCAACTTCCTGATGTGCCTGCACTGTATCTGGGCCCTGGGGGTGTGGAAGACCAGGGAGAAGCATCAGTGTGGGCACAGTTTGCAGATGCCTGGTCCTGGTACAGCTCCCCATGGGCTGGAACCTGTGGTACAGTTGCAGCCAGGAAGCAGGGAACTGAGAGAAGTGGCAGTCATATGACTGCAGCTCCTATCTGCTTGACTCCAGAACAGGCACAGAGAAAATCCTCCATTGTTGATGCACTGCTGAAGCTACCCAGATGACATTGGATCAGAGCTGGGTTCTTCTGGCCTACGCCTTATAAAAGGTTGCTAGCCCTGTGCCCTAAATGTCATTCATCTTGGCAGCTGCATATTCTTGAAGCCAAAAGCTGAATTATCCATGCCTATTGAGCGACTTTCATTCTGGAGAATGTCTTTCCCTGTCTTGGTTGAGGAACACTGATGCATCTTGCATGGAACTACTGGTGTAGTTTCTTGTTTATGGATTGACAGAGGACTTTGGTCTTCGGTGTTATCAATAAAACCTCTTCCATGAACATAAAAACATTACAAAAATAGGAAGAAAATGGGGAAAAGTTACAGTATATTAACCAAATGACATTTTCTCAGAGACTGCTCCATTGAATAGGGCAGTGTAATGAGAGATTCTTTTAATTTGGGTAAGTCTTATAACCCCTGTTACTAAATTTATTCACCTGTAAAATGTGGATAAGGATGCCTGATCATTGCTGAATTTTGAATTCTATGCATAAAAAAATACTGCTGTTCATAAATGTAAAAAATTACTAACGATCCTGTTTTGTTGTAAAATTCTTCTTTAATATTAAATGAAATTTATTAA
Source organism: Gavialis gangeticus (assembly GCF_001723915.1). NCBI lineage: Eukaryota > Metazoa > Chordata > Crocodylia > Gavialidae > Gavialis > Gavialis gangeticus. The sequence goes on along the minus strand of NW_017729030.1, from coordinate 44,844,621 downwards.
TAAAAAATTAGGTTGCAAAGCCTTGCTTTTCACATGAAAGAAGCGTATTTTAATTAATCTTAATTAAAAATGTAGGAAAAGCCAGGTTGTACAGGTTCTCTAGTAATGAAGCATTATTTAAAAATTAGTATCTGCTATGTTAATTGTATATGAAGTGGATTGTAAATCTCCCTACTAATAATCAGCTTGTTTATGTTGATTTTCAAGTGTCAGTGTTTTCTGTTCAATCTTTTTCTGAAGGAGCTCCGTGTAGAACAGGATGGTGGTTTTGGGGGCTTTTTTTGGGGAGGTTTAAAGGTTCTTTTGGGAATCTTTGGTGATTTGGCCTTTCTTTATTACACTTGTATTGTTCATGCTACATGAATCAGTTGTACACAGGCAATGAAAAGAGCTTCTTCCACCAACAAGTTATGTAATACAGGTTGCAAGTGCCACTTGTTGATGGGTTTTTAAAAGCAATAATTTCTTTACAGTGAACACAGGTAACAGTTTTTTGAATGATGCACAATATTGAGTGGTAGAATCGATGAGAGGCAGCTTTTAGCAGCAGGTTGATGGAAAGATACTTTTGTAGGTTTTGAATTGCTGTCTAGAGTCATTCTAAATTAATAAGGAGAGAATGTTTCTGCATGTGCATATAATGACAAATATTTATCTCCTGGTAAGCTTATCTATAGTAAAATGAAAATCATCCTTCTCAGGTTTTGTCCCATATGCTCCTTCCAGAAAATTAGTTTAAAACAGGAAAAAGTTGCAAGGGAAAGAGTGCTGGTATGAGTAAACGTATAACAGGTCTGGGAGAAAAAAACACAGATGTGGTTTTCTGGGGCTTGGTCCTTCAAGGTGCTGACCACCATGATTCTCATAAGTAAGGAACCAAAGTACAAAAATAACCCCCTTTCTGGACTGGGAGCAAAGTGTTCAGGGCACTGCCAAATTGTATATTCTGTATAATTTTCTAGGGTGCCAGCTTCTTGCTTAGTGACACAGCAAGACTTTTGTCCTTTAACATAAAATTGGGAGGGTACAATACCACTGCTGATGCATGTTTACAGATAATATTCTTATTTATTAGTATAAGATTTCACTGTTTGTTAGTACGTTAATACTTTTCTTGCTTTTGTCTCAAGTCTACGTGGTAGAGAGCTTGAATTCATGCGATGGCTGAAATGATGAATTCATCACCAGCTCCACTGCAATAGATTGAATTTAATTGTGTACTCCAGCTGAGTAGTATAATCTTCAGTACTATGCTTTTAATAAACAATATGCATGTTTTTGGACCTTGGTTTGGAAACTTAGGGAGAAAGAAAGAAGAAATTTTGTATCATTGGATTAAAACACTTTGAAAGCTTTTGAAAAAAACACATTTAATGTCATCATTTTCTCCCTTTCTCCAGTGTTAAAAAACCCAATCTGTAAATTATACAGATTTCCCACTTCCGACAACAAGTGGATGTGTATTCGAGAACAAATGGCTGAAACAACTCTATCTTTCCATGTTCCCAAGGAACTGATCAACCTGCACATAAAGGAGGATATGAGAAGGTAAGGAAAACAAAATTACAAATCAGATGCTATTTTTTCCTAAGGAATTCTTTCTCAGTTATATTATACATGACTACTGATCAAGAGAAGCTAAAATATGCTGATTGATATTATGAAACGGGCAGAGAAAATATGGTGATCTCCTTGGCTGATAAATTCGTAGCTATGACTGCAATCAACACAATTCATTGCTCAGAAATTTTCAGCCTCTAGTGACTTCATGAATTCCTAGTAGTGCATTATGTTAAATACAATCATGGTTTTGAACTTCTGAGAATAAGCAGCTTATTAATAATATAAATATTTTGAAAAATTAACATGTTTTAAAACCAAATAGCATATGATAGGTTGCAAATTGCTTTGGAGAGTGTTCGGCTGTGTGCCCTAGCATCATTAATGCCATGGAATAATAAATACAAGCAATAAGGCAAAGGATGGTTGAATGGAGTATAGGACCAATAAGTACACAAATTATTTCCAGTAACCGCTTTGCATTAACCAGTTAAAATGCTTATTTTCAAATATGGGGCTTCAAAAAATCTTCATGTGTGAATGTGATGGTACAATCAAAAATGATTTCTGAGAAGCATCTATCTCAGAAGGTACAGTTCAGAGAGGGAACAGCAGTGGCCAAAGATGGCCGTAAGCCACCCGAAATCTGAGGTGCCATGGGAACTGAAAAAGGAGCCTGCCCGTGGCCATCTATTTGTTGTGCTGCAGCCCAGAATGTTTATAGTTCTGTAATAGTATAATTACATACTCCATAACTCCCCACCCCCTACTTGTTGACTCCCCAGTATGTCCTCCTCCTTGTAATCCGTGACATCCTGACACTGTTTTATGTTGCTTTTATCCTGGGAGTATTTTTGTCACGGTCTTTACAGCTCATCCATGACACCTATATGTCACTGGAACCTGTAGCTGGGGTCCAGAACTACTCCCCCAGCTTTACTCCCACTGATATTGGTGTCAAAATTGTTGGCTCCTTTGATCCTTATACTAATGGTATTGAGATGAAATGATGATGAGTGATATGAAGCACATGCATAAGTTATTACAGAATTCTCCTTTATTATGTTGTGTTTATAACTTATATAGCCTGTTGCTGTTGGGAATGCTAAATTGTCAGGTTTTTTAGGTAGATACTGAAAGCAAATTGCTTTGACTGAACAGTATAGCCAGGTCCCAGATTTTCATTCATTTATATGAGTATGTATTTTTAAATGTAGGGTTGAATGAGCTGTTTCATTTATATTCCTTCTTTGGCATTAGCAGTACCAAAGCTGCTCTGGAAACAGCACATTCTATTACACTGTTTATAAGAGTGTACTGCATAGGTGAGGTCATAACGTGATTATATATTAAAATAAGAATGGGACATTGGAAAGATAAATAGGCATATTTCTATCCATCGCCCATCAGCATAATATCTGAGTGCCTTTCACAGCTGAATAAATACATTAGCAGCTGGAAATGCTGCCCCAACCTTCTCTCCAAGTGGTACAAGAGGCATATTTCACAAGAAACAAAAAATCTGCTCAGTTCTCAGGAGTGCATACTAGAGATAGCCAAGGCTCTGCCCCTCTCACATCATCCAAGTGAGAAATGAACTAAAATAGCAATTGCTCAGAGACCAAGTCAAGAGCTGACAATTTCAGTGCTGCTGCTGGGGTAGCTGTTGAAGCCTACTTGAAAGAGTGTGTGTACATGAGCATGCATGTGTGAAATTCACTGTACTGACATGGTGAAGTGGGGACATGATGCCAGACACCGGTAGCTACCAAAGGTAGGAATACTGGCAGCTGCTAGGTTGAAAAATGGTGATGTGATTGCACTTGTTAGGGGTAGTAAGTGACACTACATGTCCTCACTTTTAAATGATTTTCATTTAAAAATGAAAGTGATCCAATAAACTTGCAGTTACAGCAGTAGTTTATGTTGTGAAAGCTTTTCTACGAAAAGATACACTGCAAAATTACTTTTTTTTTTTAATGAAATCTTAGATCAGTACTGACATTTCAGCACTAGCAGTCAAGTTATTGGCAGAAGGTTTTACTGCCATAGTTGCTGGTTTACAGTTAGTGCAAAATTGTGGGTACTTCTGAACATTTTGGTACAGATTTTCTTCAAAACTGGATTTCTGTTAACTGTTGTCTTTCAGTCTGTGTAAGGGGTAGGGTATAGAGAGTCTTGTTTGTTTTCTTTTTCTTTTCTTTTCTTTTTTTCTTTCCCCAGGATCTTTTTTTTGTCTTCCCACCCCTACTGAATTTTTTTCCTTTTTAAATAAACTAAGTACAAACTATGTACGAGTGCAGTGCTCTGTTTTATATTTATGACTCCTGTGGCAAGTCTTACAGTTCCTTTTAGGATACTAACATACTCCTGTTGTATATACATCATATTTTTAATTTCTTTTTCCCTTCATAACCTGAGATAATGTTTCCTTACAAGATAAACCTACAAAAAATATTGTAGCTAATCAGAACTTTTACATTTCCTAACATTTATTTGTTTTTGAATGGGCAACTCTAGGGAACATTTAACTTCAAAAGTTGAAGCATTAACTTTGTTGGTGCTATGGTATTTTAATAGTAACTAATATTCTCCAAAATGCAAATAAATGAATTAAGGACTTATGCAAATGTCCACAGAAGAAAATCTCCATAAGGATTATAAAGCTGTATTTCAATTTTGATTTTCTAGTGTAACAGCAAATTACTTTGGTTTCATTCTAAGGGTTTGCAATAGGTTTCCATTTTTTTCTGTAGTTTTATATTATGTTAAGAAGGTTTTTGGATAGGGTAGTATGAATGGCATGGATGCTCTTTATCATTTTTGTTCGTTTACCATTTTTCATATAAGAATGGAATATCCATTTTTCAAATTTCAAACTTAAAGAGTATAAATAAGGAAAGGAAGGTTAGATCCTTACAATGAATTATGCAAAAAGTTTCAACAACTCTGCAGTATAACCCTGCAGTAATAAAAACACAGCCTGGACTGGCTTTAAATCAGCACAGCGAAAGACTAGGAAGACTACAGTTGACACTGTTTTCACTGTTTTACAAGTTCCAATGAATTTCTGTTAATCCCTTGGGGTCAATCTTGGCTAAAAAGGAATGTCACCAGTTTGTCAGGGCTGAATTTGGCTCTTGGCATTTATGGACATAATCCATAAGCAAATTGCAGAAATGAACTACTGAACTTTCCATGAGCCATCTTTCTAACAAACAAAGCATAATCAGACTTCTTTCTGCATCAGGAGTGTGTCCATTTCTAACTCCAGCATGCTTTTCTTGTAAAACAAATACATTAAAATCCATTTGTCTGATTTTATGGATTCTTTTTTGTAAATTCCAAATATTGATATGTTTGAGACCATATTCTAAAACTCTGTTTTTCAATATCCCATCTTTAATAATATTTCCATGTGGGAGCAAAATTGAAAGGATTTTTTAGACCCTTAACACCAATTCTGTATTTTGTGCAATAACATTCATTTGCTCCAATTTGCGCATGAGGATTTAGTTCAACTCCTCCGCTGTTGTGCAGAGAACAGGATATTTAAGCTATTATAGTGGCTTCAGTAGTGGTAATAGTGTGAGAAGGTTACACTGAAATTTTTTTTTGCCATTTTAGGACTTAATGTCTGGGTTACGGTGGTTGATGAGCCTTTGTAGGTGGGTCCACACATGCAAGCATGTGAGCTTGCAGCAGCTCAAATAGAGTGATGCAAATTTGAGCCAGAGCTTTTTGCCTCAGCACACGTGCCTGGACATGCACTTTGGTGTGGGGCAAATTGTGCCACATGGGGCAAAATAACCCTGCCTGGCTCCTCCCAGATCTGCAGTCAGGGGGAGCTAGAGCCTGGGGCCAGCACTTGTGTTGTCCCCAGCAATATAAAAAGCTGCCCTGTCCTTGCCCCAGCAGTACAAAAAGCTGCCCTGTGAAGTAGCTTAGGGCTACTTGCTTTCAGGACCTTCTGGGGCCCAGCCAGTTTTACCCACTGCAGCAATCTGGCAGTGGGGGCTGCTGCCTGGCTGTGACCTGCTGTGCACCTGCCAGACCTGGATGGGGGCTGCACAGGCAGTAGAAGCATCTGCCTCTCTGAGCCAGCTGCCAGTGGACTGTGGCTGCAGAGTTGGTCTTTATGCGGCACTACTGCCATGTGTGCCACCTGCCTGGCCATCTGGGCAGCTATCGCCCTGAAGATGTTCCCAGTGTGGTGGCCTGCTTTGAACTGTCAAAGCATATCCTCATGGCCCCAGTTGGCTAGGAGGTCAGCCACCTCCAGCTGGGTCCAAGGTGTCAGATCTGAGCAGGCAGGGCCCTGTCACTGGCCTCCCTAGCAGGAATTCTGGTGTTCCCTATTGGAAAACTGAAAAATCCCTGATAAAAAAATCCAAAAGTCACTCTGTAAAATACCCCAAAATCCATGTTCCTTCACAATTGAAGCAAAAGAACTCTCTCTCTCTCTCTCTCTCTCTCTCTCCCCCTCCCCATATATATAGGGAGAGAGACAGAGATCAGTTGGGCAATGTTTTATTCATATATCTACAGTGTTAAAGCAATTTGGAAGCCTACCAATATCTCTATCATCATAATAAAGTGAATTCTAACTACCTATGTTTTGCTGCCCCCCCCACAGAAGCTACAGCCCCTCCAACAGGGGCCAAATGGCCCTGCAGGAGCTACCAACCCCCTGCAGAGCCCACATGCCCCAC
>NW_017729030.1:44833065-44833349 GCF_001723915.1 Gavialis gangeticus | reverse complement strand
GGGGCCACTGGGGCTGTCACCTGGCCCTGCACTGTGCGGGGAGGGCCCCAGTGACCCTGACGGCAGCTGCTACTGCCAGTGAGTGGGGGGGGTTGGTTTTTTTTTTAATTGCCAGGATGCTGGGCTTAGAGGGGCAGTGATTGGGGGATTTGGGGAGATGGGGCTGGGAAGGGCAGTAATGGGGAGGCTTGGGGCGCAGGCAGGGGGTGGGGCAGCCATCAGGAGGGCTCAGGGGGCAGGTAGGGGATGGGGCCAGGAGTGAAAGCAATGGGGGGCTGGGGGAG
>NW_017729030.1:44821409-44832815 GCF_001723915.1 Gavialis gangeticus | reverse complement strand
GGGCAGGGTCAGTGGGGGTCCCCGCCATGGTCCCCTCCCTCCTCCTCCAGCCCCTGCCACCTCCTACTTGCTGGCACTGGAGCCCGGGTCCAGCTCCCTGCATCTGGCATGCTGCCTTGCCTTGCACATGATGTGCCTGAGATCAGGGAGTTTCCTTTTGCTGTGTTCCACAGGCAAATCCATTTAGATTCCTAAAACCATTTGCATATTTGTTAGTTTAGCTGCTTCTAAACATATTTGTTTTGGGGTGTTTTTTTAACTGAATACACAGACCTTCATGCACAGTAAATTAATAAAGTATTGTCATCAGGCCCCACAGAGCCTCCGTACACAATAGACATAGTGCTAGACCTCCAGATGAAGTTTTGGACAGCAGTACAGAAACTACCATTCTTCTCAACAATTTAATGTTTGGGTCATTTAATAATGTTCAGGATTTTAAAAGCATGCAAATCAGTCATACTATGGCTTCTAAATTTTTTTGAAGACACCTAGGTTTTGCACTGATCTATACCTGAGTAGTCCTAATAGGTCTGACTTTACTGAAATGATGCCAAGGTTAATTTCAGCCCATTCACTTCCATGAAAACACACAAGGCATGAATTAGGACAGTATTTAACTAAGTACAAAAAAAGTAATACTTTTTTTTAAAAGAAAAACTGTTGCACAATTTAATTATTTTATTTCAGTCAAACAGATCTCTAGTATTCATTTTGAATGAGGCAGTCTGATTAGCAAATGGGATTTTTTCAAAGTTTAAGTAATCATCCAATTAATCATCTGCTTTATCTTGCCATAGACAAGGGCCCAAACACAAAGAAATTAATTAAATCAACTCACAAAGAAAAGCCAGAAAACTAAAACGTTTATTATAACTCTAGAGCATCTAGCTCTAATATATAAAGGAAATCATTCCTGTAATTTGACCCAAACTTACTTGTACTGTTTTCTTTGACATAGGCAAACATAGTGTTCAATTAAAAAAACAAAACAAATGCCCATCTAATAGCCGATTATTAAAACATATATTTGGATTAAAGTGTAATTGATACAAACTCCTTTGTTCAGACTGTTACTGAGTTTAGGAGCCCTCCTTTGTAGTTGACTGAGTGAAGAGTTACACACAGCTGTTCCACAAATATTATGCAAAAGTAGAAGTCTGTTAGCCCAATACATTGTTCTCTTTGGAGACTAAAGAGTTAAGTGTCTGCTTAGGAAAAGTATAGGTGATAAGCATCACAGGAAGGGAAGAAATCAGCTAAACCAACTTGAATATTATCCAGTATCTTATATTTGATCTGATGTGGAAGAGAGCCAGTAATGTCACGGGACAGCACCATTCTTACTGGATGTGGGTGAGACGGGCTAGATCAGGGGGCATCAAACTAACCTCATGCTCCAGACTGGATCTGGACTGCAGAGCTCCTTGGTGAGCTGAATCGGAGGGTAAGTGGTCATGGGCTGGACAGCCACTTGCTGTGGCAGAGGCTGGGCAAGTGGCAGTGGGCTGAGTGGTGTCACCCCCAGATGTCAGAAACCTCTGACCTTATTAGAACTGCATCAATTTATACCACCTTAGAATCTGAATCAATAGCTTTACTTTTTATTCAAAGGTTTACTAATACCTACTGAGCAGGCCTACACATACACAGTTACTGTGCAGTAACTGAAAGTTACTGTGCAGTACAGGCACATGCGCACCCATACTGCACACATGCGCACCCATACTGCACACTAACTATGGCAACTTGCACAGAGTTTAGCAAATTTACACCCACTTAATTACTGTGCAGTAAGGCACATGTAGATGCCTTACTCTGCAGTAATACTGTGTGCACTTTAACTTTACTTCCAAATTGGAGCGCACACCATATTACTGCGCAGTAACAGCTTGTCGCCGCCGGGACACGACTAGGTGTTCTCGGGCCGCTCTTCCCCGGGTGACTGGTGTTGTGCCTTGCCGGCATTCCCGCCTTTGTCCGAGCGGATGTTCTCTGCCCAATTCCTTGACCCCGTTCCCACCTGCCACGACTTGATGTTATCAGTGTTTGGGGTCGGTCGTCATGCGTGCCCGTGGCCCAGGGTTCCCTGGCGGTCACTCTCGGGGCTCCACCACCCATACACCCTGGCCTCACACCTCCTTATGGTGTTGCCAAGTTGTTAGTTGTCTCGCTCTTCCGATTATTACTTGAATGGAGTGCCAGCTTCCCTCCCTTTAACTGAAGCTATGTCTACTATGGGGCTAATGCCCTCCGGTCTCCCCTAGAACTCGGGGAAAAGACAAACTTAACATGAAAACCCTCAACACAAACTAGGCGTACTGCCCCTTTAATTGCCCCCCCCCATGCCGTACTGTAGCCCCGACTGCTTCGTGCCTAGGCACTCAATCTTTGCCCATTCCCGGGCACCTCACAGTCCAGCGGCGGCGTATCCTCTGGAGGCACCTCTCTCTGGGCTTCCCCATAGTCTCTCCTCCTCTGGCTGCCTTCATCTGGGATATCTTCTGTGGTATCACAGGGGTGATCCCAGATCTTCCTGACAGTCGCGCCGGCAACGTTGCTCACGCGGCATCCCTGCCTCGTCTCACACCCGTCCTGGGTGTTTCTTCCCTTGTGCCCTGATGCTTCTGCCTGTCTGAAGGGCAAAGACATCGGGTGCAGCGTCTCCTGCTTCTCCCCTGCTCCCGCGGCATGTGCCACCATTTTTATTCATGCCGGCCGGCACTCCGCGCTTGCGTCACCGGCCGGCCGCAGCTGAATAAACAAGCGGCTGACGAGCCGCGCGGGTTTCGCCTCCCGTCCTCCGTTCCCTGGCTCAGGAGTTGCCGGTAAGTACCTTTGCGTCCCGGGACACAGCTACATGTGTAGATGCTGGTCTAAAAGCAGCTTACTGTGTAGTAAGTTACCGTGCAGTAAATGCATGTGTAGACATGCCCACTGTCTCTAGATCACACCTGTTACTTGGCTTAGATTTTGTAATTTGATGCAAGACCCTCAAATTGATTAAAGGTAAAGTAGTAACTTTGAAAGAAAATAGACTGAAAGCTAACTGCTCTTATATTATTCTTTGGTTATAAACTGCAATTTCTTGCAATTGCAAGAGAGAGTGGGAAATATGTTTTGTTATGTGAACTTATTCATTTGCTTTCAATATAGCTGTCTCACACTTAGTAATGTTTAACCTCATAAAATGTTATTGATGAGGTTTAAGTGTTTCTATTATAAATACGATACAATGTTAAATCATAGTTCAAAGCAGCATTATTATCAGTGAGCTTGAGAGTAAGATTGCAGATGTGACAGGTAGTAATAAAATTCTAAAACATCCATTAATAACTTTTGATGAAGAGACAACATAAAACATATATTAAATCTTTTGCCAAATCTCCTTTTTGAGAACAAATCTCTAATAAAACAGTATTTATTTTGTAATGGTGGAGGGGTTTTTTTGGCTGTTCTTGATTTCAAGTCTTTATGATTAAGAGAAAAATACTGGCAGAAATACTTAAATTCTAGTTTATCATCAAACTTCAGATTTAATTAGGTAAATGATACTTTGGGTGTTTTAGCTCTCTTTCTGAGAAACTGGAGTGTAAAATGGCTTCAAGAATATGTCCATGATTCCAGGTGAAATGAATTAGAGAGCCATGCACATATCTGAAATTAGGGTTTGTGATTTTAAGAGAACATACTCAAAGTGTTGTGCTAGGTCACAGATTCATAGATTCTAGGGTCGGAAGGGACCTCAGTGGGCCATCTAATCCAATCCCCTGCTGAAGGCTGAAGAGGTCCAGATCCCTCAGTCTCTCCTCATAGGGCTTGTCTTGTAAGCCCCTAACCATATGAGTGACCTTCCTCTGGACCCTCTCGAGTCTGTCAACATCCTTCTTGAAGTATGGTGCCCAAAACTGGATGCAGTACTCCAACTGCGGTCTCACCAATGCCGCATAGAGGGGAAGTATCAACTTCTTGGTTCTATTTGTCATGTGTCTGCTCCATGATAAAGTGCGGCTAGCTTTGCTGACGATTTTGTCACACTGACGACTCATGTTCATTTTGGAGTCCACTATGACTCTGAGATCACTTTCCGGTTCTGTGCTGCTGAGAGGATCATTTCCCAGCCAGTAGGTCTGCTGGATATTTTTGAGCCCTCGGTGCAGTGCTCTGCATTTGTCCTTGTTGTACCGCATCCTATTGTGTACTGCCCACTCTCCTAACCTGTCCAGGTCTGCCTGCAATTGTTCCCTATCCTCCAGAGTGTGCACATCACCCCACAATTTAACATGATCCACAAACTTGAACAGAGTATGCTTCACACCCATATCCAAGTCACCAATGAAGATATTGAAGAGTACAGTTCCAAGGACCAAATACTGCGGGACCCCACTACCCACATCCTTTCAGGTTGATACTGACCTGTCTACTGCCACTCTCTGGGTGCAACCGCTAAGCCAACTTGCCACCCACCAGACCATGTAAACATCTGTCACAGCCTCTTAATTTATTTATGAGAATGGGATGAGATACCATATAGAAGGCCTTGCTAAAATCCAAGAAAATGACGTCCACCTCTACTCCTGAGTCTAAGCATTTTGTTACCCTGTCACAAAATGAAACCAGATCAGTCAGGCATGATCTACCTGCTATGAATCCATGCTGGTTTCCCTGCTGCATTATTTTTCCCACTGGATTCCCACAAATGTGATCCTTCGTAATCTTTTCAAAGACCTTTCCAACGATGGAAGTGAGACTGACTGGCCTATAATTACTCAGATCCTCCTTCCTCCCGTTCTTGAAAATAGGGACCACAATGGCCCTTTTCCAGTCCTCTGGGACTTGACCCAAGTGCCACGAGCACTCAAACAGCTGTGCCAGTGGTTCTGTTATGACACCAGCCAATTCCTTCAGTACTCTCAAAGCAGCTCATCCGGGCTGCTGACTTAAACACATCCAGTCTATCCAAGTGTCACTGCACCAAGTTAGCATCAACAGTTGGTGGGCTGGTGTCCCTACCCTATGCCGTATGGTGAATTCAATTGATTGGTGGTCACTGTCCCCAAGGTGACCATGAATCTGCAACTCCCTTACCAGGTTCTCCTCCGTAGCCAACACCAAGTCCAGGAAGGTATTCTCCCTAGTGGGACTGTATACCTCCTGCATTAGGTGAAGGTCCTGCAGGCAGGTTAAGAACCTACATGAATGGTTGGATTTGGCTGACTGCTCCTCCCAGCAGATGTCAGGGTAGTTTAGGTCCCCCATGACAACCATGTCCCTAGACCTTATGGCCTCTGAGAGCTGCCTTAAGAATTCCAAGTCTAGCTTTTCCCCTTGGTCTGTAGCAGAACCCCACCACCAAGTCCCTTTCCCCTCGACCTCCATGTATCCTAACCCACAATGCCCCAGCTTTCTCCTCCTCTGATCCCATTTTGCTTAGGGTAGATATATAATGCTTCTTTACATAGAGAGCAACCCCACACCCTTTCTTCCCTACACTGTCCTTTCTGTACAACCTGTAGCCCTCAATGTGTACCACATAGTCATGGGTAGGGTCCCACCAAGTTTCCATTAGCCCCACTAAATTGAAGTTATTGTCTGTAAGCAGGAGTGAGAGTTCTTCCTGCTTGTTCCCCATGCTCCTAGCATTATTATACAGGTACTTGAGCCCTCTGAATGGTGTCCCCCCCCCTTTGGTGATTCCCAGAGGGCCCATTGGTACTTACCTTGGGTGTACTGCTGCATGTCTCACAGTTTGTAGGTTCTAGATTCTCTCCATCTCCTGCCTCCCCATCCCCCGTCATACTTAGTTTAAAGCCCAACATAGGAAGACAGCCAACCTGTAAAAAAAAGAGACTTTTACCTTTTGCGGAGAGATGAAGCTTGTCGCGTCCCAGGAGGTCCTTTGCATGGAAGTGCAGATCATGGTCCAGGAAGTCAAAACCCACACAATAGCACCAACTCTGGAGCTGCGCGTTGACTTCTCTGACACTGGTGACGTGATGCCTACTGCGACCACTGACCTGGAGGATCAACGAGAAGACCACCTGTGCCCCTGGCCTGGTCCACAGAGCCCTGTAGTCCCTCATGATATGGTCTGGACTACTCCTGGCTGCATCATTTGTTCTCACATGGATGAGGACCGTGGGATAGTTGTCAGAGGGCTGGATGAGGTCAGGAATTCTCACCGTGATATCCATGATCGTGGCTCCGGGCAGGCAGCAGACCTCGCGCTATGGGATCCAGATGACAGATGGGTCCCTCTATTCCTCTCAGCAAGGAGTTGCCCACAATGATGACATGGTGTCTCTTCTTCTGCTCACCTGGCCGGCCCTCAACTTGCTCAGTGATGGTGGCAGGCCCCTCCAGTGTGCTTTCCCCCACTGCACACTCCTCCAGTGCAGCCAGGGCCTCATATTTGTTCCCCAGCTGCACTGGGGGAGTTGTCTCCACTGTGAGAGGTCTGGCCTCTGAGGTGAGCATCCTCCACTCACCAGCATGTGCTTTGGGGCATTCCCTCACAGCTTCTCCGCCAGGTGTCTTGTCTTGCACAGAATGAAAGTAGCCATCAATCTCTTCTTCAATTGCCCTGATCCCCTGCAGCCTGATCACCTCTGCCTGCCCTTCCAGGGCCTCAATCCAGGCACATGTGGGACAGGCAAGGGAACCCCTGGCCCCCACTCTACCCCCAGGCCTCAGAGGTCCCACAAGGCAACGCCTGCAGACAGGGGACCAGGCCACTGCCAACCCAGCGAAGGGGCGTGTCTGGGTAGAGGCCTCACAGGAGCTCCAGGCCAGAGGCAGCAGCAGGGCAGGGGTCCTGGCTGCGCTCCATGTCACCACCCCCATAGAAGCCCCCCTCCTCATTCACTTACCTGAAGTTTCTGTCAGAAGCTCCTGTGTACTCCAGCCCGTGACTGGCCTGGGAGCTGCCTGCAAACTGCTCCCCTGTTGGCAGTCCCTGGTCACAGGCTCCCTAGTCACCTGGGGAGTCTCCTTGTATACCCTTCTGGGCCTGGGCTGACTTAGGCCCAGGCAGCAATCACATGGTCAGCAATCCCACAGCAATCAACAGTCACTCAGCACTCACTCCCAGCTTCTCAGAGCACACACCCACCAAACAAACAGTCAGCTAAACCAAAGGTACAGGCAGCTTTTCTAGTCAGAAAGTTCCTTCTAATCACCAGCCTCTGTGATAGTTTAAAGTTATTGCTCCTCTGCCCCCTCAGTGTTTTCTTCTCCAGACTAAGTAACCCTCGTTCTTTGGGCCTTTCCTTATAAGTCATGTTTCCAAGGCGTCTAGTGATTTTTGTTACTCTGTACTGGAGTTTTTCTATTCTGTCCACATCCTCCTTGAAGTGTGGGGCCTAAAACTGGATGTATTACTTCAGGTGACACCTCACCAATGCTGAACAGAGCAAAAAGAATCACTTGATTTGTAAGTGAATCAAGCCTGTGAATACAACCCAGTATGCTTTTGGCTTTTTGTAATGAGAGCACACTGGTGGCTCATATTCATTTTATGGTCCACTGTAACCCTCAGGGACTTCTCTGCAGTACTGCAGCCTCAGTAGTCACTTCCCAGTCTGTATTTGTGCATGCAGTTATTCCATTCTAAGTGCACAACTTTGCACTTGTCCTCCTTGAATCTCATCTGATTGGTTGCAGACCATTTAAAGAGGTTAGCCACTAGCTCTGCAATTACCTCAGCCAATTCCTTGAGTACCCTAGGGCTAAAGAATCCCATCTGGCCCTGCTGATTTGAAAGCATGTAGCTTTCCTAAGTAATCCCTAACCTGATCTTCTGGTACTCGGGACAGTTTGTCACTTTCCCTCTCTTTGCACTCATCATATGATAGTTGCCTTTATTTGTGAAGGTTGATGTAAAAAAAAGGCATTAAGCTAAGTAAGTACAGGTTGGATGAATTGATTGTAAAGTGGACAGAAAACTGGCTGGACTGTCCGCCTCAGAAGGTTATCAATTTCTTGATGTCTAGCTGGCATCCAGTATCAAAAGGAGTATCTCAGGGGTTGGTCTTGCAGTTGGTTTTGTTCAATATCTTCATCAACGACTTGGAAGATGGAATAGAGTGCACCCTCAGCAAATCTGCAGATGACGCCAAGCTGGGGGGATTAGTATATACACTGGAGGGTAGGTTTAGGATTCAGAGAAGCCTTGACAAACTGGAGGATTGGAGCAAAATTAATCTCATGAGGTTCAATAAAGACAAGTGCAGGTTGGAACAATCCTATACACCTGTACAGGCAGGGGACTGACTGGCTGGACAGCAGCTCTGCAGAAAAGGACCTGGAGGTTACAGCGAACAGTAAGTTGAATGTAAGCCAATAGTGTGCCCTTGTTGCCAAGAAGGCTAACAGTGTACTGGGCTGCATTCGTAGGAGCAGTGCCAGCAGACTGAAGGAAGTGATTACTCCCCTCTACATTCTACAATGCCTACATTTCGACTTCCTCTTCACTCCAACAGCTGAGCTGTGCCTTTCTTTCCCATTTCCAATAATTCCTATTTCTTCACCATCTATAAATGTCTGGCAAACAGCAATAAATGAGGCACTGAACAGTTCACTTAGAATCCCTCTGTTACTCCCTCTCTCTGCATATACATTTTTGGAGTATCCCAGGACTCATGACAAAAGCACCTGGCTCCAGTCATGAGTGGGGAGGGGGATGTAATTAGCACATGGATCCTTTGTGGGGGGTACCTAGACACACATACTGAGCAGTACCAAGCTTTGAGGTCACCTTAGCTTGAAATGTTGTTGACTCTGTTGTGGCCCAGCCCAATGATCTATATGGTAAATCAAGAGCCTTAGTCTGTGGACTAATATCATGCATAGTTTGTACTGCTGCTTAAAAGTGTATTTAGGGAGTACCTTTGCTAAAACTTGGAGCAGTTTCACAAAGGGAGAACTGCATCAGATCTAAATGAACTAAGTCTATGGGTCCCTGTAATAATTTGTCTATATTCCACCTACTAAAGGGATGTTTATTTCAAAATCAGTGTTTTAAAATTTTCTCTTTGGGTTCTATGTGCTCAAGGAGAGTAAGGTTTGACAGTAAAGAGTGAGGAAGGGACTGCAGGGGAAAGAATTGGGGGTGGGGTGCAGAGGGCAGGGGGGCTACCTAACCCTCCCCCTAGTTTTATTTTCCCTGCTGTAGCAGTGAGAGGGGAGATGCAATCAAGGCAAACCTCTAATAATTATATTCTACCCCTAAAAAATGATAACAAATTTATCGTGTTTCCATATGTAGAATCAAAGTATTGGGAGGTCATCTTATATTCAGGGTTGTCTTATATTTGAGTAAATATGGTAGCTAAATGTCAGTTTAACTACCACATTTATTTTTACAATGTATTTAATAACATCAGTAACTGAATTTAAAAATAAAGTAGAGTCAAATCATACTTACTTCTACTGGCATTGTTTTGAATTTTGTTGTTGTGTTCCAGTTCAGTATAAATTCAGTCTAATTATATATACATGACGTGATGATGGCAAAATATAAGGACCTTTTTTTAAAAAAGGTTTTGTGAATCACTGACTCCTGTCCAGAATTCCTTAGAATTGTTGTTAATTTTGTTTTGTTTTGTTTTTTTGGGGGGTGGGGGTTGGTTTGTTGGGGTTTTTTTTTTTTACTAATTGACAACTCTGAGAAAGTGGTTCCATAGAAATCATATTAAAACAATATCTCAGCTTCCAGTCATTGTTTTGTGGCTCTGTATAAGGTAGAAGTGAGCAAAACTGTTTCATAATATCATTCAAGTTTTCTTCTGAACAATTCAGTGTGGTATAGAATCAAAATCTGTACTTTTCAACGCCTTTGAAAATTGTGAATGTTTTATGTGAAGCAGAGACACCAAACATTAATGGAAGCTTTGGGATAAACTTGAGTAGCAGGTTGGGGGAGAAAAAACAGAAAGCCATAATTCACTATAGCTGCACTTGTTTATGTAGGATATTAAAGTGATCTCAATTTTGTTCAAGTCAGCTCTCAAAAGAACGCACAGGAAAATGAATAATTTGCTAAAGGATTTCCTTTTGGATTTTCAGTGACATGTCTAGTTTCCACAACACTGATATTTTGACCTAGTGAATGCAGCTGCAAGGCTGAAGATTAAGCATTAGAAGAATGCATCCTGATTCAGCACCTGATAACAGTTGAGGGGGAGGGGAAAATGGTTGTTGTTTTTACTGATGTTTTTAGAAATGCTGCATTTGGGTTTCTTTGTATAGGTTTTTTTTCAGACCAAGAATAACGTTTATGAAAGAGAAATAAAGTATTGAGGAACTTTATGCTCAGCAAAGTAGGAGTTAACATATCTTCACAATGCTGATTGATGGTTCATTTCCTCCTTGTCCTGGAAAGAGGCATTTTTGGGGATACAGAATAGTCCTCATGCTACTGAAGTCATGCCTACTGAACACCATTTTCTTCACAACTCAGTAATACTGTTCTTTGAGAGCTGAAGAGATGAGCTCATTTCACATAGGTCACGAAACAGATGTGAGGTTGTAATGACTTTTTATCTAGTATTAGCTGGTCTCCGTTTAAAACAGAAACTCCATCAAAAGTCTATTTGAAACATTGTATAAAGAACAGATTAATAGTTTATAACCATTAAATATTAGATTTTTCTTTCAACAAATGGAACTGTTGTATGTTTTCTTAACACTCAGTAATTGGGCTAATGCTATGTTTTTTGCCTTTTCATGCAGGAATCAAGAACTAAAAGAGTTGGGGGAACTTGCTCCTCATTGGGACAATATGCGTAAAAGTGTAATTGCGCACTGTGATCAGATGTTGAGCATGTACCAAGACACTCTTGCAGAACTTGGGAAGTACACAGGTATGAAAATAATCTCCACCGTCCTTCAGAGGAACAAATACCTAAGTTAATCAGTATTTTATATGAGAGTATGCAGCACAAATAAAAGCACAGTTAATCATAAAATTATAGAAAAGTAGGGCTGGAAGGGACCTCCGGAGGTCATCTATTCCAAACCACTCCCAGAGACACAAAAATCCCTATCCAAACCATCCTATGCAAATCCATTGTCTAACCCATTAGTAAAAATATGTAGTCAACTCTGACACACAGCCACAAAGCATAACACCCTAACATGCCAGAGGTAAAGCAGGGGGACAGTGACAGCCAGTGTCCTGCTGCTGAACGTGTTGTTAAAATGCACTTAAGAGATCCAAGAGCCCCCACTACAAAGGAAGCCCAAACCCTCTACAGTGGGTACAATTACATGTGCAATTAATGCAACTGAATAAACTCTAGTGCAGTTTGAGCTGGAGCAAACTAATCCTGACATCATGGAGAGCAGGCCAGGGCCTGTTTGATTCAGAGATTCAGCCGATTTGGCAGTGGCCAAATCTCTGAATCA
>NW_017729030.1:44814693-44816409 GCF_001723915.1 Gavialis gangeticus | reverse complement strand
CTAATCCTGACATCATGGAGAGCAGGCCAGGGCCTGTTTGATTCAGAGATTCAGCCGATTTGGCAGTGGCCAAATCTCTGAGTCAGATTCGGCTGCATCAATTCAGAACAGTGATTTGAATCACCGAATGGAATCACTGTTTCCTGAATCAGATGAATCTGAAGCAAATACTAGCCACTTCACACAGGCCTACTGCTTACTTAGCTCTCCTGGAGATGCCACTCCACACGCATGCCAACCCTGGAAGTGAGATGGTGAAACTGTGCTCAGGGTATTGCCCAGTCCCTGCTGTCAAGCATATTAGAGGCAGCTCTTAAGAGCAGCTGTGGAGGTCACCCTCACTGCATCTTCAGCACCACTTTTCCACTTTTGTCCTGTGCAGAGTTAGAATGGATAAGTGGAGTGTGCTGTACAGAGGTGCCACAGGGACCACAGAAATACACATGCCATAAAAAAAATTCTTGATAAACATTTCCACCAGCATATGTGGTCATGTATGCTGTGAGCCTACCATTTACTGTGCATGGGTTTTTTTTGTAGAACACCATTAAAGCCTACACGATTCCCTACAGGTACAAAGTTCTGCCTCTGCATAACCAGTTGGGAGACTGCAGCTTGGAATATTTGTAAAAAAACAAATACAGAAGAGGTGTGAATATTAATTTTAAAATCCCAAATAAAGATTTGGGATATTTTTTACAGTATTTGCCTATTTCTATCTCCAGCTTTTTATCAGTCTGGTTATGAAACTGTCTCTTATGTATACAAAAAATATGGAGTGTCTCAGAGACAAACCTTTCTCTTCCAAAATTATAATGGTATGAACAATTCACTCATCCTTTTTCTGTATCATTTTATTTTTAAAATGGTCATGATCCCTAAATGTGATTCGGTGCTTGTTTACAAAAGAAGCTGGCAAAAAACAATTCCTGGATCCCACAATTTAAGATTTATTAAAACCATACTCTGGAGGTTATATTATATGGCATTTACATGTGGACCTAAATAGTAAAACCCATTTGGATCACAATTTCAATAACTTATTAATCATTCAAGAACAATGGATTTTTTATTTACACACATGCACCAAACCCTCTCCCCCAGATGCAAGTATTTAGAATAACTTGCTGTTGGACTGCAAGTTGTTAAACATTAGGTAGTCTGACTTTCAAACATATCATTAAATCTTTAATGAGCTAAGTGAGTTTGAGCAAGTTGATGGTTCTGATTTATTTTTCTTAAATATTTTCTGAGATGGCCACTATGGATCATGAAAGCTAAGATTACTGAAGAGAACAAAATAAGCATACATAAAAAAGAGATGAGGAATAAAGAACGAATGGATAATTGGAAGACTAACATTCAGACCCTTCCTTAAAATTCACTTCTGCTAATTCTTTTTGTATTAATTAATATTGAAAGGTATTTGTTGATATATGTAAAAACCCGTCTTTTTCACATTAAGCCACAAAAAGTGGCTTAATTACTGTTTTGAGAAAACCATTGTAGCGGAACCATTGAGATGTGTGTACACCGAAACCATTTTCCTTGCCGCATATTTTTATTATTTTAATTCTAGTTTGTTAAGATGCAGGTAAAGTTAGATTATAAATCTTTCAGAATACTGGCCTTTATATCTGTTCTGTAAAGCTATAAATAGATGTTGCCAAATGAAGTGGATCAGCTGTTCTGGGTTGTGTCCCGGTATAACTGATC
>NW_017729030.1:44807176-44809693 GCF_001723915.1 Gavialis gangeticus | reverse complement strand
TTAGATTATAAATCTTTCAGAATACTGGCCTTTATATCTGTTCTGTAAGGCTATAAATAGATGTTGCCAAATGAAATGGATCAGCTGTTCTGGGTTGTGTCCTGGTATAACTGATCCACTTTGTTGCGCAAAGCTTATACCACCTGTTGTCCCACCCATTAATCTTGCAGGACAACGGGCAACATTTCTCCCACTTCGAGAAACAAGCCCTGGGAATCCCCAGGGTATGTCTCTGTAAGTGGAGAAACTCCAGCTTTCCCTGGTGCCCCAGATGCCACACCAGAGCAAACTGAAACTGCGGCATGGTCCCAGCACTGTAACTGATTGGTGGTCTCAGCCCCAGGGCTGAGTTAGATGCTCCAGTGTGATCCTGGGGCTAGGATCACACTGAAGTGTTGACAGGCACCTGGGAATTTACAAATGGGGGAACTCAGGCAGGCATAAAATTTGTTATGGCAGGACAAAGGCAAAATCTGTTTCCACCCTAAGGTCTCTAGCATGCTTTTGAACACTACATAAATGCATAATGTGCCATACCAAGGCTCCAAACCTTTATTCTGATCCCTTAGAGAGTGCAGGATTCATCCCCCAAAGTAAGGTATACAGGTTGCTCAAGTGAACCTTCAGAAGTCAGGGTGGTTTGAAGGCTCACAATATACATGTTGCATTTGGATGTAATTGGTCTTTACACTGATGTAATCAGACAGTGGATGCCAAATGTATCATAGCAACTTGAATCTTAAACTACCCCAGGAAAAATCAAAGGTAAAACTGGTGTAAGTTATGCAGAAACGCTTTGAGTATCTGCAGTTATTTAGATAACCATTTGTTACGGTCAAACAGGCTAATACCTGCTCCTTTGCCCCCAGTGGCAAAGGGCTATAATAGCAATTCCAGCATAGCTGAATGTCTGTCCAGTCCGTATCTCCGTGTAATGTACTCACCAGTATACAAAACCAGAATAAATTGCGCCAGTGTAAATGTGCTATGCATACAGGACCTGAGATTTTTTGTTTTGCTCTTAAAGGTATGTTTTTGCTTCAGACTCCTATGGGTTCCTTAAAGTAGGGTTTTCCATGCTGAGGTCAAATTTGTAGAAATTCTAAATATATTGTCATACACATTGGTGCAAGGATGAAAAGGGTAGCTTGTACTGTTTCAGAAAAGTTTCGCATTCTATCCCAATGTACTGTTTACAGTGAGCTTATCTGTATCATTTTTACTTGATCGGTGTATACTGAATATGCTGTTGGTGATATACTGCAACCAAAATGGAAAACTAATAAAACTGAAACTTAAGAAATATTTAGTATTGACTTTGAAGTCATCCTAAATCAACCATGGGAGCTGCCCTTCCTTATCTCTAGCACACCTTTTAATCTGCACCAAGACATCCATATTGTGCTGCTTCTCTCTCAAAACATGGCAGTAAAGTATACTCCGGTTTTCTATGTAGAACCTTTTTTAGGAATACCAGTAGGCCTTCAAAGTACTTGTCTCTTCTCTGGGGTTATCTCTGGTTATGGGTGGTTGAGAGAAGGAGTAGCATGCAGGAAGACAGGAACAGGGAATAGGGGGGCTGTTGCTGGCAGATGTCCTCCACTCAGTCTGCAGTGTGCAGATGACTTCTAAACATACAGCTGAAAGTGGAGGGCTGAGCAGGACTGGGACTGACCAAGTTCAACAGAGCTTCTGCAGCTGGGCTGGATGGCCACCAAGGGACAAGCATAGTGATATGGATAGTCAGCAGGTATGGTCTGGAGCAGTGCTGTCCTACTGGCGGCCCATGGGCCTACAAGGAATTAAGTTGCAGCCCCTAGGCTCTCCTCCTACTGTCTCCCCTCCCTCTCACCCTCCCTCCCATTGCTTCAGCTGCAACAGCAGAGAGAGTTTCTGAGATCCCCTTTCTTCCTCTGGCTGATGCTTCCTGGTGAGGTAGTGCAGTGAGGGGCACAGAGAACTGAGGGTGAGTCCAGGGTCGTGCGATACAACAGCTGGGAAGCTCCCAGGTGGGCATACATTCAGCAAGGGGGTGGGAAGACTGGAGTTGTACTCATGTGTTCCAGAAGAGTTGAGGGATCTCGCTCATGCTTTCTAGCAGGGGAATGAGATTCACACTCATGTGCCTGCCCTTTCCATTGGGGTGGGGGAGACGGTGTGCCCAGTGCAGTGGTGGACAGGGAGGTACTTGCACACCCACATGGTACAGTCAGGGGGGCTGGGAGGCTGTGTCCATGTAGCCTCAGAAGGCTGAGAATTTGGACAGTCCTGGCCTAGTGGGTGACCTTAAGGATAACTTAACTATCAGGAAAGACATAACCAGCGTTGTCATTTTTCCACAACCTGAGCTTACTTGACTGCCTTAATTATGCATCTTTATTGTCAGTTTTAATTATCACTGTACTTGCAATTTTTCTTTTGAGCCAACTGTATAGCCATCACTGTGTGTGCATAATCATTTAAGAGATAAAGGCCAGATAATTTACCTGCAAAGTTAGGTGGCTTATATATGACTTT
>NW_017729030.1:44797719-44807123 GCF_001723915.1 Gavialis gangeticus | reverse complement strand
TATTTTCCCTCAAAATTAGGTGGCTTATTTTTTTTTTTTTTTTTTTTTTTTTTTTTTTTTTAAGTATTGGGCCCCAACCCAGCAAAGATTTATTTGAACACTGAAATTTATACTGTGAATGGTCCTTTTTTGATTTATGTGTATCCATTTATCTTTCTGTAATATATATCTTCATCCACAAACAGCTTATTTCATTCCTTTTCAGACTTCCCTCAAAAATCTCCATTTCAGTTTACATCATGAATTATTTATCATAAATTACTCTTTGGTGTCTTAAAGTTTGGTACTCTGAAGTACTGAGTGCCTTTTTGTGAGATACTTATTGCTCTCAATGTGGGCTCCTAAAACCTGTGAAATTCATGATGTTTCCTTTGTTACAATCCTTATGTTTGTATGATGTGCTAAATTATCACTAACTGTTTCTTATTTATAAAACATACAGGTATTTAATAGGTGATATCTCAAAACTAAAGGAAGGCATCTTTCCCCATGCAGCTAATTTAAATCTACATTATTAGGATTGTTGTTTCCCTCTTGTCTACTAACAATATTAGAATGTGTCCCAATCCCCTTCACAATCAAACTGGTTCAGACTGTTTCTTTACTTTAGACCTACCAATGTTTTTTAATAGCCTTCTTTGATTAATCCTGACAAAGTTTTAATGAAGCTCTCCTGATGTCTTCTATCTTTGGTCTGTAGAACTTAGTATCTATAGATTCTCTGTATAGATCATTACTTGTTTCTGCCAGATGTTTTTCTTCCTGAATCAATTCTTCCAGAGAGATTCATCTTTCCATTTATTGTTTTCACAAATTTGTCCCTAGTCCTTTTCATTAAAATACAATAACACTGAGTAAAATTAAATATATATTTTTATCTGCCTTGGAATACAAAAGAAAAACAAGTAATAAAGTATTAGATTTATTATTAATATGTCAAAGAAGAAGGGTCCAGAGATCTCAGTGCTCAAATATGTACAAAGATGATTTATTAACTTCTCATTTGTATTAGTAAGAGGAAAGCTTGAGATTAAAAGAACACTTTAAGGTTGCCTAAACCAAAAAGAACACCCACAGTTACCTGAAAATTGCAAATTTAATTTCACTATTTAATTTCCCTGAATTTTTTCCACCCAAATAAGTATTACTTAAGTTTGAATGAAAATGGGCCTTAGAAAAACTAAGTCAGAAGAGTATTTTCTGCAAGAAGCATAGATTATAATAGTTTTAAATATAACATCTGATCAGAGGCATAGGAGATGTAAATTGTTACATATTGCACACCCAAAAAAACGACATTAAGAGAAATGTTATTAAGACTTCAGTTCAAGTATGCAAGAAGTACCAAAATGAAGGATGCCTATGCAACATTAATTTGGCCCACCTTATATTTATTTATGATACAAATTTTAGTTACATTCTGCTTTCCCCCAGAAAATCCTTGCATAATTCAATGCAGAGGCTAAGAGTAGTTCTGGGGATGAATTTGGTTTCCATAGTAAAGAAGGCTGTTGTCAGTGGTCTGCTTAATTTATTATATATGTTAGATAATGTAAAATGAATGAGTCAAAAGCTGTGGTTAAGCTTTTGAAATTATTTTGACTGAGAAATAGTTTTAGGGAAGACCCAAACTGTTTATGAATGTGTGTTCAATTCAGCAAATAGCTTCCACCAAAAAAGAACAGTTTTGCAAATGGCAGACTATTTCCGTTTCCAACCAAACATTTGCGGTTTGTTAGAATTACCAGTCAGTAGCAGTCAACTTGAGCCAGTGTTCTCCCCAGCTGGGGTCTGTGACTATAACTGCTTTCTGAGTAAACTCACTCAGCTAGTCCAGAGTAACCACGGATAGACTGGCCTTATGGGATTGTGATTTGTGGCCAGTAGCTCTGTGACTTAGGGCAGCATTTATAGTTATTCTGTGATTATTAACATTGATGTTTTTGGCTGTTTCTCCAAACTGCACTCCATCCTTTGATTTTTTTTTTTTTCTTGATTCTTGACTTTGACTCCTGAACCTCAGTCTGTATTCTGCTTTCAAAACTTGGCCCTAACTTCTGAGCTGGGCCACTGGCTTCCCATGCCCTTTTTCAGAGATTATTTTTATTTTTATTTTTTTCTGGTTAAACCAAAAATTTTAGTTTTTGGAGTCTTTCCTCCAATGCAAACTTTCTGTGCAGTGCTTGGTAAGTCATTTAAAGCAGACTCTTACGGGGATAATTAATTGTGTATTACCTCATCTTTCAGGTGCTTAGCTTGAAAAATCATGGTCTGTTTTTCTGAAATGATTAATACTCAAAGGGAGCTCTGCTTTTAACATACAAAATGCTATGTAGTGCTAAGTACTCCGCAGATCAGGTCCTGGATGTCAGAGTTAATAGATACTTTTAAACCTTATAGAGCTGTGCCTCAGTTCATTGTCTGTATAATGGGTATCATATGGGTATAATTACAATATATTCATTTTTGTCTGTGAAGCACTTTAGTGACACACATTGTAGAAAAAGCCTGTAAGGAAATTCTCTCTTCCAAGCAGGGTTTGAAGGGTTCATTTAATAGGTTATGATTAATGATTATTTTGCTTTCTCTTTAAGTGAGCGTTCTCCATTCTATACACTGAATGAGGTATGGGTCTTGTGGAAGAAAGTAATTTGTGATTGTCATGAAAGACTAATATAATCCCTATGTGCAAGGGTGTCATGTTGAAGTTGCACAAGAAACTTTCATAACAGTGTTACATAGTTTCTCATAATCTTCTACTTTGATGTGATGAGTATGAAGAATCTTTTAATCCTACTTGAAAGCTAATTTAAACCTACTGAAACATAAGCCACTTGATGTATTTTTGAACTTTCTGGGAGGAAAACAATGGCATAATCAGTATAAAAGTTTTGATTTTAAAAAAATATTAAGGATTTCTTTGCCTGTGCAAATGTATAGCACCTTTGCATGGTGCCCTTGTATTTTTAGCACAGTATAAACATAATATGTGTTAATTCTGGTATCTTTTCCACCATGCTACAGACCAACTGCAGACAGCAGGAATAATGTCTATCACCTAGAAAAAAATTAGATTGGTTTGTGAATTAAAAGCTGTTTTGTCGGCTGCAATATGGATACATGCTGAGATGCAGTTAGGAAGCCATTCTTTTCTTAATACACAATTACACATTAAAAGCAAATTAAAGGATGCTGCTGACATAAACTATTGTCCTCACATTTTAAAAAATGAGACAACATCTGGTGGGTGCTTAAGATAATGATTCTCTAAACTTTTGTTTTCCAGGATCTTCCTTCAAATCAAGCTGTAGTAAAGGAGAAAAGACACTAGAATTTGTTCCAATAAATCTCCATCTGCAGAGAATGCATGTGCACAGTCCTCGGTTGAAAGGTAAGGTATATTCTACCCAAAAATGCCATGTATAATGTATCACTAGATGGTTTGTATAAACAGAAAGTGTTTTGTTTTCTTTTCAGTTATATGCATTTTAATTCACAGCCTTGCTGTTACAAAGTGTCTTATTTCTTCTACGTTATACTTTTGTTACCAGAGAGAAACCGTGATAAGACAGATGAGCTTTCTGGTGAACTGTATATTTGCATTAGTATTAAAACACTTGTTTATGTAGGGCCAAATTCTGGTTACCTTAAGGTAAACAGAATTTTGTCTTTGATAACAAGGAATAATGGACACAAGTTATTGGAGAGTAGGTTTAGATTAGACATCTGCAAGAACTACTTCACAGTTAGGGCGGCTAGGAGCTGGAACCAACTTCCAAGGGAAGTGGTGCTGGCTTCTACCCTGGGGGTCTTTAAGAAGAGGCTTGATGCCTATCTGGCTTGACTCATTTGAGTGCAGTTTTTCTCCCGCCCAGGCGGGGGGTCGGACTTGAAGATCTACAAGGTCCCTTCTGACCCTACTTCTATGATTCTATGATCTTAGAAGAACGAAGAATTCGCCAGTATTTAAACACAGCAACCATAAATATGGTGCCTGAAGACGTATAATGGGAAACTGGTGAAATAGCTCAGTTTCCTTTTAGTTAGGCTTTTCAGTAGGTTTGCATACAACTTTGCTGGCTTTAGTACTGGGAGTATAGTGAGAGAAATATTCAAAAGGTTTATACATTTCTAGAAGCAATTTTGTGTGAGCTGTGAAACCATTTGCTTTTTGTTAACATTCATGTTGGGAAACTTGTATGTATTAAAGTGCTTGTGAGAAATGTTTTTTTGAAACAGTAGCTGAGATTTATATCATTACAACATATGCAGAAGTCATTTATGAAGTTTAGGTAAGCCAATCAAAGAAGGGATGTAACACCATGTGATTGTAGTAATCAATTACATGGTTCAAATACTCTCAGGGATACATATTGAATATTGAAAGGACTACTCATGGTGAAAAATTTGCAGGTATACTGTACCCTGGAATTTACAAAGATATTTCATAAAAAATTTCAGTTTCAAATGCAAGTTTCTAAGAAATTCAGTCTTCTGAGTTGATGACAAAGAAAAGAACTGAATTCCACAAATATGTTGGATGAATGAAATGTATATCCAGTTCTCATTGAAACTATTTTTCCTCTTTCTCAGTTCTCATGGTTTAGTGTTCATTGAATTTTGCTTTAAAACCTCTGTTAGAACTTAGTGTAGAAAGGGAAAAATGCTACACACACTGAGCACTGGCATGTTTATACAGCCCAGTATAATTCCAGGCTATTTCAAGCACTAGGTGAAAAGCTCCACCTGGGCTACTTCACCCTGCTTCTCTGGAGGGCATACTAGCTCTGAAGGAGCACCACACTAACACTTTCTGTATGGTACCGCACTGTTGTGTAGATGCATCCTGAGTTGTGTGAAGTCATTTAAGATTAGGACTTTGAGACAATGAGTTGGGAATAGGAACGGCTTCAGTCAGAAGCCCTATCACACTGCCAGTTGTGACAAACTAAGCTGTTGCTTACGAAAGCTTATGCCTCTCTGAATTAGTTTATAAGGTACCACTCTGCCCTGTCTTAGAACTGTGTCATGGTTCATTATAAAATCAAAATCAAGCTTAGAAACTCCATAAAAAAAAAATCTGTTGCTCCAGAGATGCAGCAACTTTCATTTTACCATTTTAATGGGCCTTAAAAATGTTTCAGATGGAGATCTCTTTTGTGTTTAACTAAAGCCTGGAACTTAACTACTTTCATTTTCACTTGCACTTGAGTTGCATTATTTCCGGGCTTACATAACTCTCCAAGTAGTTTTTGGGATGTTAGGAATGTTTCGGAGGCATTCAGCAATGTTTCTAGATCAGGGGTGGGCAAAATATAGCCTGTGCGCCAGATCCACCCCACCAACTGATTGTGCCTGACCTCCAGGCAGCTGCAAAGTCATGGGATCCAGCTGCTGGGTCATACCGGGCATGTCCTGGCCCCTTCCACAGCTTACACCAGCTCCTGCCTCATGCATTGGAAGCAGCGCCATGTGGGCAGTGGCATCAGCTGTGGACGTGGCCAGCAGATTCTGTGTGTGGATCAGGGCTTGGGATTTCCAGCCTTGTCTGCTCTCTGAGTACCCACTAAAGCCAGCCCAGGTGTGGCTTCTGGGCAGTATCCGAAGGGGGAATCCCTACTCCTCTTAATCCTGTGACCCCAGCCTTGTCAAAGGGGAAAGAAGCAAGTTCCAAGCAGCAAAACAGACCGCTCCTCTTCAATTAAGGTATTTAGCTGGGGGCAGAGGTGACAGAGCAGAAAGACCATGACCCCTCCAAAGGGTTAAACAGTCCTTCTGTCCCCAGGCCAACCCAAACATCCATGAATACCCAAAGTTAGCTCAGCTGTTCCCTTGCTTCAAACTCTCTCCAGCTCCAGGTGAATGCCTTGCTTTGTAGACTGCACCGTCCCTGTCTTTCCTGGAAGTCTCCCAGGTGTCACCTCCAATCCTCCTGTGCTGCTTCAGGTCCATCTTTTCTCATCCCACATGCAGGTAGCTCTGAGTCCTAGCAGGGACTCTAGCTCTTCTTTCCCCATGTTCAAGCTAGTCAGGGAAACTGAGACATGCAAGATTGTGATTATTGTTTGGTAATATAGTCTTAATTCCAAAGGACCTTTATTGAACTAGCTGTAGGTCTTATGCCAGAAAAGGAAAAGGTATGACAGGTTTTGGATTATAATGCAATTCGCTGAGATAGTATGTGATGAAGGGAGCAGCTGAAGTTTGGTGTGTAGGTAGGAAAGTCAGCCTATAGGATGAGTTGGGGACTTGATGATGGGATTCTATATAATATATTTTTATTATGATTTTTCTTTAATGTGTTTTCTGGACTCTCTTTCTTTCCTTTCATATGCGTGTGCTTTGCCACTGCTCCTACTCTCACTGGCATGTGTGGTAAGAGGGAGAGGTATGAGGGTGTCAAAACATATAGCTCCAGCACAGGTACAATATCTGCTGTGATTGGGATGGGAGACTTAACACCTTTCTTTTGTGTATAATTGTTTAGAGAACAATGTTGGAAGTTACCATCTTCCAGGGCAGTACTTTTTCTAGTTAAAACATTATGTGTCTTAGACTAGTAGCAGGGATTTCCCAGTGAAGGGTCTATAGTTCCATCCCAGGGGTCTTAAAGTATATTGCATATAGTGCAAATCCTATCAAATTGGAAGTCATTACAAGGCTCAGCAATTAGTTTACTGTGATCATAGACACTACATTGTTTATACTTCCTAAATTATGACCATCTGCTTAGGGACATTCATGCTAGGCTTGTTCTGATAAATTTAAAAATAAATAAAATAAAGGCAGCGCACATATCACCTGGAATACAACTGCAATGATGATGTGCCAATGTATAAAAAGGTATAAAAATGTGTTTTACTCACCAGGCCACTGAGAGTGCCAAAAGTCAGTAGGATTGGGAAAAGCCATGTTTCGTGTTCCCTCCATATGGTTTTTACAGAATATTTTTTTTCAGTGTCACTTGTCCATGCTTGCTGCAGAGTATTCTACTGGCGCTGCTTGCATATGGTTTTACTATCATCTTAGTCACTTGAAGAAATGCTGACAAACAAACTCCAGTATAGTTAGGAAAAGATTGCCTATAGACTTATCACATTTTGTTCTGTATTGTGAAACAAATGTAGAACATATAGCTTTTAATATTTGCATACCATATTGGCTCTGCCCAGTTTCTGAAGGGCTTAAGAACCTGTGCTGTTTGTACAAGTCATAGGTGTGGGCTTGTATAGAAGGCAACATAAATGGGAGGGAACATGTGTGTAACCATTTGTATCCTATACTGTGGATATGCTCTTCTTGGCAGGTCCTTGAGAGTTGTTTACTTTTAAATTGTTGTGTAGAGTTGTTGTTTTGTACCAGAAATGAAGAAACAGCATATCTAAGAGACCACATGGGGATTTAGTTAGGCAGAATATACCTACACAAATTTCAGTTTAACCAACAGCCTGAAGCTAATGCCTCCATTCCTGTGAAAGTACTATCATGTTTTTAATGACAAGTTGCACAGAAGTTTAATTTATGCCTCACCCAAGGACCACAGCAGTCCAGTGCTGTGCTGTTAAACAGCAACTCAGAAGGAAGGTTGCCACTTGATTAAATCATGATTAACATTTATTTTTCCAGCACCTGACTTCCTGAGCAGTCTTCCTTTCTCTTTGCCATCCCATTCTGAACCCTTTAGCCTGGGAGATAAAACATTACAACCTGAGCTGACATGATTGTCCAAATTTGGGGGTTGTTTAAAAGAGTGAATTAAGTTGCCTGAGAGAAATTCCAAATTTTTGTCTTTCTGTCCACCGCTTAAGGAGGGTTTTGGTGATTTATTTTGTTTTGTTTTTTCTATAAGATGTGCTTATCCCAGTGACGTCAGAGCTAGGTAGATACATTCCATTAAACTCAGTGAAATTCACAGATATAAAACATTAACTATACAAAGAGATGCTGCACTGCAGTGAGTGGCTGTCTACATGGAGGCAGAAGTCTGCCTACGCATACCTCTGCAAGATTGGGATTTCAGACTGTAAATTCCTTGATACAGGGATCATCTTTCTATTTATATGTGTTTATTCTCAGTAGGGCCCTGATCCTGATTGGACCCAGAGGTAACAGCACAGTACGAATAATACATAATAGTAAATCTCTGAGCGTCAGGGTAAGGATAAATAATTTCTGAGCATATGTCCTATCTGGCTGTCACATTACATTTAGTTTATTGAAATAGGTTTCCTTTGACAGGCACTAAAGACTGATGCCTTGTGTCAAATATATGCTGTGAGCAGTTCAAAGTAACTGCTAATCCTTTTGTGGAAGTTGCACTTTGACATCCAGTAGGTCTTTTCTCATCTTATGCTTCACTTGTCATGTTTCAAAGGGCATTCAGGGTATTCTTAAGGGGTTTGCAGGAAAAAAAATTAGCATGTAAAAGTTAATAGAGATAGTGATTAAACAAGCTGATGAATCATAAAGCTGCCATTAACCCTCAAACTGTCAGATCTCTTTAGTGTTTTGATACAAAATGGGTCTTAATTTCATCTACCAAATGTTTCTTGCTTAACACTTCAAACTGACATGCTCAATGTCAGTTCTTGAGCAGTTGGTGATTATGTGGGAGGAATGTTTGATGGCACTTAACAAACACAAATATGCACAATATTCTGTGCTTTGTACACTTCATATATTTACACTAAAAAGGAACTATACATAATCTTAGAATCAAATATGAAAGATTAACTAGCACCCACCAAAAACCTCCCCCTGTTGTATGTTCAAAGTAGGGCAACTGTGCATTTCAGTGAGTATTGATTTAAATAATTATATAATTTTTAAGCAAAAAAGAATGAAATGCAGTCTTGAGCACTTGACCAGTACAGGACTTATCCATTAGTAAAGTTTCAGTTAACTATTCAAATTTGTACTGAAGAAGGATTTTAATGAGTCATGGGTTCTGTACTGGCTTCCTGTTTTGGTATGAATTCCACCCCAAAATGCCTGCTTGTACAAAATATTTGAACAGGAACCTTGGCACATGCAATTTCACTTTTGTTGGAATGTTTGGCTGTCTTTATAACATATATGGTGAATTTGTGTATGTGTTGGTTGTATAAGCTTCTGTAGACAGCAGAGGGTTTGAAGACACTAAACTTTCATTCAGTTATTTAACCACTACTTCTGTCTTTTATTTATATATATATATATATATATAACTGAAAGATATTTTTGAAGATGTTTACTACCAAGTACTTGTCGGTGTGGGGATTTAACAAGTATTGCTACCATTGACCTTGCATATGAAGGTCTCAAATTGATTCAGTTAAACAAATTGAATTTTTATTAGCTTATCCTAGACAACATATATCCACATCAAGCCTCATGCCATATTATTTAGTTTGAGCTTTTTTGCT
>NW_017729030.1:44772011-44792719 GCF_001723915.1 Gavialis gangeticus | reverse complement strand
ATATATATATATAAAATGTGTGTGTGCGTTTAAATTACTTGGATATATATACTAAAACCCTCTGAAGTCAGAAAACAATATTTCATTTTCTTTATTCATTTAGTGAGTGCCTTATTTGCTGGGGCGGGGGGGAGTTTGTGCTGCAGAAGCTGTGTTTAAAGCTGGTTCTGGCTTTTGTTTATTTTAATATCCATACAATAACCCTGCAAGATCATTAGAAATTGCTTGGATAGGAAGAACCAAAGGGAACCATAAATTCTATCCTGCACTTACAGAAAATCAATCCCATTTTAACAGGGAAGAAGATGATAGCCTCAATTCAGAAATATACAGACTTTGCTTGCACTAGAGAAGTGCTATTAATTGTATTCATAATTTCTCTCATATGTATTCCCAGTGTCTGGTAAGTGGTGCCCATAATATTTCTTGAACCCTAAAAGTTGTTTTCTTACCAGCAATAGTCAGACATACATTTTTCCATCTGGATTTACCTCTGAATCTTTATTTGTTCTTTCAGTTACTGTTGTGCTTGTAGTTTTCATAGATTTCATAGTCATTAGGGCTGGAAGGGACCTTGCAAGATAGTCAGGTCCAGTCCCCTGCCCAAGGGTCAGGAAGTCAGCTGGGGCCAAATAATCCCAGCAAGATAGGCATCCAAGTGTTTCTTAAAGAAATCCAGAGCAGGTGTCTGCATCACCTCTGGGGGGAGTCTATTCCAGGCCCTGGGGGCTAGGAAGGTAAGAAGTTTTTCCATATGTCCAGCCTAAAATGGTCTTCCAAAGGTTTGTGACCATGGGACCTAGTCTTCTCATGGGTTGCCCTAGTGAACAGACATTCTCCCAGTTCCTGGTGCACACCCCTTAATAGGCATAGACAATGTATGGGGGGGCACAGGAGGACACGTGTCCCCGCTGAGACTGGCTACTGCTGAAACCACCATTGGCTTCTGCAGGTGGTTGCCACCCCTGCCCCAACTGCCAATGCGGCCACTAGTGGCTGCAGGCAGTCCCCGTTTGCCACCCGTCGCTCACCACCCCCCACCCTTGCCACTGAAACAGCCGTGGCCACCCACAGGCGGTCCCCGCTTGGACCACCCTGGCTGCTGACATCACCACGGCCACCTGTGGGTTGTCCCTGCTCTCTGCCACCATGCCCCTGTCACCAACACTACCTCTGTCACCTGTATGTGGTCTCTGTGCCCCCCCTTCCTCAGTAGGCACATGTCGTTCATGCTTATAGACTGCCACCAAGTTGCTCCTGAACCTACGCTTCTCCAGGCTGAAGAATGCCATGTCTTTCAGCCTCTCCTCATAAGGCTTGCTCTCTTGTTTTCTAATCATTCATGTGGCTCTCCTCTGGACTCTCTTCAGCTTCTCCACATCCTTTCTGAATTGTGGAGCCCAGAACTGGACACAGCATTCCAGCTGTGTTCTCACCAAGGCTGAGTAAAGTGGGAAGATGACTTCCTGGGTCTTGTTTGAGATCCATTTGAAGATGCAGGACAGAGTTTTGTTTGCTTTGCTGGCTGCAGCGTCTCATTGATGATTCATGTTCATTGTGTGGTCAGTCACGACCCCTAAGTCTCTTTCGGACACAGTGCTGTGTAGCATAGTACTACCAAATGTATAAGTGTGATGTGGTTTCTTTCTCCCAACGTGGAGCACCTTGCATTTCTCAGCATTGATTGCCATCAGGTTTTGATTGGCCCACCTTGTAAGCCTGTCGAGGTTGGCCTGGATTGCCAGCCTGTTCTCTGGGGTGGCTGCACTTCCCCATGGTTTGGTGTCATCAGTAAATTTAGGCAGTCTGCTTGTAGCACCTGAGTCCAGATCATTTATAAACACATTGAAGAGTATAGGTCCAAGAAAAGAGCCCTAGGGGATGCCACTGGTTACTGTGTGCCAAGTTGATTCAGTTCCATCAACTGTCACTCTGTCTACAGAGCCAGTTCCCCAGCCATCAGACTGTGAAGTTGTCTAGGCTGCAATTCCCCAATTTTTCCATGAGGACATCATGGGATACCAGGTCAAAGGCTTTCTTGAAGTCCAAGAATATGATATCCACCTCTTCTCCTTTGTCCAACTGATGCGTCACCTGGTCATAGGAGGAAATCAGGTTGGTCAGACAAGATCTACCCACCACGAAGCCATGTTGGCTAGCTCTCAGAATATTACTTTCTGTTAGGATGTTGGTAAAGGTGTTAATGATTTTTTCCAGGATCTTCCCAGGGAATGAGGTCAAGCTAATTGGCCTGTAGTTCCCTGCATCTTCCCTTCACCCTTTCTTGAAGATTGGCCCCCTTCCAATCATAAGGGCACCTCGCCCGAGCACCACAAGTTCTTTAATATCCTCACCATAGGCTGTGCTATAATGTCAGCTAGTTCCTTTAGCACTCTTGGGTGCATTCCATCTGGGCCAGCTGATTTGTGGATGTCTAGCCTCTTAAGATGTTCCCTCACAAGATCACTGGTAATGGTGGCTACAGGTTCGCCCTTCCCCTGGTGATCCTGTCTCTTGTCAGGCAGGGTGATGCCACTGGGCTGAGGGAAGATTGATGTGAAATAGTCATTAAGGAAATTTGGCTTTTTCCTGAGTGTCTGTCCCAGCCGCCTGTAGAGGGTTCTGGATTGAGAGTATGGTCAGGGGTAGAAAGGTAAGTAAGGTTTATTGACCTAACAAAAGCATGACTACGTGTAGTATACTAAGACAGATAATGACAGACAATAATAATTCACATTGGCAACTTATCAGCAGTCCTCTCTGATGCCTGATGTATGGCAAGTTTCTCTTTCCACAAAGCTCAGCAAAGTCAGGAGTCCCCGATCAGTGCTGTCCTAGAGGTACTGGGAAGGACCCTGGTATTCGGTCCTTGGGCTCCTCGAGATCCACGGGCCCACTGATCCAGGTCAGCAGCTAATTAGTCCCTTTCACAGACCTGTATCTTCCTTCCAAATGATTTCCGGATGTGCCAGCCAATTTATACCTTCTGAGCTATGCTGATAACTTACAGCCATTCAGATACTTCTTACTTCAGCTGTCCTTAGGACTGACCAATAACAGTACAAACCTTGCATTCTTTTGATAAGGTTAATTTGAACTGTGCCACAGGTTCTTACTACTTCAAGGCTTTGTTAAATTTACTAGGCCTTACTTTATACAAGTCTTTACCACATCTTTGACTTTAATTAGGCTTTTAGCACCAACATATAGCTTAATATCTGAACAAATGACAGAAAAACACTTGATGGAACAGGCAGGCAGGGCCAGGGTCGGGCTGGTGCTGGGCCTGGGCCAAGATTTGGGGTCGTGACAGCGCATGGTTGCATCTTGGGCCAGAGTCACAATCTACTCCCTGAATCATGGCTCTGCCCCAGGCTGCAGCCCCATGTTGTCACCACCCACAATCCCATCCCTGGCCCTGCCCACCCATCCTGCTCCCAGATGCCACTCCCCTTCCACCCACAGTCCCATCCCTTCTGCCTAGCCAAACATGCCCTGCTTTCAGGAGTTGCAGGCTGGTCTCCATGGAGGTCCTGCCCACCCACACCCTGTGGCATCCCTGGCAACAGATGTGGGGTGGACAGGCTGGGGTGCCTGGGCAGCAGGGCTGGGTCCAGTGGCAGTGGCAACACTGGCAGTGGCAGCCAGAAGGAGCAACCTCTCCCAGGAGTGCTGGGAAACTGAGTCCAGCTGTTGTGCCTCCCCAAGCCTGCTGCACATCTGGAGGTGGTAGAAACAGCTGCATGCACCACAGCCTGGGTTGCCCCCTGTGCTTGGGATGAGCAGGGCCAAGGGACCCACCATAGGCCAGATAAAATCCCTGGGTGCCCTGGATCCATGAGCCATATTTTGCCCACACCTCTTCTAGCAGGAATTGTGTGGAGTGCATTGCCACTAGAACTGGTTTGATTTTCATCAAAAAAATCCTGCAAATAAGGAAAAAATATTTTGAAAAACTTGACTTTTCTCTTTTTTATTTTTTAAAACTTTTTTCCTGAAATTACATATGTTATTAAAAATATTATTACCCTGTTGTTTAAATTGTTTATAATTTATTTCTGAATATAATATAAAACATTGGCCATGTCCTGTGAGGGGAGGGCAAGAGATTTCTCCTATCACCCTCACAATCAATATCTGTTGGTGCAGTTTCTGTACTTAATCTGGATTTGGAACAGGAAGCTTCAACTCTGGAGCTAGTTCCCTTTGCTCATATTTCAGCTATATTGCAGGACTCATATTTTAGTGAGGGTTTTTTTTCTTGACTAAATTATTTGGGATGATGAATTAGGTAAGGAAGATGTGGGGAGGTAAGCTATCAGGGAGTCTTCTTACACTATTGTTCAAGTATTAATCTGTAATTAATGTTAGGGGTTATACGTGTCATGAAGTTTGAGCTGAGGACACCAGTATTTTAGAAGTCAAAATAATTTATAGAAATAATTAGGTTTTATTAATCATCCTTTATTTTAAAATTAATCATCCTTTATTTTCTACTCCTTTTGTATTCTCTTCCTTCACATTCTGTAATAATTAAGTTGTGTTTTTAACTGTTTCTGTAACTTTTGAGGTAAGCATTGAGACTAATGATTTTTGCCACATTTTCTGCATCTACTTCCTTTCAATACACAGTAAGCAAAACCAGCGATGTTCAGTTTTTAAAAAACATTTCATATAGTGTGACATCTAAAAAAACAAACATCCCATACCATTATACAGTTAAACTAAGTGTTTTGTTTTCACTCTTTTCTAAAGTCATTTAAGCAATATAACAATTTACTGCCATATGTAATAGTGTAGCTCTAATGACCCAAGATTATATATTTTTGATAAATCTTTATGATGAACCTGTAAGACAGGATGCTTTAGGAACTTAGGAGTTCACCAGAGGCTCATGAAATTGTTTCACTTCTACTTTTAAATGGAACTGAAGAGCAACCAATATATCAGTGTTAAAATCAATTTGAATGGATCTACTTTGAAATCGAGCACCACAAATAAAATACAGTTCATTAACTGTGAATCATTTCTACAGTGTTCCAGCTTATGGCGACATTTGTCATCAGAATGCAACAAAGATACATTTGAGGACAGGCTTGGATTTCAATTTAAATGTGAAGCTTCCTTGAGGGATACAAATTGTCTTATCTAGAGACAGAGGCTTTTACAGTTCCTTTGGATCCAGATTTTAAAAGGGCCACAACCTGACATTAATTTTCATACCTATGGGTATTGTGGGCACAAAATAATTGTAATGACTAAATCCAAGTGTAAATAAAACCAATTAAACCTTCAGCTACCAAATTTACTGATGAAATCAGATCTCTGTCTAAACAAAATGTGTCCATAAATAATTATGTCAGTAATCAAGTATTAGTGCGAAACAGAAGCTTTTTTTCAATCTCATCACTTTTTGTTTTTCCTTTTCTTTCTCCGGTGCCAGGAAACAAATAAGGAATACATGCTTGATGTGTTTTTTGAAAAAAGTGAAGACAAACATCACAAGAGTTAAAAGAAAGGAGAGCTAGCGTTTCACTTTTAGAATTAAAGGTGTTGCAATTTTGTTTTCTGTTTTTCCCTTCCAGTGTAAGTAAAATTGGCTGTGAATTTGATTTCATAGGATCATAGGAAAGTAGGACTGGAACTGAGCTCACAACATCATCTAATTCAGCCCCTGCTCAAGGCAGGATCATTGTTCCCAATCCTATACAGGAACTAATACAGCAAGAAGATTTCTGAAGAGAGAGGGCCCATTATTTAATAAGGCCCAATGGCTGTAAGTTAAAGCTAAGCAAATTCAAACTACAGAAAAATGCAGTCTTAATAGAGAGCTGCATTAACCATTAGAGCAACTTACCTCCAGAGGTAGTAGATTTCCTGTCACTTGGAGTTTTTTAATCAAGTTTATATCTTTTAAAAATATATGTTTTAGTTTAGCAGAAAGTTATGAGCTTACTGCATGAATCACTGGGAAAAATCTGTGGCCCGTGTTACACCTGAGGTCAGTCTAGTTGAGCATAATGGTCCCATATGGACTTAGAATTCATGAATCTATGAATTTCAACATTACTGCAAATTAAACAATATAAGGCACAATAAAGTGAAATGCACAAAAGACCAATTTACATTGTAGCTGAGCAAACTACAGAGCTAGAACATATTGTTCTACGCTGTGGCATATCATTAAAATGAGCTAATAAATCAGATAAACATCCTATTTTTCTGAGGTATGCAGGTGGCTGTGTGGAAGCATTGATCAAGCCTTTGCCCCCTGAGATACAGGCTAAATGCAGATATTCAAAAAGCAATGGCAGAAACTGCTGTATCACACCTCTACGTGAAATGCTATAAGTTGGAGCGTGTTACAACCAAGCAGATGTGTGCTGTGTGGTTGTGGGGGGCAAGCTCAGTGTTTGCCTCCACTGGCCACGGCCAGCAGGTGGGGGCAAGGGGGTGCACCTTCATGCCTCCCAGGAGGCTGCTGGAGCAGCACCCCTTCCCACCACTTCCCCCTTCCCTACCACCTGGTGACTGTCAGCAGCAGCTAGGGGTGGAGAGGTGAGGAAACAGAGCCCCTCTGCTGCAAGGCCACCACAGAGCATACTAGCTTGTGGGGAGCACTGGGCCAAGCCACCACAGGAGGGGACTCCCTCCCCTGCAACTCCCATTCCCAGCATGGGGAAACATTGGACTAGGCTGCCCCTTCTGCAGCTGCTGGTTGCTGCTGTCAAGAGGCTGCGGTATGGGGAAAGGGAGTCCACCACCATGACCCTACCCCTCCCCAAGCTTGCTAGCTGAGGACTTGGGGGGGGCAACTGGGCTATGTCCCCATGGTGGTGGGGGGGGCTCCCTTCCCCCTCCACCCAATCCTCTTGACAGCGGCAGCCAGCAGATAGCCGGAGGGACAGCCTGGGCCAGCATTTCCGCATGCCAGTAACTGGGGAGAAGGGTGCCCCTCTGCTGTGCAAGCCAGCCCAGCCTCCCCAAAGACCCTAGCTAGCAAGATGGGAGGGGTTGGGGGGGGGGAGGCTTGCCCTAGCCTCTTGACAGCGGCAGACAGCAGATGCAGCAGAGCTACCTGGCCCCATGTTTTGCTGCATTGGGAACTACAGCCAGAGGGAAGGGAATGCCGGTGCCTCAGACTGACCCCCCCCCTCCAAAACAGCAAGCTGTGTGGCTTTGTGGCATGGGGGGCTCCCTTTTTCCCTGGCCACAGTTTCTGGTGCAGCAAAAAGCTGGAGCAGCCTTGCTATGCAGCTTCTGGTGACAGCTGCTAGGTCGGTTGGGTGGGAGATTGGGTGATCCCATGCTGATCCAGCTCGGCCCAACCCCCGCCCCCCTTGAGCACGAAGCCAGCAAGCTGTTGGAGGGGCAAGGTCTTCATGGCAGGAGGGCTCCATTCAGTGACCCTCCCCACCCAAGTGACATGGCAGTTGGAGCCAGAAGCATGCACTGTGGGGATGCTCCATGAATTGTGACCAGGGGGTGGAGCCTCTATGCTGCATAAACCCAGCCTGGCCCCTCCTGTGACCCCTTAGCCAACAAGCTATGGTGGGGACCCTTGCAGCAGGGGGATCCCTTCCCCACTCTCCCCCATAGCCACTGCTGATAGATGCCAGCTCATGAGTGGGCAGAACTGGAGAGATGGGCAGTAACTGCTGGGAGAGGGACCCCAGAGCACCTCCTGGCTAAGCTGTGGCACACTGTGGGGCTGGGGCAATTGAAGGGATAGAACCCCCTTTCCACCCATCCCATTGCCAGGCTGTGCAGGGAGCTGGGATCAGAAGCTGTCACTGATTTGGGTCATTGCAAATCAGCTCTACTTGAGGCTAGAGTGCAGACCTATGCAATGCTGTCCGGGATGGTGGCAACCGTGCAATAAGTTAACTCTCAATGGGATCTGGCACAAACATTTAATAAAGCACCATAACAGAAAATGCTGTAGGTTAGTACACAACCATCCAGGGTTAACTTAGAGTGGGATCCATTTTTAAAGTGCTCTAAGAACTGTGAATGTCTGTTCTGTTATGGCTGTAAAGCAGTTTCTGCATGCTTCATACACATTAAGTGTAACATCTGTACCTAGCCAAAGATGCTAGGTTGTTTCTGGCATAATATGATGAATCATTCCCTCCATCTCTTGTATAAGGAACACAATAGTGTGGCCATGGAGTGGGAGGGGTGTGTGTGCGTGTGTGTGTGCATGCACACACAGCTCAATACTTTGTTTCTTATCATTCCAGATTCTCTGTATGATGTCATCACAGTGGGAGCCCCTGCAGCACATTATCAGGGATTTAAGAATGGTGGCCTTCGGAAACTGTTGAATAAATTTGAGGCAGAAAGGCGAAAGTAAGTACTTATTATAAATAACTAGGACATTGCTCTGCAATTTGTCATCTGCTGATCAAATAGTCTTATCTGCTTAATGTGTAGCAGGTTAAATGTACTGGCATCAGATAAGGCTCTGCCTGCCAAATAGCTCCTTTATCTTCCACTCTTTATTAGGTTGTTTAATTATTTAGGATTCTATTTTAGGTTTTAAGGGCAAGGTTTATGTTTACCATGGAATCAAATAAAGCAAGGGTGTCAAATGTAAAGCCCGTGGGCTGGGTATGGCCCACAGAGCTGCTCTGTCCAGCTTGGAGGGCCACCAGGAGTTGGGGGTGTGACCAAGGAAAGTGGCCTGCTACAAAATTCAGGACCCTTGGGCCCTGATAAACATTGCAGTTGGTGGTAGGAGAGTGAGTGAAAGCTTATGCAGCCCCAGGTTAGTCAGAGCTGCTGACACCACCGTTGTCACACATCCTGGGCTGAATCTGTTCAGCAAGGAGCCCCATAGCTGAGATTCAGCCTGGGGTGCCAGATGAGTTTAATACCCCTGAAATAAAGTTAAGTCAAGCTATAATATTTTTCTCCCCGCATTTCAGGAAAGGAGCACTTGTGTTTGAAACTAGTTCATAAGAAAGGGCAACCTCTTCTGTAGCATTTTATAAAGGCTTTGTAACAATCTGTGCTAACAGAGAAAGTAACATATAGCCACATTTCAACAGTTTTTTCCTTTGTAACAATTGTATGTAGAATGTCTGTAGATAGCACTTCACATTTATATGCAAGTATAGATACCATCTTCACAAAACACCCCACTGAAGTAGGTAAGAAACTATTGTCCTTATTCTACAATAGGGAAACTGAGATTCCATAAAGACAGAGAGCCTTTTCATGATCCTTGCTCAGACAAGCATCTGAGCCCATAGTTACAGTCAACCTTTCAGTTTAGTATGTTGCTGACTGAGTAGGAAATGCATGTGCTTGCTGAACTGGGGCCTTTCAGGAGTTCTGATCAGCCTGTAACTGTCACTGAATTCAGTGGTAGCTGTGAATGCTCTGTCTTGTTGATATTTAGGCCTGCAGTGACTGAACCAATCTCCTACAATTTAATCCAAGTGTCATTTGAATTAGAACTCAAGGGTTACTGACTGCTGCTGTCATGTTCATTTATTAGACTGTCATGAGTCTCCTTTGAAGATGAATTATCATATATACCCAATGCTAAACAATGTTTATTGTTATCACCATCACAAAGCACACAAAAGAGACTGATGAAGTTTTACTGTTTACTTCAGTGTTGTCTAATAACATTTTTGCCTTAATCCCCCAATGCACACAGTTTGCATTTTCTCTAGTGATCCGTCAATACAAAATGCATTTTTAGGCTGTCAGCTGCAACTCTGCTCCTGACTTCTTATGGTAACAGAGTAAAATAAAACATGACTATTAACAATAATAATATTACAGTACCTAAGAGCCCCAGTCATGTATCACAGCCCCATTTTGCAAGGCACTGTCCTAACAGACAGTACCCAAGGAGCTTATTATTTGAATTCATTTTGAAGGTTGTTTGAGTGAGTGAACTACTTGCTTATGCAGTTGCAAAGCAGCACCACAGGGAATGATGGAAATGATTAGCTCAAACATATCTGATATTTTAATAACTTCTTCAATTTTTTTCTATTTTAAACTGTACATGGATATAAAAGTTTTAAGGAAGAAGTTTCCCTGGCCTGCTTACAAAGCAGAAAAGTTACCGGTGAAAGGCAAATATTGCTTAGCACTGACAAATTCCTGAAATGGAGGTTAGTACTGAGAATCCATAGGATCATAGGAAAATAGAGCTGGAAGAGACCTCATGAGATTATCTAGTCCAGCCTGCTGTTTAAGGTAGATATACTTCTTCCCTTAAGAACATGGTTGTTCATAGGCACCAACTTTGGTTTTTGCCAGTGGGTGCTTAAAGACATAAATGTGCCCCACCCCCAAAAACGGCACCTTACTTTGAACTTGGCACGTTCCTGAGCCAAGCTCCGCACACGCCCAGAAGAGGCAGCACGTTACTTCAACCCGCCTCTGGAGCATCTGTTTAGATCAGGCACTTCATTGGGGTTTTTTGGGGGCTTTTATCTAATAGCTGTTTGAATCAGCTTTAGCTAAAAGTGCCAAAAAGCCCCACTGCAGTCCCTCATCTTTACAGACTAGGCAGATCTGGGTCAAAATAATGCACTGCTTTTTCCAGTAAAGCACGTTTTTGTTTTTGTTTTTTTTAACATCTTGGCTATGGCTTGTGGGTACTGAGCACCCGCTAACTTTTTTTCAGTGG
Organism: Gavialis gangeticus; assembly: GCF_001723915.1. NCBI lineage: Eukaryota > Metazoa > Chordata > Crocodylia > Gavialidae > Gavialis > Gavialis gangeticus. The sequence continues at coordinate 44,782,062 of NW_017729030.1, read as the reverse complement.
GTGCTTAAGCATGAGAGCACCCACAGAGTTGGCACCTGTGTGGTAGCTTGTGTTTTAGAACAGCTGGTTTCTTTCTAAAAAGATTGTCTGGATTTAGATTTTAAAAAATTGTGTTGTCTTGTACTGCAAGCACACACATAACTAGATTCAGTTTCTTAGAAGCTGCAAGACTCTGAATTGGTGTCAGCTCCTTAGGTACCACAATGAATGGGAGTTTGTATGCTCTGTGTTTATGTTGGATGCTAGCAGTGCATCTCCCTTTCACTGGTATGATATGTTCTTAAATAGCCAGTTATTGTGATGCTTGTTGGACTCACTTTTGGTCTGTTATAATTTTCAATATTCATGCTCTGGTATAATGTTAATCCCGAGCTCCAGTGTCCAGTTTAAATATAACTATTGTTCCTTGCACTTCCACTGGCAAAATCCAATCCCCCTCCTTGATTTTGCTTGATTCTACTATATCTATAGAAAATTCTTCTGGTATGCTGTCAACTGTAGGCACTTGAAGTGTTTGTGTTTGGGATCTGCAGTACCTGACTAAATGGTTCCACCTGTTACAGTTAAAATAAAGCTTTCCAAATGCAGCACATTTGGGTTCATGTTGTCTTTCACAGTTGCTGTAAAATTGGGTGACTGCTTTCTCTCATTTACAGTCCCTTTGCTAATGGAAAATACCACCCTGTAAGGTGGCTTTTTCTGGCCACATTCTTTCATGCATGCTGTGTGGACAATGCCTTTTGGTGCATTCAGCCCTATAGCCTGAATCTTCACAGTTTCTGCTGCCTTGTACATCTGTATAGTCTTTTTTTAGGGATAAGTCTTCCTCACACAATAGTTTTTCTTGTAACACATTGTCTATAGTGCCACAAATAATCCCATCTCTAATCGGGGATTGTGTTGGGTTCCTAAAAGCAGTGTTCTTATTCAGTCTGTTTAGTTCAGTGACATTCTGATCTATACTTTCTCCTTGTTTGTTTTCACGTTAAAAATCTGTATCTTTCAGGTGTTTTACCCTTTTTTTTTGCATACAGTACTCCTGAAATTTGGACAGTATTAAATTTAACTACTTAGTTTGGCCTTTTGCAAAGGTAAAAGTATTATTAACAGCTTCTTCCCCCACAATATGCATGAAGATTGAGGATTTGACTTTGCTGTTTTTCTCTTCTACATCTGTGGCTGCTAGGTACCGCTCAAACGTTTGACTGAATGTCTTCCACTTCACTGTTGTATTGCCTGACATCAGAAGGCCAAGTGGAGGTTGCAAAACTTTCATGACTGTCTGTTTACCTAGATTATAATTGTGCAGGAAGATCATTTACAGTGGCTCTTGTCCTTCCATGTGACTCATTGCCCCATGTACTGTTAGTTTCCATCTTCTGTTTCAGTCTCAAACTCAAATTCTTTCAAGTTGTTTCTTACTTACCCTGCTGACACCATGCAGTGATTATTAGCTTCAATACATACAGGTTTAAGTGAATGAGAAGAACTACAAAAACTTTGAGGAGATGTAGGTAACCTCTGAAGCCCCTTTGTCTGTCTCCAACTCAACTTGCTCCTTATTTTAGAGACCATCTCCCAATTCTCAACTCCTACTATTAGGAAGTATCTCTAAGTTTTAATTTCAGTTATTACACATCCCAAGTACAGGGCAGTTCAGTTACTACATATCCCAAGTACAGGACTTTTTATTCATTTGTCCTTGTTTAATTTAATCTAGTTGATTGTGAATCATTCTTCCAGATTATCCAGATTATTTTGGGTCCCTGTCATACCTTCTAGAGTGTCTGCAACTCCACTCAGCTTGGTATCATCTACAAATTTGCTAAACGTGCACTCAGCCCCATCATCCAAATTAATAATGAAGATCTTAAATAATACCAGACCCAGGACAAACCTCTGGGGGATGCCTCCTGATACCTCCTCCCAACTAGGCATTAAACCATTCATGACTACTTGTTGAGGACAATGATCCAATCAGTTTTGCATTCACCTTATAGTACTTGCATTTAGTTTGTATTCTCTTAGTCTGTTAATGAGAATGTGGGAGACAGTGTCAAGAGCCTTGCTAAAGTCAAGGTATATCACATCCACTCCTCTCTCTCCATCCACAGAGCCTGTCACCATATAGAAGGAAATCAGGTTGTAATTTGCTTTTGGTGAATCCATGATGGCTGTTCCTGAGTACCTTGTTCTCCTTGGGAAGTCTCTACTTACAACTCCAGCAAATGGCTCTAGATACAGAAGAAACCCAACCCTGAGAATCAGGAGGCTAGTGAAATTAGCATTTACTAATACAAAAACAAAAAACATAAAGCACTTAAGCACTGTTTTTTCCCCAAGTGACCTAGAACATTATGATCACAAGCAAAACCCACGTTTAAGTGTATAAACACCTGAAAATTGGGCAACAGAGCACCAAATTGTCAGTGTATATTAATAATGTTAGTAGTAATATTTTGTAATACTGCACTGGCTTCCATCAGAGAGTCTTTAATGGTATAACATGTTACTATGTTAACTGTTTCAGTATCTCAGTTCATACTGTTATCCCTGTCTTATGAATGGTATAGTTGATGCACCAAGAATTAGTTCAACAGTTTAAAACACGGATGCTTAAAGTTATATAGATAAGTTAAATGTAATAAGAATACATGGGTACACAGTGCCACTGATGATCAGGCTTCTGATTTAAGTGCCTAATTGAGATTACCAAGTTTTGAAAAATTTAACCTAGGTGATTTGTCCAAAATCCTACAGAAAGCACGTGGCAAAGTCAGAAATGATGTCCTATGCTTTAATCACAAAAGCATTCATATTCAGTGCACAAAAGCAAGTGCAATTTTGAAAATGTTGCCTTTACCATAAGTTTGTTTTAGAGATCTTTTTTCTCATAAGGAAAAGACAACAAATGGAGAAAACCTTGTTCTGCACACAATGCTTACCAAGTTCTTGTAGCATGATTTTGCCCTCAGGATCATGGCTGATTTAACTACAACATGGCTTTCACATTCTTGAATTGCCATTCTCCCCCTCCTATGCATGTGCTGAGACTATCACATTACATCCTTTAGAGGATGACAGGGCATTCTCAACTATACAGCTGGCTCTTAGCTGTCTGATTCATAACTCTAACAAGCTTCTTTTCTAACATTTGCTCTTCACTTTTTTTTTCAGTTTGTTTTAATAGAAAATAGTTAATAACTATAGGAACTGCTCTTGCATCAGACTGTTTCCTTTGTCCTAGCTTCTGTTTTGGCATCCTAAAAATAGAGAAAATAGATAGTGATAGAAGTATGTAGTACTTTCTGTATCTGATCTATTTTAATATGTACACCAACTTTTGTGCTGAACTTTATTTTTTAAAAATGTATGCAAGTCATTGAATTTGCTAGTGCTCATCATAAGCACAGCTTAATGAGTATAATTACTTCTAAATAAAATGGTTTATATTAGTATAGTCCATTCCTCCAGAAAGATCCTAAAGCACTTTACATATTGGTTTACATATTGCAGATTTATTTCACGGAAAGAGTTTGAACTGCATTTTTAATTTGGGTCTGTACATTAAGGTTCCAGAGGTATGTGCCATATAGAAACCTCAGTCCACAGTGAAACTCTCTTACTTGCCAGTCAGAATCTTGTATGGAGACTCAGGATAGAATATGCTCCCTCCAATACTAACTGAACATTCATTATTAAAGTATGTATATGTCCTGGTCAGTCAGGAACTGGGGGAAATTGCCATGTAAAGAAGAAACATGACCTGTCTTAGAGTTTCCATAGGGGCTGCATATGTTGCACAGTTCTTCAATCCATGTCTACTCAGCTTTACTACTACTTCTTGTGTCTTTACACCACATTTGACCATTTTGTTGCACATACTTGTGCTCGTTTATTGTACTTTGCAAGGTCCTTCATTATACATGTGCCTTCAAGCAGTGGGCATTGCAGCCGGTGTTGCATAGTCTGAGGCTCTGTGCCACAGTCGCAGGTGGTTGAACCAATGGTATAGCTCCACTTCTTCAATAGTTCCTTGGAGCGTCTGACTCCTTTGCCATGGTTTGTCAGTATGGTTCATAAGGACTCGGTTGTTGGAATATCCATTTTTCTTCTGTCAGGTATTTTCTTCAGCCTCTTATAGATTCATAGATATTAGGGTCAGAAGGGACATCAGGATATCATCGCATCTGACTCCCTGCCTTGGGCAGAAAAGAGTGCTTGGGTCAGATGACCTCAGACAGGTGCTTGTTGACATCTTGTTCCACATCTGTAGTTGTGTCTCCTTGGGTATAGCACTGAGAGGTTGGGTGCTGGTGATGAAGCACCTGCATAACTTCAGATGTTTGTGTGCTGGGGGATGGTTGTACAGTGGGTGTCTCATATCTGTAGTTTGTCTCCATCTTTGTATCTTGCTGGACCTTTACTTCTATCTTTACTGAATAGGATCAATGGAGGCATGACTACTTTATGGCTCCCCTGCAGGGCTTTTTGTGGCCCAAGCCTAGGAGAAGTCCCTCCGGCAAGTATATCAGCTCCATTCAAAGTCTGCTTGCTGTGAACTCCCGGAGTAGGAGTAGGAAACAAGAGTCAGAAAAAAGGACAAAGTATGTTGTAGGGTTGTTAATGAAGAGAGTACCAGCAGCCTCCTTTTACTTTTATGTTCATATGTCAAAAGCTTATATCCTTCAGATGTGTTGCTATGCAGAGGGGCTTGTATGGTTTTCAGGGGCTAGGAAGCAAAGGAAGTACTGATTTCAATGCTGCTTACATGCTTGTTCCTGAGTAAGTTCCAAAGTCTGCCTATGAGGTAATATAAATGTGAATAATATTGCTGTCCTTTTTGACCCTTTTAACCAGTGGTCTCTCCCTAAAAGTACAGTGGACTTAGATACTCTCTGTGCACCTTCTTCCACAGCCCTGGTACTAAATGTGCTGAAGGTGCCCTGAATCAGCAACTGATCCTGCAAGAAGCTTTTTCAGCTCTGTACATGGGGGATTCATACACCTATGAATCTCCAAGAGCCAGGAAGAGCTGCATCATCCAAAATGCACAGTCCCTTGCTCTGTTTACCTGAGAGGGCAAAGAAAAGGGGGCCGTGCCAACGTTTGTCCTCTTCCTCCTTGACCCCTGTGTGTATTTTTGATGGAAAGTGGAAAAGAGGGACTTGAAAAATAATCATACATATCTTAATGTAGGGAACACTTTAGATAGGCAAAATGTAAGAGCACAAACAGATATTTGAAAGGACCTTTCTGATTTTTACCAGGAAGATGTTTTTTTCAGTGTGGCAGTGACAACTATTTTTGTATGCACATGTTTATTTAGTTGCATGAAGATGCTTTGAGGCCATGTAGCATTTCCAGGGGCAGCTTTTACAATTCAAATTTTCTGTATCGTAGAAGGAACACCTCTGTGAAGCCTCAGTTGAGGGAAGAGGTGACACTCTGAGATAGTAGGCAGAATATAAAGTGAACAGATAAAAATGCAGATTTATTAGCTGCCCCTCTGGGACTGAGTTGAAGACCTAGAGAGAGATGTGGAAAGAGATTACTTCCCAAGATTACCTAGGACATTTTTCGCAGCTGCATATTCCTCATGTCTTGAATCTCCAGATTAATTACTACAGCATCTTACAGGAATATCCAACAGTGTCATCATTGAAAAAATACCATTCTTTGAATAGGTGTCTTCATTTTGCTTCACGTCTACCTATGGTCAGTTATACCACTGTCCAAGTTATGTTCTAAATACTAGTTTGCAAGGGTACAAAAACAGAAAGAAAAATACATTGCAATAAAGTTTTTACCAAGGCAGAAGAATGAAAAAATTGCATACAAATTGGAGGCACATTGAAGGAATTTGCAATTATATAGACTTCATTTTTAGCAGAAGAAAAATACCATAGATGCTGCTGAATCCAATTATTAAAAACACTATTTTTGAAGCTCTAACTGTGATCATTATAACGAAATGATCGATACATCCAGGTATTTAAAACATTGAGACCTAAATGAGGTACTTGCAAAGAAAAAAAATCCATATTTCAAGAAAAAGATAAGGTTTACTAGGCATTTGTCCCCAAGACAGGTCAGTTAGGTTATAATAGGCCCCAGCTGGCACATTCACAATCTATATATTTCTTTACCAGGAGCAGAATGGCATTCAAAACAGTTTACCATTGGAAACAGCAGACATAATAATTCCATCTAAAACTTACCCCTTAAAATTACATATCCCCCAGTCAAGGTAACAAAAAGTACGCACCTCAACATCAGTAAGAAAAAAAAAAGGAAGTAATGTTTGAGCCAGATGAAGAAATCAACACTGAAAGAAGATATACCGAATGCAATGTCTATGAAATCGAGGGCTGGACTCGATGATCTTCTGAGGTCCCTTCCAGCCCTCATGTCTGTGAAATCTATGAAAGAGAGAGGTGTGTTGCTGTGATGTGTGTCAGCTTTGAAAATACAGGACATACAGAATTTCCTGTGACTTAAAAAGAAAAATTAGTGGGACAGGTGCATGCTCTCTCTCTCTCCCCTCCCTGCCCCCTTTCAGGTTTTTTAAATAAATTGGACAGTGGTGATGTATAAATAACCTGCATGTAGTATTTTAAAAAATGAAAATGTTTTATAGCATGACTCAGGGATGGCAAATGTACAACCCACAGAGCCATGCAGAGCTTGTGCAGGGAGTGTGGCTTGCAGAGGCACCACCAAAATCCAGGTTACAGAGCTATATTGGGGTACATGTCAGTAGCAGGGGTTGAACGATGGATTCAGTAGCTCCCCCTCTCTGCCACCATGGCTGCTGCTCCCCCTATGTTGCCACCACATCTGGATCCAACCCATAAGCAAACCTGTGGTCCGGAATCAGCCAAGGAGGCCAAGTGTGGCTGATACCTCTAGCTTAGTGATTTTTTTTTTTACTTGATTTTTCTTGTTTTTCAAAATAAAGCTATAATTTCCAACTTTCAAAAGACAAAAGAAAGTCTATTGTCAAAGTTTTTCTCCAACTGATATAAGCTGCTTCGTCTTCCAGTAAATGGAAGGACTTGTCTTTTCACCAATATGCAAAGCTAATTATTCTTTTTTAGAACAGAGTTGTTCAGGAACATAAAGTCAAATGTACTGTAAGGTATATTGATGCACTCTATCAATGCTTTAAATGTTTATAAATCATTTTCAAGATACACTGAGGACTTTTTCTCTTATTTTAAAGCCAACTTGATGATACATACTTCAGCTAAAACACATTGGTTTTAACATCTGATAAGATCTTTAATGCCCCAGTACTAACCATCAAGCAAAACAGAGATGTCCCAGATGCTGAATTAGCTTCTAGGATTTGTTGTTTGTTTGCCAGTTTTTAATAAGGACACTGGAAATACTCCTAGTCTTCAAGAGATCAAACTTGAGGCTGAGAGAACACTGAAAGGATATTTTAAGAGCTGTAATTATTTGATTTGGGTTTAAATTATCTAAAAGACACCTCTTTATACAACTAAACATATAGATCTTAGGTCAAAGTGTGAGGTAAGTGTCTTTGACAGTGTACTCATTACAAGAGATGTCATTAAAGTTGAAATCTGCAGGGTTCCTATTACCTGAGTTTCATAACTTTCAACCCATTTCCATTCTCTGTGGAGCCTGAATTGGTACTGTTTCACAGAAAACCCAGAAATGTTGAAATAATAATGACTTGTGTTTGATCTAATTGTAGCCTTTATTCTCAAAGGGAAATCACAGCCTGTCACACATAGCACTTTCCAGGAAGACATTATTCTTTGTTCACTTTCCCTCTCTTTGTGTGTGAGCTTGTATCTGTGCGTGAGGGAGAGATAAGATGTCATGGAGATGAACATTTTTGCATTGACCGTAAAATTAATCATCAGGTCTGTGGATTTTTTTGGTAAAAATTCAAACAAAAGATTTGAGCGCTGTTCATTTAATATGTAAAAATCCTGTCAAAATATTACCTATTTGCTAGATTTTTCTGGGTCAGATTGCCCCAAACATTTCTTCAGTTGTGAGATAAGGGAAGGTAGGGACCTTGAGCTTCCCACAAAAGGGCCAGGAAGGATTACAGTTGCCTTGGTTGGGAGACTTTATTCAGCACTCCAGCACTCCTTCTGTGACATTTTTATAATCCTTAAAAGCAGTAATGGTACGGTGGGGTTAGAGACATGGGTTTGTTCTGTCTTCTGCACCAGCCCACAATTCAGGCAGGGAATGAACATGGCTCCATTTTGAAGGCTGGCATAGCATTTGTACTCCTGAAGCAGTGCAGCTCAACCCATTCCTAGCAAAAGATTTTGCCTAAAAGACTCAATTTATCTAGCTATGCTTTGGGGTTTGGTGGTAGCATTAAGGATTTTGTAGTTGCATTAGAACTGTCTTTGCTTACCTGCATTAGCATCTTGTGCCATTCCTGTGATTCATTTGGCCATTAGAGGCCTGCCCCCATCATAGGATGTTCCTTGGGTAGCATAAAGCCACCAAAGCAGCTTAGATACCTCTGACCCCACACCCTGCATGAGGCCATTAGAGATCTTGCAGAAGGTAACACTGAAGACTTTTAACCAGGCCTAGAGAGCTGATGGCATTTGAAGCAGTTGGAGACCTATTCTAAGACTCGGGAGGGGAATGGGAAGTGTCACCTAGACAATCTTTGTAATCATTCCTAAAACTGTACAGTCTGGCCTTGATGTAGCTGAAGACTGTGACCCAAAACAATTGATTTGTTAAATGCAGGTAGATTAGATTATAGAATTGTATTGGGTTTTACATTGTATTTTGGGCTGTCATTTTCAAAGAAGCCCTAAAGAAGTTGGTTGTACAGCCCTTTGTGAAGCTCAAAAGTAGCTCAATCTGTTATTGCAGCAGGCCTGTTTGAAAATCCCAGCCCAAGTAAATGGGTTCAGTTTTATTTCCCAGGTACTGTGAGTTTTCCATATTTTTATCCATTTTATTTTTACCCTAAATTTTCGCTTCCAAATTTGTTGCCATGAAAATAAATAGAACCAGGAGCAATGAATACGAAGTCCTGGAAGGTCACTTCAGGCTCAATTCCAGGAAAAACTCCTTCACAGTTAGGGTGACCAGACTGTGGAATAAACTCCCTCCAGTGTTGGGGCAGTCACCTACCCTGGAAATCTTCAGAAGGACACTGGACAGTCACCTCGCTGGGGTCAAGTTGTCTTTTCCTGCATAGTGCAGGGGGACTGGACCTGATGATCTACAAGGTCCCTTCTAGCCCCTAACAATCTATGAATCTTTAAACAACAAGTTGCTGCATAGGTAGCTCAAGCAACACATGCACACACTCAAGGTTATGCTGTAAGAGATGTTTTTCTTGCTATATGTAGCTTATATGCATTCCAAATTTTATCATCAGCAATTGTTACTGAGAGAAACACTAGGTCAAATGTTCATTGCTAAAACATTTTAACCTAGTTCCAGATGGTGGCAATTTAACTCACTTACAAGAATGACTCAGTTAACAGCAGGAGTGGAGTTACATTGAGCGTTGTTAAAAATTCAGCATTTAATATACTGCAACATTTTTCCTAAACAAAAACCCTCTTCACTTAAAAAGCATTCCTGAAGTAATGTATATAATTTTTTCAAATAACATGAAAAAGCCATTACTGTAATCTAAAGAATGAAATGACCCCTTAAGATAATGCAAATATAGTTGCCTATTGGTAGTAATGATGTTGAAAATTTGCTTTGTACACTCCAGTGAAAACTTTTACTCTAACCCAGAGGACATAAGTATAATTCTTTCAACATATACGTGCCTAATTATATACTTAGAATATCAAGTGTATATTTTTTGCTGTGCTTACTGATTTCACTGGTAGTGTTACCTAAGGTTACCATATTTCCAGGATCAAAAAAGAGGACACCTGTCGGGGGGAGGGGGCTGGGAGCCAGTGGGGGTAGAGGGGTAAAAGGGGGGGAGAGGGTTATATGATTGTGGGGAGGGGGCAGTGATGTGCCTGTGCCCTGCCTCAGCCCCTCAGTCCTAAGCCTTTGCTCCCCC
>NW_017729030.1:44769557-44771577 GCF_001723915.1 Gavialis gangeticus | reverse complement strand
CAGCCTTGCCCCCCCCCCGGCAGAACTGCTGGTGCCCCCACTCCAAACCTGCAGCCCCCCACAGCCCTGCTGGTGCCCTTCACTGATGACACAGAGCCCCCTGCCACCCCAGCCCTGCTGCGTGCATGTGTACACACACATGCACGTGCACATGCACATACACACACATGTGCGTACACACTTACTTGCCAGGCCTCTGCATGCATCCAAGCTGCTTGTGCCTGAGAAAAGCAGAGGCAAAGCAAAAACCTGGACATTTGCTTTAATTTAAAAAACCCGCCTGGACCCGAGGGTAGGGGGCCAAAAACAAGGACATGTACAAGAAAACGCAGATGTATGGTAACCGTAGCATTACCACATTTCATTTGCCTCGGTACACAAGCTTGTTTTCAGTGTAACTTTCTTCGTGCAGCTTTTTATTGATGTGCCTGTCACAGGAACAATTTTTCACGTCAGTGTTATTGTCAGAGCCTCCTGCATACATTTTCAGTAAAGCTGAAATACAAAATGTTTTTGTGTATAAAAACTGAGTTCTGCAAAGTATGTTGCACAGAATTTTATTAAAGAAACTGTTTTTCTGGTTAATCCGAAGGAAAAAGAAACTTTTTAATCAGGTATGGGAGCATAAAAAATGTTTTAAGTCCTTTCCTTCAGTGTTGGGACAGAAAAATCAATGGAAACTTTAAAAATCCATAGACTAGATAATTTTAATTGTTTCTGCGTACATATTAATTCCCCAGTTTTCTTAAAGTTTTACCAAAAATTCTTGTTGTCACTGAGAATTGATCTTAAAACTGAACCCCCTGAAGGTTTTGAGTGGTTTGGTATATTGTGAGGCCCAAGGCATGGCAGAATCAATCAGATAATGGAGAGCTATGATGTCAGAGAGACATTAAAACTCTCCATAATTTACATTTATTTAAAAATACATAATTTTCTGTATCTAGGAAGAAAAACACCTCCCATGACTCAGAAAATTTCATAACTGTGTGTAGTATCTTTTTTTTTAATGGCATGCAGTATAATATCTTTGCTACAGTATTTACCGTGAAGAAGAGTCAGGGATGTTTGGGATTCAAAGGGGTAAGCACGAAGCAGAGGTGTAACCGGGTAGCTCTGTCCTGGACAACAGCAGATCTTGGTTACCAGTAGTGGCATAAGCCACCTGGCAGCTGTGACAGCTATTGCTTTTGCTCTCACCTGCCCCACTCCAAGCTGGTGCCTTGGGTGCTAACCCCATTTCCACCCCCACCCTTAATTACACCACTGGGATTAAGGATGTTGAGAGAGAGAGAGAGAGAGAGAGAGAGAGAGAGAGAGTGTAAAATGTTAGGCAGCCAAACATATGAGAAAAGAAGTCTAAACAATGAAAAGGAGTGGAAAATGGATCTTTAAAAACTCCTGGCGCTCTGGTGTAGTGCCCGAAGACTGGAAGAAGGAGGAAGGTGGATCCGGCTAACTGTAGGCCCATTAGCTTGACTTCTATCCTGGGGAAGATCTTAGAAAAGTTTATTAAAGAGGCCATCCTTAATGGACTGGCCGAGGCCAACATCCTAAGGGATAGCCAGCACGGGTTTGTTGTGGGTAGGCCTTGCTTGACCAATCTCATTTCCTTCTACAACCAGGTGACCTATCACCTGGACAAGGGAGATGAGATTGATGTCATATATCTTGACTTCAAAAAAACCTTCAATCTGGTATCCCATGATCACCTCTTGGCGAAACTAGCCAGCTGTGGCCTTGGGTCCACCACGATCTGCTGGCTGGGAAACTGGCTCCGTGGTCGGACCAGAGGGTTGTAATTGATGGCAGTCACTCATCATGGTGTCCTGTGACCAGTGGGGTCCCTCAAGGCTCTGTCCTTGGACCCATATTATTCAACATCTTCATTAGTGATGTGGACATTGGAGTCAGGAGCGGACTGGGCAAGTTTGCCGATGACACCAAACTTTGGGGCAAAGCATCCACACAGGTGAAAGGCGGGTAATCCAGGCTGACCTGGACAGGCTCAGCAAATGGG
>NW_017729030.1:44761609-44764557 GCF_001723915.1 Gavialis gangeticus | reverse complement strand
TTTCAGGCTGGACATAAGGAAGAATTTCTTTACTGTCTGAGCCCCCAAGGTCTGGAACAGTCTGCCATCGGAGGTGGTTCAAGCACCTACGTTGAACACCTTCAAGAGCAAATTGGATGCTTATCTTGCTGGGATCCTATGACCCCAGCTGACTTCCTGCCCTTTGGGCAGGGGGCTGGACTCGATGATCGTCCGAGGTCCCTTCCAGCCCTAATGTCTATGAAATCTACGAAATCTATGAAAACTAAGAAAAGGAACAAGCACATCCAGTGGGTGGTGTGTGGTGCCTTGTTTTGCTGCCAGTTCACCAACTAATCCCAGTTGCAGTGAGCTTCCTTTACATGCATCTGGCATGTGTGCTGCCCTCCTTTTTACTATCCTGGGTCCCCTAAGGAAAAGGAAGCATGGGGAATGGAAAGCATCAAGGATTTTGAGGGTGTATTTTAATTGGAGAGTTAAGTTTCATAGTTGCTTGAGTCCCTAGGCCTATTTGCATGCACACACAAAACCTCTGTCTTAAGTTAGGTAGTGCTTTTAACTGAGAGTAGCTGGCTCAGGACGGGTAGGAAGTGGAGAGGTACAGATTTATGCTCAAATATTCTTTTCACCTATCTGCTTTGCAGTGAAGACAGTCACTCAAGCTGATAGTCATGCAGTGCCTTCGACAGTTCCTTCTTTGTGACCAGAAGGACAGTTAGTTTCTCCCACAGTTCACTGAAAAAGAATCCTAAGGCAGCACCGCTTGGTGCAGCACAGAAAACCATGGGACAAGCTCCTACAGCACTACATCTGAACAAGTGTGGTCCCAGTAAAGAACACCATAATTTGGGTACAGTATGGTAATTCTCCAGTAGGCTCAAGTAACCCAGGTGCTCATCACTCAGGCTAACTCTACAGTAAATACATCATTCAAAATGAGAAGGAGTAATGAAAAGAGGAAAGTCAAGAACAGGATTTTAGGTAGTATTTTAAGAAAATAGCCAGATACCCATGGTTAGTTTAAAAAATGCATATTTAACAAAGGGCTTAGGCATAGTTAGTTCTCCTTATCTTACTTTGATTAACCGGACTGATAGTGTGAGAAAACTGATGACAAATGGTAAGTCAGGTGCAGAGTGAATGGGGAGGGGCAACTGGAGGTGCAGTAACTGAAGAAATAGAGAAGAGGAATAGGAGAAAACTGAAATGAAAGGATGGAAAAATCAAATATAGGACAGAAATAAAGATGGAAAAGAAGAGGTGTGAAAGAGATGGAGAGACTACAAAATGAAGAAAAGAGGCATGGATAGGAGGAAGAATGATACATACTGATTTGTTACTGGTAACATTTCAGAAGCCACTTGGGAAACTAATGTGTTGCGTCCATATGTTGCTATAATGAGTCTTATACCAGGCAAAGAGACTAAGACACGGTTGCCCTAAACTAAAAGCAAGTTTATTGAACCCTAACAGATACAATTCTAATTAAAATTGAAGCAGCATTAGCAGTTAAAAATTTGAGGTTTGTGGCTAGTCAAAGCAGATGCTCACCACCCCGTAACGTTATGAATGCAGCTTCACTGGTTCATCATCAGGCCATTAAGTCTTGTCCAGGGCTCCTGGCTTTTATGTCTGATGTTGAGATAGGATCTTGGATCAGTGACAGGATCTCTTCAGGCTTTCTTCAGTAGTGTTCTGAAGGATACACTCTCTCACCTCTCTTTCTATACCATATAGCTTGCATTTCTTAATACATAAAATTAATTTAAGCCTTCCTCCTAATGCATATTAATAATCTTGCTTCTGTTTGCCAAATATGGTTTCCTTTAACTGGAATTTTCTATCCTGAGATAAATCTTTTCATTCTTAGGTGGGGGTAGATTTTGCCCTGACTGTTTCTCTTTTGCCCAGGTTATATTTATTCAATTTAGTTATTCAACTTCCTGATTTGTTTTAAGTCAAGGACAGTACTTTTCCATCTGCTCCTTTCACAGGGTACATGTCTCAACCACAATTCAAGATGAGCATGCAGCTTGGGCTTAGCACAAAGGTCAGACCCAGGCCTGAAGGCTTCTGGGTCCCAACAGATGGCATAATGGTTTAAATAATGTTTACAGTATTCAGCAACAGCAGACCAGAACTACCCTCTACCAAAGCTCATCTCATCTTCCCCATCCTGGAATTCTCAAGGTTTTGAAATACCACTTATAAAGTTTGATACCCCTATGGAGACGACAGTGAGGTTAAGCTAAAATCTGGTGGAACCCTAGGATTCTAATCTGGCAGAAAGCATGAAAGAGTAAAGTGCTTGAGAACGGAGGCTAAGTACAGACGTCCAAAAAACCCCCAATGGAAAGCACTTTAACTGTTGCACTTTACTTAAAATGCTGTAAGTTAGAGTACGTTCCAACCAACCAGATGCGTGCTGTTTGGTGTGAGGGAGCTTGGTGCCCGCCTGCACTGGCCAAAGTCATCAGGTAAGGGGCTGTCCCACATACCTCCCAGGAGGCTGCTAGAGCAGCTCCCCCCATCCCCACCCCCTGCCAGCTGACAACTCTCAGAAGCAGCTGCAGAAAGAGAGGTGCACACAGCTGGAGTCTCTGGGGGGCCTGGGCTTGGTCCCTGTGGCCCCCGGTCCTAGTTGCTAGTACGGGGAAATGCCAGGCTGGGCTGCCTCTCCTGCAGCTGCTGGCTGCCATTGTCAGGAGACTGGGGCAGGGGAAAAGGAAGCCCTCAAGCCATGTCGGCCCCCCACAGTTAGCTAGCTGGGGTCTTTGGGGGACCAGGCCAAGCCAGGTCCCCAGAGTGTAGGGGTCTTCCTAGTAGTTCACAAAGCTAATAAATGTATAAATAGATAAGGAGTGGGAGAGAAGGGTATGAAGAGAGTATTGTGTGGCTGGTAATAGCGTGAAAACAAATGAGGAATACATTTTCAAAAAGATAAGAGAAAATGTAAAAAAAAAAAAAAA
>NW_017729030.1:44759707-44761598 GCF_001723915.1 Gavialis gangeticus | reverse complement strand
TGAGGAATACATTTTCAAAAAGATAAGAGAAAATGTAAAAAAAAAAAAAAAATCAACAAAATTGTTTGTGGGCAATGAAAAAGGAAAATAATTTTGTGATAAGGCACTGTATAATTAATTTCCTCTCTCTTCTGTATTCTTTTCTTCCTTCACCTTTGTCGTCACTTATTTTGCAAAATTAGATGTGTGACCTTACCATTGGAAATAATTCCTGTCCTTACCACTGGGTGGGCAGATCACTGATGCCAATCAAAACATATTATGAGCCATTAATCAATTAAACACTAATGACCCACTTTGGAGGACTTCACCAAATAGGTAATAAGTGGATAGGGAAGTTAAGATGGAAACCTAAGTGGCTCTTTCTGGTCATTACCTGACCCGTGTGGATTTCTGAATGAGTCATTAATGGCATTATAAACCTTTCTTTTCTGCAGAATTATTAAAAAAAAAAAAATGAGGGGTTTTCCTTTTTTTTTTTCTTCTTGTCACAATGAATCATTCAGAGCACTGGGGGGATAATTAGTTTGAATAGCACTGTCTGGAGTGTTCATCGATGGACAACCCACTGTCCTTTAGCATTTCAGCCAGGACTGGTTTTTAGCCTATTGGGATGACAGACTTCAGTACAGATGTATTGTAAAGCTTAGAATGCCTTTCTTTCTTCCAGTATACATGGTAAGAGTGTTAAAATACTGTGAACTGTTAGCTAACCTGGCTACTTAATAGTGGAAAGAATTTTTGACTAGTATATAACTGCCTTTACATTTCTTATTACAGCACTGGGTACCAATGTATTTATTACTCACCTGAAAACACAGCCAAGGCCAAAGAAGTTCTCAGCAACATCAATCATCTACAACCTCTCATATCAAGCCATGCAGACCTGCTGCTTGATTCTGCAAGCCAGCATTCTCCAGACAGCTTGAAGAATTCTTTAAAGATGCTTTCTGAAAAAGTAAGATTCAAATCTTCACTGCAATGGAAAATGGAACAACCAAATCCCTAACTGCTGTCTTTTTCTGCATAAATTGACTTTCATAGTACTAGGAAATGTTAAGTATGTCAGTTAAAATAAGCTTCAAAATGTTGCCATAGGAAAAAGAATACAACAGTCTTTTTGAATAATGATTGAGCATTTCTTCTTGAATTATTACCAAGCATTTATTTAACCTTTGCATGTAGGAAATAATGCAGCTTATAGAATAAGGTTTCGCTTTATATAAAAGTATTAATTTTATTTACATGTCTTTATTTTCCTCTAGTGGTCACACAGTGAGAGGTTATCAAAGATAACTAACATGAATTTTGGGGGATGTTCTTTTATTTACCTTTCTTCCCATTACTTTTGTCTACTTACTGCTTTCCACTTGCAGTGGGTAGTGCCAGGCCTCTTTTAAGTCTGAAATAATAGTATGACCCCACACACAATGTAGGTGGTGTATCTGAAGGAATAAGCACAGGAGTTTTAGTACCCTGTCAATTCTAACTTGCCTCTGATGCTCACTGGCTTTGGGGGCCTTGGGCAAATCTTTCTCTTTCCTGCCTCAATTTCCCAAGCTCTAAACTCAGAACAATAATCTTTCCTGTCTATCTCACTGTGGGGATTAGTTAGTTAAAATCTGTAAAGAACTTTGAGCATATGTCACACCATGAAAATATTAAACTGTATTACTATGACCATAAGGCTAGGGGCAGAAATTACACAATCAGAAACCAGTTCAAATCTGTAATACAACAGTAGTTCAGTGCACATAAGTTACTTTAAAAATTGCCAAAACCAGTTTAAGATCAAACTGGATGGAAGTAGTATCAGATTTAACTAATTTAGTTTAACTTGGTTTATTGAACATCTGTCCCAGATCCCCTCCACATTCAAGTTAACTCACAG
>NW_017729030.1:44745898-44759682 GCF_001723915.1 Gavialis gangeticus | reverse complement strand
CCCCCAAGCCCCCCCCCCCGCCCCACCAGAGTGGGTGGGCTAGCTTTGCCCCAAGCTGTCTGCTCCAGCCAAGGAGGGAGGCCATGCTCTAGCATCCCCCAGCTTCTGACCTGGGCCACTGCAGGCATGTCGCTGCTTTTCTGGAATAAAAAATGTCTGTTTACTTGTTTATCGGTTGAATCTACTCAATTTAGACTAACTTGTGAAGACTGAATCGATTCAGCCTTGGGCTTTATGACTTTACTGAGCCCAGGAGTTAAAAAAGGTTCCTTGTGCTTGATAAGCCACATCTGCTGTAACGTTTTCTTTCTGTGACTTAAATGACATTACCAATAATCATTTAAATCAATAATCATTTAAATACATCTCCAACACTGTTCTGTTGAGCAACACTGCACTGACAGTACATCCTTCAAAGTGGGAGATTTGGATCTGAATATTGAGCTCTGCTTCATACTGTGGAGGCATTGCATTCAAACACCGGGGGGGGCAAATGTTACTCTCACTTACAGTTATGTAAATACACTGTAAACAATAGAATTACTGCAACTTTAGCAGTATGTATGACAGCAGAATTTGGCCTCATTTTGCTCTGTTGTGATTACTGCTGGTTGTTCAATAGCAGTATTAAAGAGAATCTGGAGGGAGTCATGTTTATGTCCTCATAGCACGAGTAAAACTGCTGCGATATGAAATTATTCAAGTGAGATGCAGGGACGTTGTTCAGAGATAAATTATGAAAGCAGCTCTGTGGGGCAGTGTTCAACACCCTGCACCTTAAGAGCAATAGTTTTAGCCCTAATCAGGCTTTCCGCTCTTCCCATTACATTCTGTAATCCTTTTCTACCTGAGTAGAAAGGAGAATCCCTTTTATGAGAGGCAGAGGTTGGTTGTATAGAAAAAAACTTTTCACTTGAAAGTCAGCCTCTTACGAGAAGTTGGTCAGAAATCAACCTCAGGAAAGACAGCCCAGATATTTTAGAAAAGGCTTTAAAATTGTGTCAATTTAGCTCTTATGAGTGTGTCCAGACGAGCGTGCACATGTGTTTCCCCAGGGACAAATAGCAGCAGCACATAATTGAGCCGCTGCTACTTGTCCCCAGGGAACGCCCCCTGCATATGCGCTCTGGCATGCTGGAAATTGCCCCAGGTGGGGTAGGGAAGGCTAGGGCCAGCACCTGGGCTGCCCCCAGCAGCCTGACCTGGGCTCCTGGGGGCCTCCTGGGGCTGCAATTTTGGTGATTTTACCAGAAATGCTCCAGTTTTGGGGGGCACATGCTGTAGCCACGTGCACTGCCCCGCTTTTTTTTAAAGCCATTTTTTTAGATACCGGGATTTTGTGGTATCCAATTTTGGCTTCACATCACATGCAGCTCAGAGAGCCTCTTCACATAGGTCACATATATTGTACAGGCACCTCAAAGCGCACGTATGCATTCATCTGGACATGCCCTCTGTGTCCTAATGAAGAAAATGTAATTTCTAGTTAGCATATGAACACCGGTTTCCAGAAGTGAAAAGTGAATGCTGTAACCCCAAACATGGGGACTAAGAGGACGTTTGATATGAATTAGCAGAGATTCATGAAGAACATTGCAAAATGCTAGCCTGCGCCATTCTGATTCTGACACACAGCTGTGTGAGGTTTCTGAAAGGCAAACTGCAGCAGGAATGAAGCAAAGCAATATGGTGCTGATCCCTGCATGGCAAACAGTGGGATTATGATGCCTAACAGCTGAAATACCAGACCTACCAAAATATACCAGCACTTATCTTTTGCTGCATGAAAATGCGTGAGCCTCCATTCTTCTCATATATGTATGAAGGCATTGTTTCTACTAGCATCATTCCTAGAAAAGTGTGTGAAACACAAAATAACCTGGGGTGGGGAAGGTTGACACAAGTGCTCCCTGTTTACCAGCCTGACAGCTGTGCCTTAATGGTGTCATAACCCCTTTTACCAGCAACCCATTTCAGCACTTTGTATTTTTGGCTGGAACAACAGCCTTTAATGACCGTGTCCACATTTACCCTTGAGATGAGTCAGAATGCCTGTTTCTAAAGATTTTAGTTGGCAGTTAGTGCATCTGAGAAAGAGAAAAAGGAAAACAAAATGGAGAGAAATATTGCAATAGAGGCAAGTAAATCTTTTTTTGGGGGGTGGGCCTGGACAACTTTACTGGGTGAATCTGAAGTGAATGTTAAAGGGAAAAGGTCATTATTTATTTTCTCTGTGTCAGAGGCAGCATTCCAGTCCTCATCTACAATTCACTACAGTGGTTCTTTTTGTTTTCTTGGGCCTACCCTTTTTATCTAACAGTTACTGTTAATTAAACTCTTTGGTGTCTATACACTTATCAGTATTTGCAGCTTGCAGTGGTCTTGATGAATACATTTTTCCAGCTATGCCTATTTTTATTTGCAAAAATTATTCATTAGTCAGGTATCTAAAAGAATTTGCAAGGTTTGCATTTCTTCATGCATACTGGCATGGCAGAGATTAGTACAAATTTATAAATAGCTGTGTTCTCTGAATTTAGCTTTACATAAGAGAAAGTTCTCTGAGTAGCATTTATTTAGTTAATCCAATGAAATCCTTGAACAGAATTTAATTACAGAAGCAGTTCAGCCTCCATATGAAAGAAAATGGAATCATTTCATTTCCATGCCAGTTTTTTCTTTCATCAGGACTTTTTTCCCATTAAAAATATTCACATGTGAAATTAAGCTCTCTAGGATTTCCAGACAGTTAACTTAAATGTGTAGTATAGGCCAGGGGTCAGCAACATCTTTGGGCAGAGTGCCAAAAGCACCCACAACCTCAACTTGTAAGATGTTGGTGTGCCAGGGGCAGACAGTGGGGGAGCCATGAGTGGCCCAATCCTTGTTATAGCAGCACAGGCCTGGCCCCTTTCCTGCTGTCTGCCCCAAGGCATGTGTGCCAAGCAAAATGCCCTTGCATGCCACACTCCGGCACTGTGCTTGTGGTTGCCTACCCCTGCTATAGGCAAATCTGGTAGAATCGTCTGCAGTTAAGTTGTCTGATACTAAAAAAACTTTCTCAAATTTTAAGCATTTTGGCTGGCATTTTCCATATGATGCATCTGTCGTAGGCAAAATTTCTAGCAAAAATTACCAAGAATGTGGTTCAGTCATTTGTCAGACTCAAATTAGGGAAAAATACATTGTTTTAGCAGTGTTAAAATACATTATTTTGACTGTTTTTTAAAAAAAAGAATAGTATGACAGGAAAAAAGGTTACTTTTTTCTAAAAATGAAGGTTGAGGTGCCTTGTACTATCTGTGGATAATTTAAGGAAAGCAAATATTGAGGGTCTCATGAGTTCTGGCCACACATGGTAAGACGAGGCACCCAGGGGAAGAGGGACTTCATGAGATGAACAGGAATAGAGAGGACAGGAGCAAGTTTAGGGAAAAAGGATTTTCTAGAAACAGGGAGAAAAAGGCAAAAAGCCAAGTGATAGGGGTGGATTGGAGCAGAGAGTTTGGGACATAGGGTTCAAGGAGTAGGATAGGAGATGAGATGGAGGTAATAGAGGATGTAGAAGAGCGGGTAGGACAGCATGTTGGGACAGTAAATAGTACTAGAGGGAAAAAAGGAGGCAAAAGGAACCATGATGGAGTACCAAGGAGCAGAAGGATACAGGGCAGATACCCTCCTTAGCCTGCCATTGAGCACTGAAGTCCTGAGTTGACATTTTTCTGCCAGAGGTTTAACTAGCCAGGAGTGTCTAAAACATATCAAGGACTTTGTATCTTAAACTTTATACCTAATGATTAATGTACAATAAGAGGTCATCATCATCTGTGATGACCTGGGATAATTTGGACATTTTTTATCACACCAAAACTACTTGGTGTGATAGCATGAGCTATTGCTTTTTGAAGTTAATAGCAGCCTTTCAGTGTGTGTTTGATCAGGTCCTAAGTGAGAATATAGAAACTGCATTCATCGTCAGAAAATTGTGGCAATTAGCAGGGATAGTGTAGTTAAACCACCTGCACTATGGCAAGCAAATCATGAGGGTTTATCTATGTATGTGAAGTTTAGTCAAGCATCATTTATCCAAACATTGATTATCTGAAAAATGTTCTTATAGTAATCTAAGTCCTAATCCCTGGCATGTATCTACTGCATTGAAAAGTCCTTTGTCTGTTCAGAACCTGGATTACTGAAATTACTTTCTCATCCCTCAATTCATTCAGATAAAGAAATGTTGATGTTACAGGCTGTAACTCCATCTGTGTCACTAGAGTTATGCCTCTACAGTACTGAAGAAATTCTTCTGATGCAACAGAAGTCCTTACCCTTCATCTTACAGTAGTAGGAGCACTTTGATTCCATTTAAACATTTGATGATTTTAGACACCTGGCATACATTACATTTATGAAATGATTAACCAGTTAATCATATTTTAAATATTTACCCAGCCACCTGTCAATGCAATTAATAAAGCAAGGAATAAAGCTAGCACAAAATAAAGGTGTGATACAGCAAGGAATGAACCACAAAGTTATTATGCAATGTATGTGCAATAACCCTGTGGCTAGTTCCTGTCGCGCTATTAATTGAACATGTGGCCAGACTTTTCTGGTTCCAGCCTTAGGGACCCATCAGAGTCCAGAGCTTCTATGTGCCTTGAGGCTGAAAGCTGCAATCAGCTGCTGCTCCTAGCCACAGGGACACATCGAAACCCTAGATTCCAATACACCAGCTCCAGTGGGAGCTGTGGAAGATTGGGGCTTCTGCCTCCAGCTGGAGTCAAGGGTTCCATTGCAGTCCTGTGCCTGGGAGGACTATCTGTTGATTCAGGCTCCCAGCCATAGGGCAGATGGTGTGTCCCTGTGCTGGAAGCCTGGATCAGCTGAGGGCTCTAAGTTGTGGGGGGCGTGGTGCTGATGGGGCTCCAAGCAATGGGAGCCCTACATCAGCAATATGGCATAATGTGATCCGATGCTTGATCTCACCATCACACCTCCTGCCATGCACGTGTGGCATAGCAGGAAGCACGATTGTGGGAATCTTGCATCGCATCCTGTCGTACCTTAAATGGCACACCTTCCAGAGGCCTTAGACATCAATATTTCCTGAGAAGTGTACCAGTGCAGTAGCGGTGCTTCATGTAAGTCTGTAACTCCATATTAAACCGTTTATACTAAATGGTCAGCCAAATCACCAGACTTATGTTGTATCACAATTTAAGGGGCCTGACATTCTTTTAAATAAATTCACAGATTTATTTGATACTTGCCTACATGGAACTGGAATGGAACTTCACTGATAGACCCTTTCTAAGGAAATACAGAGGATAGTTGCTAGAGGATGGTTGAATTATTATGTAGTAGAACAAAGTGATACAACCCTAAGCTAATGGAAACTGATAGGGAATAGATCCTAGGGGCACAGGATTAAGAATCAGTTGAAGTTCAGTTATACTTAAGTATAGGTTAGGAATTGGGAGGTGCACAGAGCATGTGCATTTGCTGTGCTCCGTGAAATCTAACTCCATAGAGCTTCCTGCATGCTGTCATATCAGGGGAACTTAGGGATAAGCTACACTCAGTCTTTTTATAGTTTAGTGGTTTTTGAGAATTGAAGATACAGCAGCCTTTTATGTGGAAGCTCACAGAGAAAGAGTGGAGCAGGTACAATGCTACTTTATTAGCTTCCCTAGAGCTATTTCATATAAGATGTACATATCACTCTTTAAATCCAAGAAAGAACACCATCCAAGCGACTTATAGTGATGCCAGTTTTAGATATGCTGTCATGATACCCCATACCAGTGAAGTGAAGAAATGGAACATTTAATGACCTTACTATATACTGGATGTACTGTTCTTTTAGCTAACAGGTCTTTAATCATCTGGGACAGGTACCTGATTTTGACCTGAGGATGGCTTTGAAAAGTGAGAGTTTGACAATTTATAGCAATACAAAACAAACGGCAGTGTGTGGAAAGGAGGAGCTTACCATGGACAAATTTAACTTCCACTGCACCACTATTCTCTGTTGGGATGTTATTAGTGTCTGATTAGGAAACAATGGTAGGGTCTGACTTTGCTCGTTAATTTTGTTTACAATACAGTTATCTTGGGCCAGTGATTTTTCCTGTTTTAAAAATATTAGAGATTGGTTTTGGAAAGAGAATATCTAAGATTCTTCTGCTGTTTTTCTTTTGCACAGTTTGCAAGGGGTCCAGTATGTCTCCAATCTCATATGTGGGACCTTTGTTCAAACACAGCACATCCTGTGTGTCCTAGTTTGCCATGCTCTAGGGCACAACATGAATTGGCTTTGCATCTGCATTATAGTCTTGCCCTGCATTTGGAGTTATATGAGGGGAAAAGGTCTGCTTCCCTGCCAATCAGTTCAAGTTCTTTGTAGTTTATTTTTCCCCTTGGCAGCAGGAGCTTTTTCTCAGGACCACAAGAGCACGCTGTGCTTTGAACAGGTAAAGCAGCAACATTGTTGTTGCCTAATACGTATGCAAGGAACTTATTCAAGCATGACAGCTTGGGTAAATAGGGCTGGTACCATGTATGCTTGTCTTCCTGTCACTCTCAGAAGCCTCTGCTAGGATGGTGTTGGCAACAAGTCCTAGAGCAGTGGGTTATCCTAGTAGACACTCTGTTCAGATGAATGGAGCAGTTTGCAGTTTTCAAAGTCGTGTTACTTTATCACTCACACTTGAGTCACTCTTTCAAGAGATTTTCCTGGATTGCTGTTATAGCTGTGATGATCCAGGAAATATGTGAGACATGCAAAAGTTTGTCTAAGGCTATCCCATGGGTAACCAAGCCATAGCACACATGCCACAAGCATGGCACCGTTGCCCTACGGTGCCGACTCTATTTGGTATACCTCTAGAGTCAGGGATCCAGAGAAGTACTTGGGGAGGGCTAGAGCATGTTTGCCAAAAAGGTTGGCTACTATTTGTCTGTCCCAACTATGCAGTTGATCCAGCAAAAATACCACCCATAAAAATTCTTGCTTTCTGCATCAGTAGATATTTGTTTTACTTATATTGTTGTAAAATATTAAATACTTCAACAATACTAAACTATTTTAATAATGATAATTAAACTATTATACTTTGTGGTTCATAGTAACTTTCCATTATTTCTCTCTAGACAGAGTTATTTGTGCATGCATTCAAAGATCAGCTGATCAGAAGTGCCCTTTTAGCACTGTACAAAGCCCGTCCAGGTTGTGTCCTCAAGAAACCGACTGTGCCCAGGAACAGCGTGGAAGAGGGTGGTGATTCACAGCATCAGGACCATCCATCTCAGATCAAAAGGCAGGACTCTATACCTCACCACTCAGAATATGATGAAGAAGAGTGGGTAAGTAGCCCCAAAGCTCTTGCTTGAGGTTCAATCACAAAAAAATATAGCTCAGATTAGACAAATACAAGTGGTTGATATCCATACCACCTCTTGTAAGAGAAAGGACATTTTAGAACTGTTTTGCTGATGCCTAATCCTGTTTTGATTCACTGGATTGCTAAAACTACTATTCATGTAGAACTCCACAAAAGTAACCTGAAAATAATTTTCTTAGAAGTAATCGATTCACATTTGAGCGCTCACAGCCTACAGTAGTATAGATACTGAATATCTTTGGGTCCTGACAGGAAAATAGCAATGCTGAACATTTACTTCAATCCTGTTGCCATTAGAACACATGTAATCGGGACAGAAAAAAGTGTGGAATCAGTTTTTGCCAAGACAGAGAATAAATCGCTTTAAAATGTGTGAATTAACTATCAGTGAAAGAACAATTTTCCATGAGAGTCTGCTCTTAGATGCAATCTGAAATTACATAAAGGAATCCAACATAGTTTTAAAACTTTAATATTCTTAGATCTTGCAGTGATTTGTACTATTTATACAGCTGAGATTTTGTTGAATTAATTATTTCAAAAGATGGTCTTATGATCTGTCTTCTTCCTCACCCTCCCTGCCCCCTCCATTCTATTTCTATTCAGCTTATGTTCTTTTGCTCAGTTGATCATTATGGTATCAGAAATGCAAAGAACACAAGCCTATTAATTTTTGTTGTAAATAATTAATTACTTTGCATAAGCTACAGTATCTTCACACCTGAGCTATAAACTCTTCTGTACCAAGAACATGGAAAGAAAAGTATATTTTAAATAAAGAAAGAATAATTCTTTAATAATGTTATAAAGAATAATAATCTTATAAAGAATTGTAAGAAAAATTGGGGATTACTAACCCCAATCATTCACTAATCATAGAATTAAAAACAACAAAGAAAAGTGTGTTGGGGCAGGTCTTTTTATTTGCCAATTAGCTTCAGAGGCTTCAGTCACATTTTAAAGCATCCACCACAACCACAACAGATAAAAGTATGCTTTATTATTAAAAAAAAATGAAAGTTAAACTTCCCATGTCTTCACTTGACTCCAACATCCAGGGTTTTCAGAAGCCACCAAACATCACAAGACTTGTGAAAGAATCAAAAGAGTTAAGAACAATGAGAAGCTGATATATTTGTGCAAGTTGAAACTAGCTTTGTTTTACTTATTTATTGAAACTTTGTTTTATTTATAACAATGGTTACAAAGTGCTCCCTGTTTTCTGTCCAGTAAATCCCTTATGCATATGTTTACTAAGATGTGTATTAGGTATTTACACTGAAGTAAGTGGGATGATTTGAGTGCTTAAATATTTTGTGGGGTCATGGCCCAAGATAGAAAGTCACTTGCAAAGATGGAACAGTAGGGAGCATCTTAGAGAACATTTTTCTAGCATTCAGGAGCTATCCTCATTATCTTTATGTACTCTGTTTTAATGGAAAATTAATGGCACGTACAGTCTTAATTTTAATTATCAAACTTTCATTAACACAGTGGAAATAACAAAGGGCAAGCATTTAGAAAGTTTAGGAAAATATTTTCTGTTGTTATAGAAACTTTTAAAGAAATCTATTAATTCATAACTTAATTTCAGACTAAATTAAGCAATCTGACCTCAATGCTGTATTATGCATATGATATAATGTGAAATATTCTTCTCTTCTGTGTTTATAAAAAATATATTCATTTTCTTTTACTATATTAAATGCCACCGATGCTTCTTGCATCTGGGATCTAAGATTAGTTTGCTTGAAATCTGAAATACTTTTGTCCTAACTAATTTAAATTAGATTTACTAAAAATGATCCATTTTGGCTGCTTTCAATAATTATATTATCTCTTACAATGCTGCTGATTTAGTCTGAGCACCTGGCATCAGGAATTCAAAGCTTCATTTTTAAAAAATGAAAGAAAAAATAACAAATCTTCTCTATGAAAGTAGCTTTCAGCATTTTCCCTTTATATTCTGTTTCTCACACTGTGTAGAGCAACAACCGAGAAAAATAATTCTTCTTGCCCTGAATTAATCTGTGCATCATACAAAGAAATTTTGGAAGAGTATGAATATACAGCTGTCTAGTGGTTTTTGAAATGTCTCCTACATATGAATTAAGAAGCATGTACTTTAAACTTAGAAAATACTTAACAAATTTAAGTCCTTTTGGAAGAAAAGTTTCTTTTTTGTAATTTTTTTTTTTTCCTTATCATTCCTATCTGGTAGTGGGGTTTTACAATTTTTTTAAAGGATAAATCCAAAATTCTATTACTGCCACTGACTCAAAAACTATGGATTTTTGGGGCTCCTGCACAAACTGTGGTCCTAAACAGTGAGGCTAGTATACTTTTCTCATGTCAAATGCACATATTAATATCACACATTTGGCAGCAGTATTGCCTGACACATTTCTGTTGAGGTAATTTGAAGAAGTGTAAGCAGTACTAAACCATTAGTGTTTAAGCAAAAATATTTAACCTGATACTTACAAATTGCTTCTTTATAGTTATTCCCATCTCCTCCTGCCAGCTGTTTCTGTCATCATAGAACTTCCCTGTGGGAAGAAAAAAAAATGTCATGAATAATACAAGAGGAGGAAGTACCCCTTAGAATAATTTATATTCTGCATTTCTGACTGACTTCTTAATGTGTTCAGTGTTACAGTTCAGTGTGAAAAGTAATGAAAAATAACCCCCCTGTTTCATTTTCTTAATTAAAACAGAATTTCTAGACAAGTTTGAGTAAAAAATATTTAAAAGGAAAACAATATACTGAAAATTCTACATATACATTATTGAACTCTGACAATGGGAAGTTGTCAGTAGTTTGCATGTAACCACGTTTCTTATTTAAGCTAGAGACAGACTGACTTTTATTAGTAAATGTTTAGGATTGGGAATCCAAAAAAGATGACAAAGCCGGTAGGGAAATACAGATCGTCCAAGCGAGAGACTAACAATAGAGGGATGGGGGTGAGGAAGGGAATGCAACTAGGTTGCAGGAGATACAATGTTAGCCATCTAAGCCTGGGGGTGGGGAATGGGAGGAAGGGGGAAGGGGAGGGAGGGGGTTTGCAACGCTGAAAGGAGATAGATGCACGCAAACCCGTTACAATGGTCCGCAATGGTGGAGAAAGTGGTTCGAAGGAAGTGTCTCAGTCCATATAGAGTCTCATCGTGGAGGTCCTCTTTGGGTGGAGCGGGGTCATCCATGGTTGAAGAATCCTCTCAAAAGTTAAGGTCCGTCTGGTGCAGAGGGGGCGTGGGTCAGGCAGTCCGGCGGCAGCTCATCTGGTGGGGTCGGAGTACAGGCGGTGGCCCGTGATGTGTTCCATGTAGATGTCGCATTTGCACATAAAATGGTTTCAGTAATCAGAAACTGGTTTAAACCTGTAACAGAACAGATGTTTAGCACACATAAACCAGTTTGAAAATGGCTGAAACTGGTTTGAGATGAACCTGGTTGAATGTAGACTTAACTGATTTGGGTCAAACCAGTGTATGCAATGTCTGTCCCAGACCCCTTCCTGGTTTAAGTTAAACCAGAGTCCACCTGCATCCTGGCATGCTCTCTGGGCTGGGCAGGGCTGTTTGCTGGAGCACAGTGGTGTTGGCCGCGCCCCTCTCTTTCCTAGCCAGAGCACTATCACTGCTCCAGCTGGCTGAGGGACTGCAGCAGCTTCCAGGTTTCTCCCTTCCTCCCGTGCCCCCTGGCTGCTCAAACAGGGATCCCCCCTCCTGCCCCTCTCCCTCAGGAGGGACCCCAGCACAGGGACATGGCATCTGGTCATGCCCCCTCCCATGCCAGCTAATGCTGAGAGGTGTCTGTGTGGGTCTTCAATTTCACTGGAACAAAGGGGAAGACAGCTAGTGGCTTGCAAATGCACCCTGCAGATAAGAAGAGCTTGAAATTAATGAAGGCTTGATGGGCTGATAAACTAGCTGCAATCTGTCAGTCTTCAAGAAGAGACAGCGAAAGGCATTAGAAATCACTTGGTTTCCAGACAGTCTGAAGAAGCAAGGAGACCGAGATTGAAAAGCTAAGTATCAACAGATGCAGGGTCTGGCAACACTCCCACCCCCTGAGCAGCTAGCAGGTAAAAGCCTGGTGCTGGAAAAGACCAAAGTGTATTTTTCTCACTCTTACATGAAATCAGTTAGGCACATTTGGCAGGTAACTAATGATTTTAGGGATGCCACCAAGACAGGGTCAAGTACTCGTATCTCTTGATAAGCTACTTTTACATCACTGGCTTCACTGGAGTTACTCCTGGTTTGTAAAGCTGTTTAAAAGAATGCTGAATCATGACTCCAGGAGGTACCTGCCAAATGTGCCTAACTGATTTCATGTAAGAGTGAGAAAATGCACTTTGGTCTTTTCCAGCACCTTGCTACAAAAGCAGAGCACAGCCTTGTGCATCCTGGCATTTATGGCATTCAGAATAATTACATTTTTGGAGTGGGAGATATTGGAATTGTTTTAGAGACCCACCTAAAAATTAGAAGCCTTGGAATGCTTGCTAAAAATATTCAGTCTTCTCAGAGGATGAGACCCAGTTCACTGCTGCCTTCTCCAGTAATTACCATGATGTAGGTATGCCAGGTGCTGCCACAACAGCTTCTAAAAGAGAAACTTCCCTCCTGTACCACCCACACATACTACTAGATGGGGGATGTACCTTAACTTCCAAATACCCTTTTAGAAGGAAGAGAGGATACAAAAGCCAAGCTGCTGCTGGACCGAGTTGCAGCCTTGTCTTCTGCAGCTCTTCTCCCTTTCTGCCATTGACTTGCCTGTCTGAAATTGAAACAGACAGTACTGTCAAGCATACAGAAACGCTGCTGTCTTTTTCTTGACCTTCCATCACCACTCCAAGAAACTTGCTTCCCCAGGTGAGCCCTCTGGCAACCAGATGAGGAATGCCTAGTGGTAAGAGAATTTGATTTCAGGAATCAAATGGGATCCAATATCCACTCTTCTGCTGCAGAAGATGCCCTTTTTATGGCCGACCAATGCACAGAAAGGGCTTTCAGAAGAGTTTACCTGCTATTGCTGCTGAAAGCAGAGACTTGAAGTGCATGCTTCTGTTACTATTCATTACTCCTGTAAGGAACCTTTCTGTGAAGGAACCCGGAAGAGAAAACTTGGTGGGTTGCGAGGAGAAGGGGCGGATTGAAAGGGTGATGGGTGGAGAAAAATAGTATGGAAAGTATGCGTTTTTGAGAGGTTAGAGAGAAAAGAAATTGGATGGATTTCTCTGTGTGGAGGAGAATAGCACAAATTGATTGTTTAATAAGAAAGTGGGTTTTTTTACTCAAATGGCTGGTGGTTTTTTGTCATACAGCTGGCATGTGTTTTTTTATGGGAGGTGAGGGCAGGGGAAACTGTTATTAAAATTTTGATGTACTCATATCTGGGAAGAATGGACCAATATCAAAGTTAGCCATGCAAGGTATTTGTGACAGTTTCTTATATGGGATAGAAAAATGTACAGGACACGCCTTATTTCTCTCTGGCTGTCCTGTGTACACAGAGACTAGTCAAATATATTACACCCAAAAATAGGTTTTCTGTATGTGAGTGCTTATGACCTCAAACTAAAAAGCATTAGAGAATGTTTATGAACTGTTAGGTTAACAGATGATGTAAAGAAGAAAAATTGTATTTATATTAGTTTGTGCAGTAACCAAAGAGGCACATTAATGACTTACCATTGCTTAGGCACATATTTTTTATGTTTATTATATTTTGTAGAATTCCTCTCCCAAAACCACACACTCAGCATTAGTTGAAAATCAACAATATTTGTACATATAGGGCCACGCTTCCAAGGAATATTGTGCCAGACCTCTGATGCTGTTTTTAAATTTTATGCTTGCATGTGAAAATTGGGTGCAGAGGTGTGTACATGCCTGATTTGAATGTATAATTGTAGAATTTTTCACTCATTTAATTGTATGTGCAGTATTTCAGGCAATTATTGTAGAGGTCATCTTTGGAAATTATGTCATCTTTAGCTAGTTAAGTGGTAGATTATTTTCCTGCCTGAGAATTGGCAATTTCCTGCATTTGCAGATACCCATAGAGATTTTCTTCAGAACAGCCCTCTGTTCAAGAAAGGTCCTCAAAGAAGCAGTTACTAGGGTTGTGTGAAGCTTTGGGTGCTGATTTGATTCAGAGGAGATTTGGCCCAATTCGGTGGCCGAATCTCCAAATCCAGATTGAATCAGGGGACCAGTAAAAAGGTCCAAATCAATTTGAAGCTCTCCGAAAGTTCGGAAAAGATTTAGAGAGCTTCAATGATTCGGGCAGTCCCCGTCTGCTGCAGCAGGGAGCCGGAGCTGGATTCGGAGCTGGTAAGTAAGGGGCAAGGGGGGGGGGGG
>NW_017729030.1:44717881-44745301 GCF_001723915.1 Gavialis gangeticus | reverse complement strand
GGGGGGGGGGGGGGCTAGAGGAGAGGAGAAGGGACTGTGGGGGGACCACTGTCAGGCCCCATCCCCTGCCTGCTCCCCCTGACCTGCCCCAGCTCCAGCTCCAGCTCCAACCCTTTAAGAAGAAAAAAAAACAAATGAAAAAACCCCTGAACTCATGAGCTCCTGCAGTGCCCTCAGAGCTTCAGGGGGCTCATGGAAGAGCCCCCCACATGGCGAAGTAGAAGGGATTGCCCCCCACCGTGTGGGAACTGGCAAGTTTGGGGTTTCTTGGTTGTTGTTTTTTTTTTTTTACTTAAAGGGCTGGAGCTGGGGGGGGGGCAGGGGCTGGGACAGCAGGAGAGGGTTGGGGGGCTCATGCAGACCCCCCCATGCAGCGTGAGGTAGTGGGGACCAGCAGGATCACCCTTCTGCCCAGCAGCACCTGTTGAGTTTGGGCTTTTCTTTTCCAAATGCCAGGAGCTGGGGCAGGCGAGGCAGCCATGCAGGAGTGGGAGAGCGGGTGGGGCATGGGGCCTGTTTGATTCAGCCGAATTAATTTGGGACAGTGATTCAAATCGAATCACTGTCCTCCAAATCGGCCAAATCTGAAGGAAATACTAGCTGCTTCGCACAGGCCTAGCAGTTACCTAAATCAACAGCAGTTCTTTAGGCAATGCTACTTTTTTTTCTTTGAACTGAGATAGGCAACCAAGCTGAAGACTGCTAATGCTTATAATGTGTCTGGCTCTTTATGGACCTTATATAGTTGGTGTTTATGTTTTTTGTTTACAAACAAGAATACTGTATGTATAGACACATGTTTTCATAATTAACAGTGAAATCATTATATCTTAATGATAGCCATTTATCATATGAACAAATTTTATGCCATACATGGCCACTGTTGATTATACTAGCTGACTAACCAATCTGTAACTCACTGCATCGTTTGCATTACCCCTGAATTTGTTGTGTTTGGAGCGGGGGAGTGGGGGAGAATAGAAAAAAAAACATGTATTGGATTAAATTAAGTGTATAGGAGGGGAACTTTCTAATGGAGGATGTGGCACATATTGAGGGTATAGTAGAGAAAGTAACTAATTAGAAGGTAGACAATAAAGCAGATAATAACCTTTAAAAATGGGAATGTTGTGGTAGTAGAACCTGGCCTGTTGTTTTTAGGAAATAATTTCTAAAAAAATTCAAGCAGCCACAAATCTAAGGTTGTCCCAAATGTAACCAAGCAGTTTTCAGTAGTTTATGCAGACCATGTAGACAGAGTACTTAGCTTTCTGATTGACTACCTTATATGACTATTATAATAAAATATCCTTAAAACTCATTGCAATTTAAAAAAATAAAAACTACCATATATCCTTACCAAAGCCAATAGTCTTATAAAGTTGCCTCTAAATAATAAGATGACAACCGAGTCTGATGGTTATCTCAGGATACCCATATCCCTAAAGAACATTGAA
The DNA here is from genome assembly GCF_001723915.1 of Gavialis gangeticus. NCBI lineage: Eukaryota > Metazoa > Chordata > Crocodylia > Gavialidae > Gavialis > Gavialis gangeticus. The sequence continues at coordinate 44,743,844 of NW_017729030.1, read as the reverse complement.
ATTGAAGTCCGGTAGATATTTTTAGCACTAAATAAGTTATAGCTATCCCTGTATGATTGCATATCCAATTATTACTTTGAAGGATTTATTTTAAAGCAGAATAAAGCACCATACTACAGAGAGTGATTTATTTAGATGCCAGTTCTTGATTTTCCTTTTAAATTGCACTACACTCAGTGATGAGTGCTTTTTTTTTCCTTTTTAGCTGTCACCACTTTTCACTTGTGATGCATGCTGTATAATACATACATTGTTAGTACTAAACATATGTTGTTTTTCTGTTGCCTTAAATATACTTCTTGTTGTTCTGCACATCCTCTAAATTTAGAATATTATTAATAAATCAGCATTAGTTTACAATATCAGGTAAGCCTAGTGACTACATTTTATTTGATCTGTCATAAATTGGATATAGTAATTTAATGTTACATATCCTGCTTCACAGTGGCAGTGCAGTGTCCACCAACATCTTTGTTATAAGCAAAGTTTCTCATTAAAAGACCCTCAGAAACCAGGAAATCTCCAGATATCGAAAAAGTACCCATAAATAGCTGACATACCTTAGCAACTTTTGAAAGTATATTTTCTATTAAAGATTTAAGTATTTTAAGTAGTGATATGTAATTCAAAATAGTTATTAAATTAAAAAGCTGGCCTGTATGTGACTGTACTTTTAAAATTTGCCTATTGTCACTTCCACTGCCTTGTCTGTATGTGATGCCTCTTTAATTCTGACTGCTTAAAGACCACATCCTCACCCTATTTTCTCACTCTGTCTCTTCTTCTGCCTTCAAACCAAGCAAGTGCATGACGCCTCTGCCTACCCTGTCACAAATACAAAGAACAACAAGCACTTTACAACTCAGCTTTCAGAATCCATATCAAAACAATTCAGTTTCAAAAGCACGGACAGGCTCAGGCTCTTCACTAAGCCAGTCTCTAGTTATCTGGCTCTGGCCTCCTACTGTTCTTCCACACAATTCTACACGAGTAGTTGCCAAGACCCTTCTCTTCTGTCGCTCTTGTGGCTACCTGGAGGGGGCTATCCTGTGACACTGCGCTCTCACATGCCAAGCTCAATTTTATCTTTTAATCTTATACCTTTTGATTTATCTCAACTTCTCATTCTGCTATTTACGATACATTTTGTAAATTTATCACTCATCTCCTTACTTGTTTGGACCTAAAGTGGCTATACAATTAAACATGCTGTTTAGTGATTGTTGGATATTTCCGTTCTTGATTTCATATAATGTGTGTTATATGAAGGACCAATATAATTATTTCAGTGCCTTAAAAAATCCGTTCCAATAAAGTCATTTACAGTGTAAAAACAGTGTCAATAGAAAAAAATGAAGAAATGACATTTGTAAGCATCTAATCTTCATTTTACACAGCTATCATTCTACCACAACAGCTTTCTATGTTTCTTTCACTAAAATGTAGTGATGCTGATACTTTTTTCAGGACAGGGTGTGGGCCAATGTGGGGAAGAGTTTAAACTGTGTTATTGCCATGGTGGACAGACTGCTCGAAAAAGACAACAGCGGCAATGTGGAAGAAGGTGAAATTGCCCCTTCCCCAGCAGATCGCATGGTATCTCATACAGGTGGTAAGCAACCTTTTTTTAAAACATTGACTGAGTAAATAGCATGAAAAAGTGACAACAATGTGAAAAGTCAATAGTACCTTTGATGAAAATTCTGATAGCAAGCTATTGCACACTCCTGGCATCGAATGATAGAGGCTATTTATCAAATTGTATCTCAGTTGTACACTCAAGAACTGCTTGCATTGCTTTTTGGAGGGTGCGGGGTATAAATAAACACCTTGAAAGAACAGTGTTTTGCTTTGAATTTTCTGGAATGATTTAATTTAATTTAGGTTTTCCTTGAAAAAATTAAGAGCATACATTAACCCTTAGCAAACTTGTAAGGAAGATTTAACGCACTGTTTCAAAGTGCTTTTTGTTTATACATCTTCCACTGCTTCCGATATCAATTTGATTTTTTTTTTTTAACAATACACTGGATCTCTTTTGTGAATACAGTAGTTACTTCAGAGTTAAATATCAGGTAGAGAATGGTTTAACAGAATACTGTGAGAAAATTCTGCAAGATCTCTACAGTGGACATTGGCTCCAATATTCGGATTTTCTTACATGCCAGGATTTTTAACTGTTTTCACTGCATGTTCTGTACATGTCAAAAGGACAAAGGTCTGTCTGAGACAAATAGTCCATCAGGCTTGCACACTAGTTAAGGCACACTAGTTTCTGTAGCTAATGGGTACTATCATGTTAGTCTTCCTTTGATTCTCCAGTCCAAACAACTTGATAGTTCATACCTGGGCAATAAAGGGCAGCCTGCATATGTAAAGAAGGGGAAATTTTGATGTTATGATAACTTTATAAATATGAGGAGAGTCTTTTTAAAGTTTATATTGTACCCTGGAAAAGCAGTCCTTTGAAGGTGTGTGCTATACCAAAACCTTAGGAAGGAATGCTTACTTTTCCTTAGGACAGGAAAAGAAATAGAACCCACTTTTGTGCTAGACACCACTACAGAACCTACCTTTCTTTTATTAGATGGCCTTAATTTTGGTTCAGTGGTTTCTTTTATGCTGTTTTTGCAGATGTTCATGATTTGGTCTTACATCAGAGATTTTTAAATTAGAAGAGTTAGTTTTTAAGTCCATGTTAATTTAGTTAGACTTAAAGTTATTCTTCTTGTATCGTTTGTGTATTGGCTTTTGGTTCTATCCTTAATTTTTAATGAAGCTGTAAGACTAACACTTTTATCAGTATGACAGGTTTGTGCCATTCCAGATTTCTGTGACAAATACGTTACTTCCGGTTCTTTATATTTAGAACTGGGAGATCTACAGAGAGAGTGTTTCCTTTAAATTTGCTTCTGAGAGTTTCTTGCTGTCAGGTAGAGTTTACCTGTCTCTTAGTAGAAGAATGAATGATTAATTTGTGTTCTATGCTATATTCTCCAATAGTTATCTCAGGGGCAAGGTATCAGTAGAGTACATTTTCAAACCAATGCTTTACTTACTGTAATGTTTCTCTGATAAGAAGGTACGCAGTAGCACAGGTGACTGAGGCATGCTCTTAACTTTGTAACTGTCCTCAAGCATGGAACTCAACAATCCTACTCTGATAAAGGAAACAAAACTGAATGCTGGCATTCTTGTGGCAAATGGCTTATTTCCCTGTCAAATAATTAGGTTTCACTAGTTTTATTACTACTTGATGGTGTCTACTGGATGTTTAAATAGCAAATATTGGATTTGGTTTGTAAACAAAGCAAATACTTCCAGACTTTCCCCCCTTATTTTTACTAAAAGTGTTTGTTTGTATATGTATAGTACTTTATCTGTACTGCAGATGGCATGGATTACTTTGGCTGTAGACAGAAATTTTAGATTATTTTAATTTTGTTTTGCCAATCTAAAGGAAACAGAATTTAGATTCATAGTGTGTGTGTGGTTTGGATGGAGGCCCTCTGTTTACAAAAATAAGAATTTTTTAAAGACACAGAACAGCCAAAGTTTAAAAAACTGACTTCTACCGTTCTCTTGTTCTCTCAAGGCTTGGGGACTTTTCCTTTGAGGTACTTTATAGATTTAAAGATCTTCGAGCAGTCTCATCCCATTTCTGTTTGCTATTGTATATGGCCATAACAAATGGTGAAAAAGTGCTTCTGCTTTCACTCAAATTTTACAGTGCTAGTTATAATATTGATTAGAATTGTAGCTCGGAAACTCAAAATACTTTGAATTACATTCCTCTAAGAGATTTTAGCCTGAAAAAAATTTAAGAAATGTAATAAATTTTGCCCTTTAAGATTGAAGATACTGCTCTGTGCTTAGCAATAATGGTGATTGTAATGGTTTGGAAATAATGGGAAATGGCTTTTGTGAGACATCAGCTTGCAAAGTAGTCTTCTTGAGCTAACAGGTTTCTAGAAGTTACAGCCCTGAAGTAAATTCTTCTCTCAAACTCTTCTGTTATTTCTGCTCAGTGTTTGCTAAGGGCCTGATACTACTGAGAGAATCTCCAGGAATTGACTTCAATGGTGACAGAACTTGTCCCTTATAGAGACTTTTTTTCCGGGTTTCTGGATCATCTAACTAGTGTCACATTATAGGTTCTTCATCGCTTTCTACATCACATTTTTTTCTCATGAAGGCTTGCATTTAATGGTCATGTTAGCTTAAACCATTTTTATCAAGGATAAGTCAGAACTGAAATATTTTGACATATTAGACTTAGGTCCACATTAAGAAAAGTTTGGAAAGCAGCAGCAACTGTTTTATTTCAAGGTTCATAATGGTTTCACTATAACTTCCTGCACCTTTTGCCTTTGGGGCCATATTTTCCATGCTTGATCTCTGCCTAAAAGTACGTGTTTTTCCCCCCTCTTTTTTCATGAAGTACAGCATTAAGGATGCATGGTTACATACCCAGTAGCTGAAAGTTGTAAACTCAGCCTTAGCTCTACTCACTTAGACATAACAGCATGTAGCCTTCTGGTTACATGACACCTTACTGTTTCTCAAATCCAATATATTATGATATATTTCAGCAGCAGTGGCAATGGCAATCCCTCAGTTCAAGGATGACCTCTACCATGGATCATTGAGGGGTTCTGAGGTGACTTAACAGTCCAATCCTTGAGCCACAGATCCATGCACAAAACTTGCTGTTCTTTCCTCAAGGGAGAGTAGGTGATAGGCTGGGATTTCTCTCCTTTTCCTTCCTCCATTCCCTTCTCTGTGTTGAGGGCAAGAAGCTTTACCAGTTAGTTGAAGTTGCACTCCCAATGCAGTTGGTTACAAGCCAGCTCCTCCCAGGTCTTGATTTTGACATCCATTTTTTGAGGTATGCCTTCAGTGTTTCCTTGTAGCATTTTCTCTGGCCGCCACAAGATCTCAGGCTGCAGCTAAGCTAGGAGTAGAGCACTTGTTCTGGGAGTTGAAAGTCAAGCATTTACAGAGTGTCCAGTCTAGTGAAGTTGGTATTTGAGGATCACTGACTCAATGCTGGTAACATTGGCTTCAGCAAGAATGCTGCTGTTTGTGCGGTGATCTTCCCATTTGGTGCAAAGGATTTTCCAGAGGCATCATTGGTGATAGTTCTACAGGCTCTTGTGATGACAACAGTAGGTCATCCATGTTTCACATCTGTAGAGGAGAATGAGGATGATGACTATGTTGTAGATTCCTTCAATTGCTTATTGATATGCATGTACTCCCTGAGTGCACAGGTACCATAGTCACACAAGCTTGGAGATTAATTTGCTTTAATTGTCCTTACAGACCATGAATGGGGTACACCCACCCTTGTGTTCCACCCCTAGACCAGAAAAGTCAGCGCAACCTTCACTTCTCATTTTCTTTCAACCAGGTTTTCTTAAGAATTAGCACTTTTCTTACCAGCTATGATCTGCTCTGGCCTCTAGCTCTTCAAGGCCTTTTGTCTCCAGCTTCAGTCTGGTTTCATTCTTTTATCTTTTTTAATTTCCTTACCACTCTCATCTTTCAACTTTTTTGGTGGGGGAATTAGGGGAGAGAATCCTTCTTCAAGTAATGGGACCCTGAACCCCCCTACTTCCTTCATTTGTATCACATGGTATCTCCATACCTGAGGGCCATTATTTTGACTTCACACTCAAAAAGAACTCACCCCAAAATGCTGTCTACTTTTTCCTTTCTTCTGTTCCCATCATGATGGCTTCCCTCAGTTTCTCAGGATTTAAGCTATGTCTTTGATGTGACAATGCCACACCTTCATCTAATGGGCAAGAAAAGTTGTTATTGCCTAGAAGGGTCTGACAATCCTGGAAAGTGCACCAATTGCAGAATTTTAACCTCCCTGAGCCAGAAAAGAACATGAGACCACAATTCAGATCTAAAGTCTGTAGGGTTGGTCTCGTATCCTTTTTGAAGAGAGAGTCGGTTTGTCAGAGCCAGAACTTAGAAAGTGAAATGCTCAGAGGTTACAAAGATTGTTTAATTGGATGTTGAATTGTGTTAAAGTTTGCTAAAAGACCACCAAGATGGGCTTACCATCAGTGGTTACAGTTTGTTTTACCAGTGTACATGGCAATTTCAGCAGCTTCCCTAAGAAAGGCTGTAGATTGAAATCTGCAAATTAGTCCCCTGGAATTTAATTCTCACCCTTACAAAATGTGCAATTGGTGGAAGCCTCCAGCAGTGATGATGCATTTGACAAAGGGTTCCTGTAATAGATCTATGAATCCCACACCAACCTCTGGGTAACATGGGTATTTTATTTGGAGTTGTCCACAGTGAGAATATGCATGTGGGCAAGCACTCAAAGGAGAAAGAAAAGTTACTTAGCAGTAAACTGGAGTTCTTCAAGCTCTGTTGTTCATATGTGAATGAAGCCTCCTGTTCTCCTTTCATCTTCCCTGGAGTCCTTTACACTGTGGAACTGTGGTTGAGAGAAAATTCAGAAGTGGGAAGTCTTCAGTATAGAGCACAGGGAGGAGCAGAGTGCATGTATGATGCATGGGTAACACTCAGGCAAAAAATCTCCCAACACGTACACTTGAAGCACAGGTCCATGCACACAGTAAGTGCATCTGGATAACTGCTAAGTAACTTTCCCTTTTGTGCTTATGTACACACATGCATGCTATGTTATCTGTGTGTTAGACCCAACCACAGAAATCATTTATAGGAAAATTTTACAATAAATTGAACGTCAATATTACACACGCAGTGTACGTACAACCAGCTAATTAATACTGAAAAAAACTTTCACTAGTGAACTTACAGCTCAGTTATTTCATAATTGACTGCCCTATCTTGGGATTGACTCCTAAGAAAGGCTGTGGTTTTGATCGAAAGAAAAATGTATAATACATACAGAGAGAAGAATCTATTATATAAAAAGTCTGTCCACAAGAATTTATTAGCTATAATAGCATGAAAATAGTGTAAGTTTAAAATAATGGGGGGAAAAATATGTTCCAACATGTGTAACACACATGCATATAAGAAAATATGAAAGTGATGCTCAGAATTATTTAACTCGTTGCTTATGGTCCTTAATTAAAAACTCATTAATTATATACACAGTAACTGCAAAAAAATGGGTTGCACTTGCAGCCTCAATGTTGGCATTTCCTGATTTCTATGTTCAGTGTTTGGAATTCCTAAAATTTTTAAATAAAAATATCTTTAGCTTTTAATTTTTTTCATCATAGATGCTGCCCATTAAACATAAATTATGTCCTCCTTAATCTAACATTTTTCTTGAAGTCTGACCTTTGAATGTATTCTTAAGGCATTCCTTAAGTATTCTTAACCAAGTTATTGGTTTCCAAGGTAACAGTGTACGGTTTCATCAGCACAGGATTATGATTTCACTGCAGGATAAAGCTTGAAAGTGAAGATGGATTTTAAGGGAGAACATTCTTTTTAAACAGACCTGATTCTGCTGTTGAAACTTACTTTAAAAGTTACATTTTCTACCAGTTTTCTTTTTTTTAGTACAGAGTGCAAAAGTCTCTTTTACAGGATTATAATAGTTTACCATAATTCAAATACAGAATTCTATATGCATATAAATATATATCTTATAAATTGTATGTGAAATAGACTGAGTGGATAGTTTTTATAGATGGATCTGCTCACTGAAATTAAGAGGGATTCCACAGATCTAAATTGGATCACTTTCATAATTACATATTCTTTGAAACCAAGTTGAGTGTCTCTGCACCTGACCTGGTATCTTTCTTACGACAAAATAAATCCAGAGCATTTGAAACCATGTTCTTTATAATTTTCACTCCTAGTTGAATAGTTTGGTATTTTCAAATTACCATTTGTTATGGGAAAGATAAACAACTCCCCAGGGGAAATTTGTTTTCCCTAAACATCAGAAGCTATCTACTTTTGAAAGTAGAATAATGGATACTTCCACAAAATTTTTTCTTATGTTCCTTCCTTTTGTCCTCCTATCCTTTCTCTTCTTTCTCATCCTTCTGTCCTGTAGCTTTCCTGTCTAATCTCCTTCTTGTTTTTGCTTATGTGGCCATTATATACTTGCTTATCTTTTCCCTTTTCATCATATTTCTTCCCCCTTTTTATTCACCTCTTCTTTTTCTTTTCTTAAAATATATATAGCCCAGACTACTGAGATGTGTCCAGTTTTACTTTTGTAATTTCCATCTAAGTCACTGAAGTACACAAGATCCTACAGGAGCCTAAGTTTTTGCTGGGGACCTAAACTTCAGCTATTTAGAATATGCAGAACTGTTGCCATCTTGGCTAAACTAAGAGCTTAGGGACCTATCTTCCACCTAAGGCTTTTTGGGATTTTCAGTCTAGGTACCCTTGTGACTGAGTTCCTAGCAAGGTTTGATCCAGTAGATTTGCTATGATATTCTCTTCAGTGGACCTCAGAGCCATTTTTCCTTCCACAGCCTTTCATGTGAAAGGATGACTTTGATGATTAATTCTAAGTGAGGGTTTCAGACTCTGAATCCCAGTCTCACATAGGTACCAAACAGCTGCAAGTAGTTGCTATGGTCCAAAGAAGAGAGGCTTTCAAATACACCCCTCTGTTCAGCAGTTCCTGCTGGCTGGGTTGAGTTGTCCCACCCTCTGAGTTTGGCAACAGTTGTGGATCTCAGCCCCACTCCTAAACACCTGACTCTTTTTCATTTAAAGTATAGAGAATTTAGATCCCTAGTTTTTGAATTCTGCTCTTGAGTTGGGCACCTAGATCTTAAGTGCAGAGACACTCAGTGCTGACACATCTAACCCTTTACGAGTTTCACCTACATATTTTAAATGAGTCAATAATATTTTGAAACATAATTTGAAAAAGATATAATTCGGTTAGTGTATAGATTTGGCGAGTTTTATGTCTGTGGAGTTATTAGCCACCTTCTGTTTTCTGCATGCCTTTTCTCCTGAACAGCACTGATGACACACATTTGTTTGTGTCACATGGTTTCTGGGCCCACTGTTAATCAGTGCACAGGTATAATGTCCCAGGTCCTTGGCAGTAAACTAATAATCTATCTTTAATCTTTGATGCTGAACTCCACTTCATCATCAAAGTTGAGGAGTTAATATAAGTTGTGCAGTTACAGCAATTTGTGGCTTTTATATTGCAAACTGTAGCTCTAAGTGAAGCTATTATTATTTCTATAATGTTTACCACAATAACACCTGTAAAAGCTTGGCTGCTGTCTTTGAGTTAAACCTAAGTCTGAGACCTTAATTAGGAAAATAAATTGTTTAACTTCATGTAGTACTAAGTCACATAATTTGAGCAATGATAAATAAGATTTTTAACACCCTCTCAAAGATGCTTAGCTCAGAAAAATTATTCTATTTTAGCAAAAATATATTCAGTTTACCTAACTTGTTTAATTTGTGATAGCAAGACAGCACTTTCTTGTTCCTTCATTTGTGTTGCTTGACCTATTTCATTTCCCATCTTCTAGTAGGTTATTTACCTTGTTCATGTGCTGAGGGAGAGAGTGAACGAGATTAGGTAAGTAAATAGTAAAGTTACTTGTGAAGTATGGGCCCATTACCTTTTCTTTACCATAGCATCCAACAGTGGTAACTCTCCCTTCTGATTTCTGTGATCATTGCTTTTGTCTGGTTTTTAATTACATATACTTTTTATTTTCATTCTGAGGCAGCTGGAAGCTTCTGCAATCTATGGCCATGGACAGCATTTCATTTTGAGCAATAAGAATTTCCTTGAAATTTCTCCCACCATAGCACAGTAACCTGTCTCCCTTGTACTTTAATAGCAGCCTTCAGCTACCTGAAGGGGGTTCCAAAGATGGAGGATGGAGCTAGAATATTCTCAGTGGTGGTAGATAACAGAACAAGGAGCAGTCTCAAGTTGCAGCAAGAAAAGTTTAGGTTAGATATTAGGAAAGACTTTCTCACAAGGAAAGTAGTAAAACACTGGAACAAATTACCCAGAGATGTTGTAGAGTCTCCATCCTTGGAGGCTTTTAAGAGCCAGGTAGACAGAGTCTTGGCTGGGATGATCTAGTTGGGTGTGGTCCTGCTTTCAGCAGTTGGTGATGACCTCCTGAGGTCCCTTCCAACTCTAATTTACTATGACTATGATTCTACTGCTTTGCATTGACCTGGAAGAGGCAGGGGGCCAGGGCCCATTCTCTCCAGCAGCAGCCTGCCTGGGGTGCAGACAGAAGTTACAATTTTGGCTCGATCTGGCCACAGAAAGCAGTTTATAGCTGTGATCAAACACAAGTGCATGGCTGGAGACAGCTTCAAAAAATGGCTGATCAGGTGAAAATCTGACCCTTATTGCATGAAGTATCAGGTAAAGATGTTTCCAAATGTAGCATCTTTTGTAACTTGTGTCTGTGGAGCTCCCAGCCTGTCGCTGTTTTCAAAATGGGAAGCGGGAAAGGGAGTCAAGGGAGTTCACTCTGGGGTTTTATCACCCCCCCCCCACACACACACACACACACACACAGAGCACTAGCTGGGGAGCCCCAAGAATGAGTTCCCTCTGCTTCCTTTCCCCCCTCCCATTCTGAAAACAGTGAGCACTGGAAGAGAGCCATTGCTGTTGCTGTGGGAACCTGGCTGCAGACTCCCAGCCCTCAACTAGATTCCTCTCTCCCCTGGAACCAGCAGTGAACTTCTTTTTGGTCTGGAGTAATATTGTATCTCAGAACACTTTGCAGATATTGTTCTGAGTTACAGCTGGGAGCTGCACTTCTGTCTGCATTCCTGCAGATCCAGGAGGACTTCTGTTGTAGGAGAATGCCCCACCCTGCCCACTGAACACCTGATTGGTGGGAGAGGAGAGCCATTCTCCTGTGGTGGGATACATCCCTGAACAGTTTTCTGCTGCAGGAGAATGCCCCCACCCTGCCAATCAACTGATTGGTGGGAACAGGATGAAATTTTTCAAGGCAGGGTCCCTGAGAGCTCACCCCTGGACAGGCTGTCAGAAAACCAGTGTTCTCCTTTCCTCCTCCTCCCTTAGAGAGAGGAAAGAAGAGCAAAAGACTGTGGGATATTGGGTGCCCTCAGTGCTCGAGAAGCATATAGCCATTCATGTTAAATTGAGAGCAAAAAGGCTTTTAATCCTGGCTTTTCTTGTGTTGTTCTGAAGGTTTGAGGTTTATGTAAGTACTTGATAAAACACCTGTTTCAGGAAGTTGTAGTTTGTACCACTTTCTTCCTTCAGGAATTCCATTAAGAAAAAATAGTTTTAAAGTGCAATTAGGATTCTGTGGAGCTAAAAGCAGAGGTAGGGTTTAATCCAAGTCTAGAATTAACCGCTGTTGTTGTCCTGGGGCAAAGTGTTAATTCAGATACTTCTCTGGTACTCAACCTTGTATAATAGGGCTGGCCATTTATAGGTTCTTGCTATAAAAGCCTTTGTCCTGTGAGAAATCTAATAATTGTTTTTGGTTTAGGAGATCTGCTGCCACTGACTGCCCAGTAGATGTCCTGAATCAAGGTAGTCTGCCATCTACCACAGCAGCAAACAGTTTGGAACTAGCTGCAGGCCCTATGATAGAGGGGAAAGTTCTTCACTACTTCTGTCATCCTCTGGATCAAATTAATACTGCTGGAGTCTTACCACATAGGTTATGGCAGCAGGTGACAGAATAGCCTAAGGTTGAATACAGATGATTATTATTATAATCTTCCTTTATAAAGCTGCCTGTATGCGACACTGTTTTACTTGGCCATATTTACTAAGTCAGTCATAAATTCTAAAATGTTCCCCATAAATCATTCATACCTCATTTCCTAAGAACAACCTAACAGCTGCAGTAGTTCCCAAAAGTAACTAGTTCTATGGGCTATTCAGAGATCTATGTAGAATGAAGTGATGACTTCAACTTACTTCCTAGTTGAAGTATCTGCATCAGAAAATCAGTAATCATAACTGATGTCCTTGTTGGTGTTTGTGGCAGTGCCTTTTTGGTACATGCCACTTTAAGTGCAGGGAGCAGGCACCCTGCCCGTGCAGGCCAGCACTGATGAGGTGGCCATTTTAGGTTCAAGCCCACAGGGCTGGTGCAGGAGTTTGCTGCTAGCAGCCAAAGAGTCAACATCCATTTGAGCTGCTGCTCGGAACACCTTGGAGGTAAGAGCTGGGGCTGTGAGGAAGGAGGAGGCCCCATGGTCCTGGGTATGGCTTGAAACTGCACCCTGCCAGGGATGGGTGGTTTGGTGGGGCTGCTCATGGCGGAACTGTCCCCCAGAAATGCCAGGCCAGTTACCTCCCCGGTGAAAGGTGGGTGGGGTGCCTCACAATCCTAGCTCCACGCTAGTGGGTGATTATGAGGGTAGGGGGCCAGGCCTGTCTTTAAAGGCACCTGATCCCCATGAAGGGAATGTATGTCCCTAGAGTCCCCAGGGAGGTGGCAGTAGTGTGGCCCCAGAGAGAGAACAATGAAACAGGTGGCCCACACAGAGTAGGGTGTCCAGCAGTGGCCTGAAGTCCTGTGCAGCAAGAGTGCTGAGAATGGCTGAAGAGATGGCTTGAAGGGCAGCACAAGGGGGGTGTTGAGTAGGGCTGAAGAGGCAGCCTGAAGAGCAACACGTGGGCCAACCCCTATGGCTTTTTATGTGTATGTATGTAAAGTCACCCGATGAGGGGCTACTGGTGCAGCCAGCCCAGTGTTTGGAGAATCACCTGGCCACTGTACAGATGAGGGTCTCAGAGAGCCCGAGAGGCTGTATGCTGGCCAGCCAAAGAGTGAGTGTTGCTAAGCCTGATGGCCTATGGGAGCTGCTCAAGGGAGCAAGGCAGGCCCCATAAGGGGCAGCACGAAAGAGGCCCAGTGGGAGAGGGCAGAGGAAGAGGCTCCTAGTGAGAGGGGTGGTGGTATGAGTGAGGCCCAGAATAGAGTAGTATGGGAGAGTCCTAATAGTGTACTGAGTTTGGCCCAGCCTCAAGCTGGAGCAGACAGGTGCCATCTGTGAGGCATGGGCCATGGTGTAGGGAAGATACAGAGCTGTGGATAGAGCCCCCTGGCATCAGGGCAGTGAAAAGGGAAGTCTCCTGCTTATTATATCAAATAGTATAGCAAGTCATGGCAGGCAAGACGGGGCAGACTGCTGTAGGCAGGTGGGCAGGCTGATGTGAGACCCAGCCCCCTATCAGTGTTCTTAATGGAGCCTGAAGGTCATGGAGACCAGCCTTACAGCTGGACCCATCAGAAATACATTGACCTGCAGTGATGGGGAAGCTTGCAGTCTTCTTGTTGTTCCTGTTCCATGGATGGATGAATGGACTGATGGAAGCACTTAGTCTCTAGGTCTGCCAGTTTGGAACTTGTTCAAATATTTAATTTCACTTAAAAAAATTAAAAGAACAAATATGAGATTATCCCCTTCAATGAATGAATTCTCTGGTTTTTACACATGAAAGGCTACTGTAGTTTTATAATGGAGATTAAGTGGCAATGCAGTCCTGCTCCAGACTTATTAACTAGCTCCACCTACTGGAGATGAAACATAATGTACTTTTAAACAGCAAACAAGTTTTCAGCATAGTCAAGCAGTTGTTTGCTTGGTACAAGTTATATAGTTCAGTTTGAATAATTGTATCTTTTAATTTGCTGGAAAACAAATCTGTTTATTAGTCTAAAGCAATGTTCCAGTGTTGTCCAGAACTAATGGTGATTGTCCTCATAGACCATTCATGTAAACGGGGTAATGTTTTCATTGTTGTTGAAAACCATTTTTATAAGTGTGACCAAAAAGAAGCATCAAAAGTGATATAAATATTCCTAAAGGTAATTTGTCTGTTACTCCATAGTGTTTGTAGGACTAAAAGGTTCAATAAGAGTTAGTTGAATCATTCTTATATACTCCACGTTAGTGTTTTTGTCTATTAAAGGAAAAACTAGTTTTGAGAAATTCCAGAAGTGTCAATCACTTAAGATTTTCAGATTAACTAAATTATCAACATGATAAATCATTCCTTGTTTTCATCTGTATACTCAAAGAAATTGCAGACATACTTGGATGGCAGATATCCAGAAAATATCTTGGTGCTGAAGGAGTTTATTGTGGTTCAGTACTGACTCTCAGAATGGTGATTCAATAGCTATCACTTTTAACTATCTTGTTTTAATGAGTGCTGTATTACTGGCAAGGGCACTTTGTTCTGAGATTATAAAACCATGGTTTTGATTGATTGAAATCATTGAAAATCATGAAAATGTGTAGTTCCAGGCTGTAATTCCTTAAAGCACTTTATTAATTAGTGTCACGGTGCAGTGTCTCCTGTAATTCTTGTACTATCTTTCTATCCTGATGTTCCATGTAAATTTCATTGTGAACCATATGATTCTGTCTTAGTCCTGCTGAAGATTGTGGTTATTCTCTATTTCTCGCAATGCTCTGTGTTCTTGAACATCAGAGCATTGGTCTCAATTTCTGAGGCAAACCTGTTTTATGGTATTGGATGCATCTAATGTCCAACCCCAGCTTCATGATTTTTTTCAGCTGAAATGTTCTGTTAAGGGGAGTATTATTATGCCGTATTGTTACCTTGACTTAGGGATTCTTTAAGAATAAAGCTTAAGTTTTGTAAGTTTTTTTAAGTTTTTTTAAGTTTTGTACTGATTTAGTCCTGCAGAGTTGGAGTTCCAATGCTGCTGATTATCAGTCCCATAGCATTTAATAGTTTTTTGGGCAGAAGCTCTCTGGAAGACTTCTGTTCTTTTTCTCCTCAGTCTGATAGTACTGTGTATTTATAATCTGGATTCCCTCTGCAACAAAAGCCTTTTCCTCCTTTTCTTTCTGTTGCCCAGCATTTTCAGTGTCTCCTTCTTTTCCCATGAGTCCTTTTAAAACACATCCTTTGACATGTCTGTTCCACCTGCCCTGTCCACTTACCCTTTGCTTTAGAAGACAGAAAAACTTAGATCTTCCAAGCCAAGCCATCTCCATAGTATATCTATTCTTAGTCAAACCACAACTGTCAATCAAGTGCTTTCCTTGGCTTTCCTCATCTTGTGAGTACATATTGGTGGCCATGTCTTTAAGATGAACATACAATGACAGAGGCATTCATGATACAGCACATTTCCTAGTAACAACTATATAACAACTCTATAATATTAACCAAAATTTCCAAGTATTAGAGTTGTTTTTCTCTCTCCTTTCCAAATTAGTAGTTATTTGAAAAGTGCTTTGGGGACCTCGCCTTTAGAAAAGGGCTATTATGATTAATGTATCCTCCTCAATGTTTGTTGTTTAAACACAAGATACAGGTCCTTTATAAAAATTTCTTAGCTCTGCCTAAGTAATCCCAAACCAGTGAAGTTGTATAAAGTAGGTCACAAAATGAAACTAATTTCCAGAGCCTACACTCTCCTTTTCATTTGCTGTCTTGTTATCGGTGCATTTGCCAGACCTTCAACGTTGTGGCATTTTGAAGTTCCAAGTTCCCTGATACCAGCAAGTTCTGACCCTTGAGATTGGACAGATGTCTGTCAATTATACTTCCAAGGCTACTCTGATGTGGCCAGGTGTGACCTTGTTCATTACTATGCCAAACCTGAAGAAAAATCCTTTTTTTATTATTAAGAGAATAGACTATTCTTATGCAGGCAACATTGCTTTTGTGGCTTAGCATATATTGTATGTTCCAGGCTCAGTCATTATTTTATTTGCTATCATTATCAAACTGTTTTAATAGATTGGTAGAAGTTGAAACTAGAACGGATGATTAAATCATCCTGTCTGACCTCTTGTATAGCACAGACCATTAAATTTTACCTAGTTAGCCCTGTATTGAGCCTGCTAACTTGTTTTGATGTTTGATTAACATACCTTTCAGAAAAACATCCAGTCTTTATTTGAAGACAGTAAGAGATTGACAGTCTACCACTAACCTTAATAGTTTCTTTCAATGGTTAATCATCTTCCCCTTTAACTCAGATTTTAAAAATTGTGCCCTATTTCAAATTTGAAATTGTCTTGCATTACTTCTATCCATTAGTTCTTTTTATGTGTTTTCCCCCTAGATTAAAGAGCCCATTAGTACCTAATAAATCAGAAAAATCAAGCCACTTCTCAGTTTCCTTGTTCACAAGCTAAACATATTAGCCCTGTAAGTTGAAGTAAGACATCTTCTTCTTTGTAATTCTTCTCTGTTCAGTTTCAATACTTCCTTGTTTATATATCCAGTTATCTCAAGATACAAGAATTACACTGGAGGTTCATTTTTAATTGTTTGTCCACTGTGACCACAATTCCTTTACAGTCACTAAGTTTCAGGTTACAGTCCTCCATTCTCTAGACATACAGCGTTTCTTTACGTAGTTGTGTAACTTTCCATGTGACTGTATTAAAATACATTTTGTTGGACTGGGTTTGGTTTACCAAGCAATCCGTATTATTGCCCTGTCCTTGTGTTTGTTTCTTGTAACATAGGATCTGAAAAGATTGATTTATCCTTTGTAGTTCCCTATCCATATTATATACCTTAGCCAAAATTAAGTTCATTTGTATATATATTTTTGGACGTCATAGTTTATATTCATTTCCCCACTTCCACACAGGACCTTTCTTTCTTCTCTGCCAAAATATTTTTTCTGTGTTTAAAGTTGGCCTTTCACTGATCTGGCTTGGAATATTACCTAAAACAATTTGTCATTACCTGTCACTTAATTATGAATTTAAATGGAATATATGTTCAGATAAATTGGTCATCCTTAATTACATCTGTTTAGAGCTAATCTGATTTCTTGATGGACAGGATTCAGTTGGTCATATACCATATACTTACTTGTAGTGTTCTCTGGATCTATTGATTGCCATATATATCTTAAAATGATGTGATTAAAAACTGCATATCTGCTCTAGACCAGTGTGAACTTTGGTTTGATAAAATTAGGGCTAGGCAGATAATGGGTAGTTAAGACATAGGCCTTACTTTATTAAAACCTACAAAACCTGAGATGTAGAAGGACCAGTTGGGATAAATGATTCAATTTTTGTATATAGTTATTCTTTTTTGATACACTCAAGCATTCCATTTTTTAAGGATTTAGGATTTCTCTTTTTCTAATATTATCCTTCCTATACACAGCAAGGCCTATTTCAAAATACTGTGACACATATTAATTTTCATTACCTTTGTCTAACCTTGAAAGAAGTCCAAAACTATTTATTATTTGCCATCATTAAATACCCAAAATAAAAATACATATACAGTTCAAAAAAAAGAACAGAAGAATGACCTGGAGCTTAGTGCTTTTCTAGGCTATAAATTAAACTATTACTCCACCATGCTGGTATCATTTTTGTATTGCCTCCTTCACCATTCTTTTCTCAGCTCTGAGCTGTTCTGCCTTTTATGACTAAACATTAGTTATTTGAATCTGAGCAACTTAGGCTAAGTGCAGACATTCAAAAAGCCCCTGGTGGAAGCACTCTATCTTGCTTTACTTACAATACTTTAAGTTAGAGCATGAGCAAACCAAAAAGACGTTTGCTGTTCAGTGGTGGGGCTTCAAACCTGTCTTCACTGGCCACTGGGTGTGCTCCTGCAGACCTCCCAGGAGGCTGCCAATGTAGCCCTCTTCCCAGCTCTACCCCCCCCCCAGCTCTCAACTGTCAGCAGAGGTTGGGGGAGGGGAAGGGGAGACCCTGGACCCCTTTCCCTGCAGCCCCCTGGCCAAACACATCATGAGGCCAAGGTTGCAGCAGGGAGAGAGACCCCCACATCCCTTCCCCCAAAGCCCCCTAAGGTGGGCAGCCCTCCCAGCCAGCCCAGTGGTGTTGCAGGGGAAAGGGTTCTGGGATCTGTGTCCTTGCAGCACCCCCAGACAGGCAGCGGCCTACTGCGGGGCCAGGACTGCTGTGGGGAGAGAGACCCTGAACCTCCTCCTCTATGACCCCCCTTCCCCCCCCCCCCGATCAAGCTGCCAGACCACTGTGGGGCCAGGACAGTTTCAGGGAGAGAGACACCCCTTCCTCCCACCCCCACTGCTATAGTTCGCACCTGTCAGAGGGAAGAGGCGGGGCTGGGATTGGAGGATGTCACTGGGGTCAGTAATAGCTGAGGGGACAGGGCTAGCTCCACACTGGAGCAGAGCAGACAAGATGTGGCCAAAACTTGAGTGCAGCCTGTGCAATGGGATGGCAACAGTTACACACTAAATTAACCCTTGATGGGATCTGGCACAGATGTTCGATAAAGCGCTCCAACAGAAAGCACTTTAATCTAAAACCTTGTCCATCAAGGGTTAACTTAGTGTGACCTGACATTTTTAAAGCACTCTATGATCCATGAATGTCTTCTGTTCTGGCTTTAGTGTGTTTTCTGTGCTTAAAGCACAACAGATGTAACGTCTATACCTAGCCTTAGATTTTAAACTTTCAATGTAGGTGATATAGCTTATTTTAAATTGTCATAGTTCCACTAAGCTATGTCAACTGGCTTCAACTAAGCTAATATTTGGTTCTCTATCTTCCTCTGCATTTTGTATGGAGCTTCAGCTATTATGCTATGATACATAACATCACAAATAAATTTAGAAGCTTGGTATACACAAAAGTCTTTGTTTTGGGATGAATTTTTTTCCAGCTCCCAGCCTGAGTATCTAGATTAGGAACTAGGGAGTTCTTCAAGAAAAAGAAAGAGAAATATTTCCCCATCTGAACCATCCTGAGCATCCTGTGGATTTTATTGTAGCGAAATTATTTGCAATTGTAGGTTCACCCAGTCACTACCAAGCATCCCTGAGAAGCTCTTGACTGCATTTCTTGTTTTAATAGTATAACCACTCTTGGTGTTCTGTGTTGTTCCAGGTGACTGGTATGAGCAGCTTTATCCTCTTGTGATTACTCTGAAGGACTGCATGGGAGAGGTGGTAACAAGGGCAAAACAATCAATGACTTTTGTTCTGCTTCAGGAACTTGCATGTGGTTTGCCACAGTGTTTAATGCTGACCCTAAGAAGAGATATCGTCTTTAGTCAAGCAGTAGGTGCTTCTTGCATCATTTGTTTCCTATTTCGGTGACTGTTTTTGTTGCTCTTGGCATTACTGTAACTAGTTATGGTGTACAGACAAGTGTTCAGCTTTTTAGTGGGGGTTTTTTTTCCCTGTTCATTCACTTTAACATTCTGTACTATGATGAGGGAAGAAAATAAAATACTGTCATAGTAATTCTCAGGTTGGGTTTTTGAAAGAGCCAAGGGATTTTGGTGCGTAGTTGCTATTGAATTTCAGTGGGAGTTGAAAGTCAAATGCCTTTAGGCTCCATTGAATATCCCAGTTTTAAACTATTAATAACCTTAAAAACTGGATTCTGATCTCTGCATAGCTGCATAAATTAGATGTAAGACTTATGGCGTAAGTAGTTTGCTTAATGTAAGGAAACATCTAAATAAGGTTGAACTGAGATCAAAATGTTTTATTTGTATATTACCATTATTGTATATAAATTGAGGTATGAATGTGCATGTATCTGTTTCTCAAATGCCAAATATAACTCAGTTCATGTACAAAAAGAGCAAATGTTAGAATTGCTGTTAGAATACATTAAGGCAGAGGTGGTCTACTTCTGGCGTGCGTGCTACAAGTGGCACAGGCAGTCTCTTTCGGGCATGTAGCAGGCTGGGGACAGGCACACAGCAGCAGATAGGGCAGGGAGCAGAAAGCAAAGCAGCAGATTGGATAGAGGAAGGGAATTGGAGTGGGCAGTTGGGGAGGGCATGGGGCTTTTTTGTGGCATGCCTGCCAACAAGGTTGCTCCCCACTCACAAAAGTGTCTGGTTTGTTTTTTTCCTTAAACTCTCTTTTTTTTTTTCAGCTTGCAGGGTTGGTCTGTGGGTTTATAATCAAATTGCACACAAGCTTACATGACCAAGGCTTCCTACAACAGCTTCATACTGTTGGTTTGCTTGTGCAATATGAGGGACTTCTCAGTACATACAGTAAGTAATACTATTGAATTACACTGCTTACACATCCTTGCAAACCAAGAAATTCACCCAGTAAGCTATTATTTTAACTTCCATTCAGGAATTTGGCTTATTGAATCAACAAATACTATCCCATTAGGAGTCAGCAGGCTTCCATATAATAGTGCATTTGAAGTCACTGATATAGTGCTATATATCAATTCAGCATCACAAATTACAGTAATTTTTTTTTTCCAATTTCTTTTGGAACCTTAACTGCTAATTATTCCATGCAGAGTACTAAACTATATTGTCTTAAATACAAGAGACTCATTTCCACAATGCAGCTAGTGGAACTTTTTCCTATTTGAAAAATACTGAACAAATCTACACATACAATTAATGCGAAGCAATAAACTCCAGTGCTTATTGCATTACAGTTTATTGCTTTCCAGGTGCCACATTTACACATGCACCCAGAACTGCAGCATGTTGAGCTGAGATGGAGCAGTCCTCTCTGGCAAAAGGCCTGGGGAGCCGACCTGCCAGCTTGGGGCTGCTCCAGCCTGGCTCTGTGCTGTGGAGGGGCTGGCTTGGGCACGTGGGTGCTCCAGTGGAGGGCTAGCTGGTTGGCAGCCCCCACATTGAAGTACCCTCATGCCCTAGCCATCTGAGTCAGGTCTACACATGCACTGCTGCAGAAACTCCACATCAGGATAGTACTTGTATTTACAAGTAGTATCCTGCTGCAGAATTAATTAGTTTACTTCTGCTAAATAATGCTGCTTGTGTAGACATGAGACCTTTTCTATGCAGCTAATCAGACAACTTCAGTAGAAGTCTCATGTAGCTGTGTCCACTGTGGACTACAGTCATACGAGTATTAAGAATGGCCCAGGTAGATTTTTTTTTTTACAGCTGACAGACACCAAGCTAAACTGCTGCCAACTCTGGGTGATTTCAACCCAGACAGCATTTCTACAACTTGCAGGTCAGACTTTGTGATATAAAGATAACTCTAAACTATTCATTCCAAACTTATTTATAGATGCCAACATTTGTTAGCTATTAAGATGGATATTTGGAAAGAGAAATTGTGACATACTTTAAGCACATTAAAGAAGCTGGATTTTTTTTCCAAAACACAGACTGACCTGCCTAAGAAGGAAAAATGTCACCACTGGAGCTGTTTGCCACTTCCAAAATATGTTGTATAGCCCCACTTCTAAAGTTACTGCAGTATAAGGGGCTATCTGCCTCATAGCTACCCTGAGGATTCAGACAAGCAGTCATTATATCAGAACAATCTATAAAAAAAAAAAAAAAAAAAGGCTTACACAATAGACAAAATTAAAAAAACCCACCTGCCTGTTCTAAAGTTGTTTGTCCCTCTAGTCCAATACACTGATTTTTTTCAGAAATGTTAAACATCCAGAGATACTATTAAGGCCATTGGAAAGAATGGAGCCAGATACTATTCTACCTATTGGGCAGCTTAGTGCACATAAGCACCTAAATATGATTCTTTCACCCTGCTCAGATCCATGAAAATACACAAACACATCTAATTTGTAACACACCATCACCCTTACCCTTAAGATTAAGTCACAAAAGAGCAGCAAAGAGAAGGACCCACCTCTTATATTTCAGGGACTTGATCAGAGTGGAATAGGCTTGCAGTTGGTACCTAAGTCCACCTATGCAGCTAATTGCTGAAATAAAATCTAGCCCTTAAAGTTCTCAGCTCCTTTGAAAACAGAGTTTCTTTATTTAGGGGCCCTAAATGTAGCATTAGGAGCATAATTTAAGTACTAGGGTTTTAAAATGCACGTATGGCACTTAATTCCCTTTATTGCCTTATAAGTATCAGTTCTGTAGCTAGTCAGACACTTCAGCATCTGTTAACATTTGAAATTTTTCTACGTAGGTGAAGAAATTGGAATGCTGGAAGACATGGTTGTGGGCATTTCAGATTTACAAAATGTAATGTTTAAAATCATAGAAGCCAAATCAGATGATGTCTTGCCTATTATAACTGGAAGGCGGTAAGTAGGGGCTGTTTCCTGAAGCAAGAGCCTTAGAGCTGTAGCTTTACATGCTGGTGGTAAAATCAAGTAGGAATCCAGTTAATGCTTCTCTTCTTTCTGTGTTTCCTTATGTTGGAAATCTATAAGTGTGATTTTCCTGAAGTAAATGGAATTATGAATAATTTTCTGGAGGACCTGTAAAGGTAATAAGTAGGGCTTCATAGTGCCTTCCTGCTAAGGATCTCAGTGTTACAAATGTTAATACATAGTAATCCTAATGTTATCTCTGTGAGTTATGGGCTGTATTCCTGTCCCCAACACGTTGGGAAACTGAGGTGCAGAGAGCTGTGGAGATAAACATTTTCAAAAGTGGCTTCTAATTATGAGTATTTCAAAGGTGAGGTCTTAGAGTGAGACACTCTTGAGTTCTCTTACCCTTCAGTTCACTTGGACCCATGGCACTGCATCTCTGAAAATCAGGCCTGAGGTATCTCAAGTTGTGAACTCAGAATGAGGTGTCCCAAATTAATGGATGCTTTTAAAAAATAAAGCCTAAAATCATACAAGCAGAGTCATGGACACCTGTATTTTACCCACTTAATACATTAGGCTTCTCGAATTACTTGCCCTGGAGTACAGTACATAAATTGAATGCTGTAATAATGCTTGTGACATAAAGGAATTAAAAAGGATATGTTGCCTGTGATGAACATTTTTCTTTCTCTTCATTATTATCACAGTCTGAAGCGCCAAATGTTTTTACTTTTGCAGAAATCATTTCCTTAATAGTACCATAATTCTTAAAATGACTGTAAATTAAATCCAGCTAAAAGCAGCAACTTTTTAGAAAAGATGTATTTCCTCTGTCATGGGGGCATACACCACTGTTTTTCTTAATTATTCCTGACAATTCACTCTCATAGCATGAGCTTTCCGAGAAGGGATTGAAATAAATAGCTAGGAAGGTCAGCGCACGATGGGCAAGGCATCAGGAATAATTAAGAAAAATTATGGTATGTTGAGTTAAGTCCTAATCAGAAGAAATTCACCCTTTGTAAATCATTCCCATCAAGTCTTGAAAAAACCAACAGCCACTACTATTGGCCTGATGCCATTACTACAGTACATTGAACTGTCACACTTGGAGGTCCAGGTTTTGAAACAGACATAAGCTTCAAGCTGCCCAAGTCATTATGGATTGAGGGAGCAGTCAGTCTTTAGGAAGAAGAGTTACTGTCTGTGATTACTATACTGTACTTACTGGAAGGTGATTCAGAGAAAAGAATTGGTGATTTAAGTTTAAAACGAAAGAAGGTTTAATTTTCCTAAGGCTCAATCCAGTTAGATATGATGACATAGTATCTATAAGAGATAGAAGAGGGTAAATGTAAAGAGTAAAAGTGGTGGACAAATTAAAATTTTTCTGATTGCTGTTAAACATAAATGCTTTTCTAAAAACAGCTCACCCCTTTTTTGGTTAATTCCTATGCAGCATGGCCTTCTAAAATGAGATTTAAACCCACACTGCAGAAATGCAAGTCAGGAAATTAATCTGCCTCTGTAATAAAAGAGCTTGCAGAGTCACAGTACTTATTTGTAATTTGTTATCAAGGGAAATGCTTAAGCACAAGTTTCTGTGCCTAAAAACAAATCAATCTTATGAGCACAGTACTAATGAAAAATATGTATGTGGCTGACCCTAAATATCTTAATGTAAATAAAGTTCAGTTAAAGTGCCAAGGAGTTGTTATAAATAAAAGTAGTTACAATTTCTTTTTAAAATCTCTCAGCAATGTTCTTTTTTATTGTGCATCTGAACTTTGAGGCATCACAGGGTAGTGTACTGTAAAAATTTCAACTAATGCTTGTTATCATTATTGTGCAGTTACACTGTTAGGCAAGTCAAATTGTGGGAAGGAATATGTGTGATCACATATTCATCAAAGAATATTAATTCTAAATAGATCATTCCAAAATGTAAACTATTACTGCTGAAATGTACTGTTATCTTTTATTATTATTCCCTTAAACTACTTGTTTTTTCTGTTTTCAAGAGAAAATATTATGTGATGAGAATTCTGTAATGATTTTATGCCATATTTTCCACTCTTTGGGAAATGTAGTTGTATGGTTGTCTAACTCAACCTAAGTCCACTAAACCTATCTAGAATGAATCTAGGTATAAAAAGAGAAAAATTACTTGACAAGGAAGCATTTTTGTTTTATTACCATTCCTTAGTTAAATAGACCTAGCAGGCATTTATAGACATGCTCCAGGAGTTGTGGGGGAGCAGCTCTAATTAAAGCACCCAGAGCATCTCATGTATCAGTGTCCTTGCACTGAAAAATGGCTGTGGAGCTGCTTTAACTAAAGCTTATCAAATAAGCTTTAGTTAGAGCACCTCCGCCACCATTTTTCAACTTCGGAACATGTGACACTGAAGTCTGCTGGAGCACGGTAATTACCTCCCTCCAACAGACTCAATCGCGTCTGCTCTGATGCGCTGTAATTACAGCGCGTCAGAGCAGCCTCACTGCACGTGTATAGACACCCATAGAACCTATAAAACAGCATTAAATTAGTCTCTAATTAGTCCTCTGAATGTCAGTGCTTGTTTTTCTCACCTGATTTCAGTGTTACTCTTTGGTCCTGTTATGCTTCTTCAGTGGTATTTCACAAAGAGATTGCAAGTGCAGCTTTTGTGCACATTGTGCAATAGAATGGAAATGTAAGAAGCCATAAAGATGGTGCCACTAAGGAAACTCCCTCCTAGATGGGAAAAAAATCCAAATCAACATTCTCAAGGTCTTTCAAATGCACCCATCATAATGTGTGACAGGGTGCAACCTCCACAGCCTGGTCACAGTACCAGCCCATCCACCTGCCTAGGGCAGTCTGCCTGGTCTCGCGTGCCACACCTTATTGTTATGATACTGGTTGTAATAATGTGGGAGGCTGCCTATTTAATGCCCTTTGGCCTTATGGCCCTGGCCGCCTTACATTGACCAGTCAAGGGATCAGAAGGTCAGCATGGCAGCCGCTGCTCTCCCTACTCCAGAGGGGGTCCCCCTCTAGACCCCACTATATATAGCCATCACCTCAAGTCGGGCTGACAGCGGCTCAGCAAAGTTGCAAGAAGCCTAGGTCCGCTGGGCTCAATTGACCCCCTTGGCTTCACCCCTGCCTGATCTAATCAGGGCCTGCCTAGCCCCTTCATAGGCCAGCAAGTTGTAAGCCCCCTTTCTAGGTTGGGCCTTGCTTTCTCTAGACCCAAGGCTTCTTCCTGGGACTCGGGACCCTACTGGATCCCCAGAAACCTCCTGCCAATCCCCATAGTTCCTCCCTTACCTTCAAGATGTTATGAGCAGCAGCTCAGCTGGGTGTTGTTCACCTACCAGCAGCAGACTCCTGGCTCAGCCCTGATTCCTGAGCTAAAATGGAGCCTGCTCAGTCCTCTTCTCCAATCACATGGCCCATCCAGCAGCCATGTAACTGCCTCGTCAGGGCTGGCCCGCACCTGCTGGTTACCCTGCTGCATGCTCTTGTGCTTAAAGTGGCAGGCACCAAAGGTGCTCTGCCATACCTTTCCCCTCTTAAAATGGCTTCCCTGGGGGCGGTCTCCCTGCTGCTCACCATGGAGGTTTCTCTATAGCCTGCAGCAGCCCATTAAGTGGGGAGACGGTCAGGAAGGCCAACCGTACCTTGTCATGCATCCACAGATGCATCTCGAGCAGGTCCAAAGAGGTGATCCTCCCCCTCTATGCAGCAGTGGTCAGGCCGCAGTTGGAGTACTGCATCCAGTTCTGGGCGCCGCACTTCAAGAGGGATGTGGACAGCATGGAGAGGGTCCAGAGGAGGGCCACTCGCATGATCAGGGGACAGCAGGGCAGGCCCTATGAGGAGAGGCTACAGGACCTGAACCTGTTCAGCCTCCAAAAGAGAAGGCTGAGGGGGGATCTAGCCTGTTATAAACTAGTCAGGGGGGATCAGCAGGCATTGGGG
>NW_017729030.1:44696183-44717858 GCF_001723915.1 Gavialis gangeticus | reverse complement strand
GCTAGGATCTGGAACCAACTTCCAAGAGAAGTGGTGCAGGCTCCTACCCTGGGGGTTTTTAAGAGGAGGTTAGATGAACACCTTGCTGGGGTCGTTTGACCCCAGTACTATTTCCTGCCATGGCAGGGAGTCAGACTAGATGATCTACTCAGGTCCCTTCCTACCCTAGAAACTATGAAACTAAGTGGCAAGCACCCCAATGGTGCTTCGCCACAATATGATAATGATACAGCAGTATTTGACAGTCAAGTTCAGTAAACAGTAATTGAAGCCTGCAGAACTAGAATGAATAGCACTAGAAAAAGTTTGTATGTAAAGAATGTGCTATACAAGCAGACTGGAAAGCCAAATAATGCAAGCCCAAATTAGTCTTATCTCATTCTTTTTTTCCTTTGAGACTTCAGCCCCCTCTGTATGTGCAGGTAAAAGCATGATGGGATCTAATGCACAGTCCACACAGTTGTGCCTCCTACCATGCCACACATGCATGGCAGGAGGCACAATTGTGGGATCATGCATTAGATCCTATCATGTTTTATTGCCAGTGCAAGGATAGCCCGATCCTGGGGGCCCCCAGCATCAGCAAGAAATAGGTTCCTGTGGCTGGGAGTTGGGCTGCTAGCCATTGGGGTACCCCTGGGAAACCCTTGTGGATGGAGAATCACTGCAGGGGCAATCCCCCTGCCTCAGAGCTGTAGGGAAACCGCTAGAGCCAGAGAATCATTTCTCCCCACTTCCCAGGGCAGGGGCATAACCCCTGCTGTGATCCTACTCCCTGCATCATGAATTGCAGCTGCCATGATCCCTAGAGCATGGCAGTGTGTGAAACCCCTGGACTCTGGGGACCACGGCTGCTGCAACCTCTAGGGCTTGGGGTTTTTCCACTGGGTGTGGTGCACTTCTGTGGCTGGGAGCCTCAACAGCTGACAGGGCTCCCAGCAGCAAGGGAGACCCTGCTGCACATGAAAATTAAGACTCTATAGCAACCAGCTATAAAGTTAATACACATTTTCAAGCTCTAACTCTATAGCCAGTTGGAACTTTTGATTGTGTGATAGCTAATTTGCACCTGTATCTCATCTCCAAGGAACTGTGCAATTACCCACTTAATTGCAGAATATATGTAATGTGTAGAGGGACCCTTAAATAAACTATGAAAGTTCACAGCCAGTGCTGCTGTTTATGAATAGCCCTCTGTCCAGAAGATCCGATATGTAATAAAACCAGATTTGTTTGAGTCAAACTTATTATTGTGTTATCCAAGGCAAAGTATGTGTTTCAGCTCTGAATCCATTCAATCACCTGTATAAAATGGACCTAACCCCATTTTTAAGTGCTTCCAAACCCACTATGTCTGAGCACAGTCCAAACACTGATTTTAGCGCTGGCCTTTTGGGTAGGCACACTCTTAGAATACTGACTTTGTGTTTCATACCTTGGCATGGGATGGTGGTGCCCTTTGGTCAACCAGTCCTATGCTCCTAAGAGCAGTGCTAAAACTTCCAAGACTTAATAGCTTACATATCCTCTTCCTTCAGTTCCATCCATATGGACTGTCCAGATCATAGTGTAATTATTTGGAGAACTATGACAACTTTCTTCCTTCTGCAGTCCTCCTTCCTGTTAATATTTGGTCAGTGAGAGAGAGGGACACAATCTGGGACAGGCCCTGTATTTAAATACAGATCCAGTTTGTTATCAAGGGGCTTGCTGACCAGATTCTCAACCCTTAACACATGGTTGCAGTCCCAAACCCTTGGGAAATAACTAAGAGAATCAGCTTCTTTAAGCCTGGCCCCTCTTTTTAATAGACCCATTGTTCACTGGAGACACTTGTTCAGATTTGATGACCTGTTGCTGGTTCTGTTGTTCGGAGTCAGGCATCAAGCACCAGGCCCCTTCATATAAGTGTCATACTGGAATCCAACCAGTGGTTACAGAATACTGTAAAGTAGTAAAAACAAAAGGTGGAATACGTTCATCTCAAAATCAGATTGGAGGTACAGACATAACATAAAAGCTGTCACATTATATGATTTCATCTGCGCTATTATTCATATCTGTGTAGTAGACCATCCCTTACATTTGCATAGTGCCACTTTTAATTTAGATGATGCTTCCAATCAAAATGGAAGAATTCTGACCTGGATTTGCCTTTGGAACCAGGATATCATCCAAGGTCCTCCCTAGGTACAGGAAACAGTAAATAATGTTTAGCATGAAAATTGGGCCAATTTAAGTGCCTCCTGAACAGAGATGGCATTGTAGCTCAAGATATATTACATTTGAAGATTTGTCATTGTTCTCCTTAATACTTCTATAGCAATTGATAGAAATTTTTCTGTATTTTTTACTGCCTTCAGTTTTATTCCTTTTTCACTTTAGTAAAGAAATCATTATCAAGGCACACTTTATAATTAAATTACAGATTCTATCTCCTTACACATTTGTTAAAAACAGAAAACAAGTTACTTAAAATTCCAGAGAGGAATTGGTGGAAAAGTTGATATCTAAATCTAACCATTCTTTCCTGTGATATCTATGAATTCCCATCTCTTATTTTTCCTGTTCTTTCCATAGAGAACATTATGTAATAGAAGTCCAGCTTCCAGCAAAGATGTTTGAGTTGCTGCCACAAGAGATTAAAGAAGGAAAGCTGCTCCATGTGTACCCAGTGCTCTTTAATATTGGAATCAATGAACAGCAAACGCTTGCAGAGAGGTACGACAGTCCCTTTTGGAAGGTTCATTATTCAGTTTTTTGCTTGAGCGTGCTGTGATAACCCTGATGATCTTACACTGGATAACATGGGATCCTTGTTATTACTGGCCCTTGTACCAACTCAATGAGTATGATATATATTACTAAATTAAGTTAAAGAAAAAAACCCACAAGGTATGAACTAAAACAAAATAATGAAAAAAGTTACCAAAAAAAAAAAAGAAAAGAAAAGAAAAGAAAATCAACTCATCTATTTCATATCGCTAAAGCCCATTTTTTTCCTGGAATGTGCACGTATAGCTCTAGTTCACCCTTGCAAAAGTATATCAAAGAGCAGAATAGGGCTCTTTAAAGCTTCATTTGGAAAATTCCCAAACCACTTCTCTAGAACAGGTGAAGCTGAAAAAGGTGAGCAGGTTGCAGGCCTTGGAGGGTACACTCCTCATATTAATTGATAGTATAGGGTTCATAAGCCAAGGGAATCAACAAAGTAGTAATGGGTTATGTTAACAATAGGGTCATAGCAGCAAGGGAATGATGTTTTATTTTCTTAAAATTCTTAATTATGTTTGCCCACTCAAAAGATCTTAATATACCCCTTGAGCTAGTTTGGTGCCTCAGCCTAATCAAACTATGCAGTTCCAGTCAGTTTCACCCACCTAGGTGGAGAAAAACTGTGAATCACATCAAATAACCCAAGATGCCTGCTGCTAGTATTGCTGGGCTCACATATACAATTGGACAAAGAGAGGGCGTATCCACACATCTTCTGGCAATCATTAGTCTGCTGCCAATAAAGGAAGCTCCACCCATTTGCTCCATTCCACATGCACTATATGCTGAAAAATGTTACTTATTTCTTACCAGCAGTCTTTGATTGCCAGAAAGGAGATACAGACCTACCTATGTTTGCATGTTTGTTATAACTGAAGGACCTAGGAACCAAGGGCCAAAGACCCACTGCATTAGGCACTGTACAAACACCAAACAAAAAGGTGGTCCCTGCAATCTAGATATGAGATAAGAAAGAACAGATGAACAGAGACAGAGAAAAAGGGGAAGGAAGTAGTGAGAAACTATTGGTTGTCCCAGTAGATGGGGATTTTAGCATACTGGCAGTATATCTGTTGTCAGTTTTTTTGTAGACATCCTAGCAGAGAAAATTTTTAAAGGGGATTCAAAAAATATAATGAGGTAAATTAATGGATGTTTATGGGGAACTCTTCTCAAACATGAGAGGACAGTATAGGAGGATACACAAGATGCTGCTATGAAAATTTAGCAAGTTGGGCACTGGATAATTGGCCAGTCAAAGATAGGATTCAGCATCTTAGTAATGAATCGGAGGGTTTAGGTTGGGTAAAGTAAGTCATGAAAAACCTTGAAAGTGAAGTAAAGTAACCTTTATGTCTGGTGCAATAGAGAACACAGAACCAGTGGAGAGATACAAATGAGACTGGCAGGAGGCAAATCAATAAGAAACAAAAATGATCTTTACAGCAGCATCCTGAAAGGATACAAATAGTGCAGGTTTCCACTTTCTAAGGCCAGGGGAAATGATGTTGCTGTAATCAGCATGCTAGATTATGAGAGCCTGGCTGAGAGCTTTAGCCATTTGGAGAGACAGAAATATTTTGCAGAAAGAATTTGGCAGGATTTAGAAATTACCTGCACATGAATACCTGGAAAGAAGTCTGAGTCAAAATGGCAACCAGATTATAGTACTGAGTGACAAGCAGGATGGTACTATTTTATAAAATGATTGATGTGCTGCTCTTTTCTGTATACAAAGGAAAGAAAATCATACTGCAAAAAAATTAGAAGTTAAGGCAACATGTCCATCAGGCAAATCCAGTGAGATCAATCTATGGAGAAATAGCAGTTCTATAATTACAGATATAAATATGAGACATCCAGAGTTCAGACTCTTACCTGAGTTTACTGGTGTCTCTGAAGTTTAGGGCTTAACACTTGTGCTTGAGATATGAAATTAAGGTTGGAAGCACAGAGCCTGGTTTTTCAATAAAAGGTTACCTGTAAGTATTGCAGGAGAATAACAATCCTAAGAGGAAACATTAATAACAATAGAAATGATCTTCTGTTTATTGTAAATGTTATTTCAGTGGAACTAAACATATGCAGTTTCAATGAACCATGTTTGAAAATATATTTGATTTAAGAAAACGATAAGCAAGGTTCAACATCTGAACATTTATGGTTAATGTCTATTTTAGTGACGTGCATAGATTTAATATACAGAACATGGGACAAAATTTTAAGATGCAGTATAGCCTTTTATGATTTATCATCACAGATAATCTTCTGTTCACTTTATATATGACAGAGCAGTTAAAACATATGGGGTGTGTACATGCAGTCAGATAATCTGGGGGAATTCTCCAAGGTTTGTTCTCCTGGCAGAGAAATTTACCCAGACCTGCATGTATAGATATTTGAATACTGAGACCCTGAAGGGTAGAGAGCTTGTAGTGCTGACACTGTGAAGCTGGGAGAGGTGGAAAGGGGGTTCAGGTGGGCTTGTGCACACATTTCAGCATCCTCTACAGGCTGCCTTAGTCTGCCTGGTTACAGATGGCAGCAATGTATAAGGCAGCCCTGATTGGCTGACCCAGCGAGCATTACAATGTGGGGATAGTGAAGGGGACATGTTCTGTTTCCTGCTGGAGTAGCAGAGTCCTGCAAGTGACACGCTGTGTTGAGGCTGTGTTTTCTTCTGAGAGAAGCCACAGCATGTACAGACATTGCTTTCCTAGGAGAAACTCTCATGGTAGTGATTTAACCCTAGCTGTTTGCAGATAGTTTTTCTCCTGGAATGGCCATTTTTACTGTGAGAGAAAAAGCCTGAACATCTGTACACTCACGGTTTCTCCTGGGAAAGTCCTGCAGTGACTCTCCCTGAAGAAACTGAATGCCTGTACGAGGCTTTAGAGAGAAATTTTGGACGCATAGGCACTACTTTCAGAATATAGTTCCACTGTGATCTGTGTCAACAGTGCAACAATGGACAGGAGGGATGATGGTACGGCAGTTTAATCTTAAAACAGCTAGGCTTGTGCATAATTAATTTCACCCACTACACACACAGCACTATTACTACACATTGTAGCGTGGAGCTCTTTAAAAATAACTAGATAAAAAATGGATGCAACAGTGACTGAGGTCAGTCAGTATGCTATGTGGAAAACCGCACAATTCCTGTCTGGGTTTCTGTCCTACATTTATCACCAAACAGCCAAGACCTTTCCACACATTATGACAGCACACATCAGACTCACTGATTTCTAGTCCATTTTCTTCTCACTTCTCTCTGTTCCCTAGCCCCCTTTATAATTCTTCCTTTGTTCTTCAGTCTTCTCTTTCTTTTTGTTGTAGTTGGTATGGAATAGCTCAACTGAAAAAATAAGTTTTGTGTGTCATTCTGAAGCCAGTTGAGCTTGAGGCTATTCTCAAATCTTCCAAAAGAAAGTTCCATAGTCTTGGGCTTACTGCCAAGATTCTTCCATCTCCACTCTTAAGAGTTTCATTCTAGAGGTAGAGACAGTCTGTAGTTTCTGCAAAATACTTGTCATGGGAAATTATGGGGATAGAAGCATTGTCTTAGGTAGCTTGCTTGAGCCAAAATCATGGAGATCCTTAATGATGAGAACAGATACCCTGAAGTTGATTACGTTTCTTGGAAGAACCTAGAAAATGAGCACTTGCATGATATTTTCTCATTAACCCATATTGCTGAAAAATGGGCAGCAGCATTGTGGAAAGACTGAAGTTCTTTTACCTTGTATAGTAGTTTTTGCCTGAATGCTGTAAATTGCAGTTATCTAGCATGCAGGTCTCAGTAGTGAAGTATTCAACAGTATTGAACAGAGTTTATTGGCAAGTAGTAATAGATATAAGAAGGAATGCCTGGAAATTTAGGCTAAGTGTTCATAAGGATCCCAACTTGATGAACAAACTTACAGCTCTGTCAGATGAGAGTGCTGCTGTTGTTGTGCCCTGTCAGATTTATTCCTTCTCCGTCGGACATAATTTCCATCACGGCTGGGTTCGTCCATTGACTTTAGCTAGACACTAGTGTAAATGACCAGTAGTATTAATACCATCACGAGTAAATGAGATAAAAGAGTTAATGTTGTTTAAGCAACATTGGCATTTGAGACATCCAGAGGAACCTTACAAAATATGGATTTACTCTGGCTTTTTTCAGAGTGGCAGGATTTGGGCTTTAATAGTATGTAAGTAAGTGGATTTTTTTGTTTGTTTGTCTGCTGTTGGAGAGGTGTACGGTATTAGAAGTAATATTTCTGAGCAATGCAAAGGTTCAGAGGTTAGTTGCTTAATTTTTTGTTGTATAACATCTATTTGAACAACTATTGGAAAATAAAAGGAAATTCAGTTCAGTGTTTACATTCAGAAGGCATAGTTGAGGTTGGATTAGGTTGGGGATAGCAATGGAATGCGAAACTATCTGTTTTTAGCAGGTCTATCCAACTGGCATATGGTTGACCCCATATGGACCCTGGGTTCCTGGTGTGGGTGCTACTCCCCACCACTGCTCTGACAGCTGCTGCCACTGGAGTCTTCAGGCTCCCACCCCCTTCTCTGGCTCCTGCTGCCTGACCCCTAGGGGTGGCCCTAGAGGCAGGACTGAATAGTCTGCAGGCAGATAGCTCCAGATGACCCAGGGACCCTATGTGGTGCAGCACAGCACAGCAGACCCATGTGGCATGGCATGCAGGACGTGGGGGCACTGAGACAGTACAGCCAGTGGGGCAGGGTGCTTCCACAGTTCAGGGAGGGGTGGGTGTGCACCCATTGTGCCAGGGAGGAGGGTGGAAGTGTGCAGCACAGCGTGGTATGTGGCCCACACAGCATGCAGCTGGGTGTGACCTGCATGATGTGTGGCACAGTCACTCAGAAATTGGATGGCCCTGTTTTAGAGAATGGTTTTTATATTTATTATTTTTTTCTGTGGTGTTTTAGGTTTGGAGATACCACTTTGCAAGAGAATGTTAACCAGGAACATTTTGAACTTCTTAAGGAATATTACAAATTGTTTACTGAAAAAATGCCTCCTGATTGTAAGTATAACATTAATAGAATCTAACTGGCTTTTATAGGCGATGTACCATAATTCATTGCAGTGGTGAAATGGTAACAGATTTAGCATGTATCACCTTTATATTTAGCCCTTAGTCCTCCAGCTTGCTCCACAAAGTAGACAGCTGGGACTAGTAACCAGTAAGAGTTAACCCATGCAATACAGTTTGCAGGATCAAGGCAATAGAGAAGATGGTGGAGAAGGTCAAGCAGAGTAAGAATATGGTATATTATAATTTTTGCAGACTTACTAAAATATATGTTCACAGTAATCTAAGTAGAAGATAATGGACACTTAGAATACTAATACATAAATACCTGATAGAAGTTTGCATCCATTTCAGTTTATTTCTGAATACATAGCAAGATGTAAACAGCTAATGAGTGATACAGATAATCTAATTCCAGTGAAGTCAGTGGAGAGGTTCTCATTCACTTCAGCTGACATTAGCTCAGGCCCTCTAAGTAGATATAGTGTGTTAGAAATATAGTACCATGGGCATACTTAATTGTTTAAATCAAATGTTGAAAAGATCTACCAGATCATCTAGTCCTGTGAAAGCAGGATTATTTCTGAAATTATGTTCCAAGTGTGTTGTCAAGCTTCATTTTAAATAACCTGAATGTAAACTTCTATCACATCCTTATGAGATTATTCCACAATGTAAAGACCTCACACTTAAGGTTTTAGCCTTATAATTCTCCTTTGCTCAATTTGAAAACATTACCCTTGTACACATCCACTTGTACCATCCTTAATATTTTCTCTCTTTTGTGTATGCCGTCAGATACATTTATGTTCCTTCTGACTCATCCTTGGTAATTTAGGTTTACAGGATCAGGACTTTGTATAAGCTCATTATTATTTGCACTGGACTCAACAGTTGTAGTATTTTCTTTCTGATACCAACCCCATTATGCTAATCCATATTTTTGTCACTTTGAGGTTGGTAAAGTTACTTATCACTTCTGGGCGCATCTACACACGTGCTTTAATGTACATTAGCCTATTTTAATGCACATTAAAGCATCAGAAAAAACTGCACTTTTGCTAATGTACATTAAAATAGGCTAATGTGCATTTTTCTAGTCCCTCACAATGGAGGTCCTAGATTTAATGCACACAGATTTCACATTACCTAAAGCACATAATTGAAAGTGTAGGTGCGCCCTCTATGTCTCATCCCTTGTTTACCCACTTTTTTCAAGGGCTGAGAGCTCTACAAATGAATATGTATTCTTTCTATTTAGCCTCCATTACCTGGAACCTCTGGGGACATCCAACCACCAATGCAGGTTAAACTTACAATGTACCATTAGTATGTTTCAAAGGTTACATTCTTGCTCAGTATTTTAGAGGTACCCATCAGTTTTGCTTTTGGAAGCATACATACTCTTATAACAATCCTGTTGTAATACACCCATCATGAGATCCCACTGTATGACTAATAATTGGTGTTGTGCTTATGCTTCCTATGCCACAGATTTTCGTAGTTGTTACACCAACTGATTCTATAAGTCAGTGTTTTCTTGCATTTTCATTTGAAAATTCTCAGAAATTGAAAACAAAAATCATAATGAAATGTACTTTCTCCCTTTTAATAATCACAATATCTGATTTTCTAGAATGTGTTATAGCAAAACCCCATAATATTTTTATACTTAGATTATGGACAAACAACTTTTCTTAAAAGGGGAAAGGGAGTTGCTGCTGCGGACTGCTTATCAGCTATTGTGAAGTAACTGTTACATCTGCATGTTCCTGTAGGGCAGAGGTGCTAAGCCTCCAGCCCATGGGCCAAATGCAGCCCTGCAGAATCTTGGAATCTGGCCCATGGGGTCCCCCTTGGGTTGGAAAATTTAGCAGCAGAGAGCAATGGCAGTTAATACTGCCACCTCTCCCTGCTGCCAAAATCCTATGCCCCGTGCAGTGGATCAGAGCACAGGACTGGGCCATTCCCATTTCCCTCCCTGTGGCTGGTTTGGAGCTAGGGCATGCCACATCACCGTGTGCTGCTGGTTCATGACTGGCCTTGGCCTGTCCCCCCTCAGTGGCACTGGGTCACTCCCCATTTCCCTCTGCCTGGACAGGTTGGGCCAGGCTACACTGTTGCCCATTTCCCTGGATCAGGGCCTGGTTGGGACCAGGCCAAGCCCCTTTCCCTTGCATGACTGGATCAGAACCAGGCTGCCCCCCGCCCCCTCTGCACAGCAGATAGGCCCCCGAAGCACCTGCTCTGGTCACTGGATTGAGACCACCAGCTGGATGAAGCCTGCAGAGGGACCCATCCCTGCCTATCTAGTCAGCTGGAGAAAAGGTTGAGCATCACTACTGCAGGGTGAATCACTATAACCGTCACCCTAAACAAATTAGGATTAAAATTGCAATGGTTTTGCTATATTTATATTACTACAGAAATATGTAGCTACAACAATTACATTGAAGATTTTTTAAAAGTATCCTTTGATATCAATACAGTTATGATATCTCTGAAATTGCCTTCCTCTCTATCTACCGAAGTTATAATACTTCTCTCCTTTTTGTAGTTCATATTGCTTATGCAGAGCCTGTGCTCATCTCCAGCCAGTCTTGGTACATCACATCTACTTAGATTATGACTAGGCTTGGCAGAATTCAATGTTTTGTTTTTTTAAACACTTTCAATGGATAATATTGATGTTTATTTTTTAAGCATTCTTATGATTTTTATCGACTTCAGTTTTTCAGAATTATGCAAAATAGTACCCAGCGCACTAGCAGCCTGCCTGGGGGGCTCCAGGGGGCACTGCCACTGCAGAGGGAAGAACTGGGCCCCCTGCAGCTCAGGCGCCGCTGGCAGCTCACCCCACAGCCACGGGAGAGGTGTGCGGGCTCTGCCAGAAAAGAAAAATAAAGTGGGATCCTTACCACTCCCCCTTCCCCCCACTGGGGCTTCCAGCACCCCATGCACTGTCCCTGCTGCCTTCCTGCTGCCTGGGACTGTCCAGGAATAGAATGGTTTGCTCCTGGGGCAGTGCAGAAAGGCAGTAGGAGGGTGGCTGGGTGTGCTGGTGGCTGGAGAAAGTGGTCGGGATGGTGCATGGGGCACTGGAAGCCCACCAAGCCTGAGCTTCTGCAAACCTTCTCAAGAGTCCAGCGCCCCATGCACCATCCCTGCTGCCTTCTCCAGCCACCTTCCTTCCGCCTTCCTTCACTGCCTTTGGGGCAAGCCAACCCATTCCCAGGTGGTCCCAAATGGCAGGAAGGCAGCAGGGACAGTGCACGGGGCTCTGGAAGCCCACCAAGCTTCTCACCACTTTTTTTTTTCCAGCAGAGCCTGCCTGTGGCCTGGGAGCGAGCTGTCGGTGGACCAAGCAGCCCCAGAGCTGCGGGGGCCCCAGGAATGGATATATCACTGCAATTTGTTTCATAGCAAACTAAAAAACATTGGGATGTGTTTTAGTTTGCTACATAACAAAGTCATTTAATATGCAATGTGTGTAAGGTGTGATGGGATTAAACCGCTAAAAAGAGCAATTTCATCACATGTACAAGTGGCCTACATGACTGGAATGTAAAATGGTGGTAATAAGAGTCACTTCCTCTACCAGAAAAGCTTACAATCTAACAGGCAAAGCTGTAATTTTTATTCTACCCTCCAACTTTGCACACTTGCAACATTCAGCCTTCCACGAAAAGGGATGTGCAAATAGAAAATAATTTTTACAAATCTCTTTATAAACATCCTTTTTTCCTGTAAGCATGTGGCATAGGTAAAGATATTAACCCTTTCTTCATTATATCAAGTTCAAAGTTTTGGTGCTTATTGTCAAAGCCCCTCAATTCTGCCCATCTGTGCTTGACTGCTTTTATCTTGTCCTGTGTTCTGAAATCCTTTGTACGTCACTGCATGCCCTCTTACATCTAACAGCATACTTTCTTTTATGTCAGGCCTGGAACATGGCTCTTGAACTAGCTATTAATCTTCCTGTACTGCAGCTCCTGCCTCCCAAACCCCTCTTATCACAACCCCAGCATACGATTATTTGCCTAACTTGGCAAGAGAGAAAGACAGTTGCATAGGGGTTTTCAATATGATTGACTAAATAGTCTCTTGGTTTGTTGCTTGTCTCTTACACCAGAGGGCGCATCCAGGTGAGCATGGTCGTGCTATTTGTGGCACCGCAGACACGTCTGTGGTGCCACATACCACACATTCAGCTGTTCTCAATGCTGCAAGGTAGCAGCACAGTGGGATTTTTTGATCCTAGGAGATCTCGGGGTCAAAAAAACCTGAACAGAAAAAAAAGCAGAGTGGTGCATGTGGGGACAGAGCACTTCTTCCAAAAGCGGAGCCTGACCATCCAGAACCACACTCCAACTGTTGGCTAGGCTCTGAGCGGCAGGATCACCACAACTGCAGCCCCAGGAGTCCCCGGGACTCCAAGTAAGACTGCTGGGGCCAGCCTAGTGCTGGCTCCAGCCTCCCCTACCCCACCTGGGGTAACCTGCTGTGTGTCAGAGAGTGCGTGGCACAGGCATTCCCTGGGGACAAGTAGCAGCAGCACAATGTGTGATGCTGCTTCTCATCCCCAGGGAAACAAATGTCCATGTTTGTGTGGATGTGGCTAAGGTGGTCAGTCTGTGGCACAGGCAGCCTCTGTATGTGGCACATGAGGGAGCTGACAACAGTGCCAGATAGTGAAGGGAGCAGAATGCAGAGCAGCAGATTGAGTAGGGAGCAAAAAGCGGAGCAGCAGATAAAGCAAGAGAGGAGGATCTGAGTAGTTTTAGGGCAGGGTTGGGCAAGTATTTCAGATGGAGGGCCACATACCAAGTTTTGGCAAACTGTCAAGGGCCACATGAGTAGCCCTGCCCCTTGACGGGTGCTGTGCCCCCTAATCCCTGACCTTTGCCATCAGAAGTCCCTCCTCTTGCCCCTGGAAGTACTACACAATAGCTTAAAATGAAGTCTTATTCTTGTATGTTGGGGTGAGTATAGGATTGTGGAGGACTGGGGGTGTGGGGGAGGGTGTGGGTGTGTCTTTGGGGGGTGGATAGGGGAGGGGGTGTGGCTCTGGGGTGAGGGAGCATGTGGGTGTGTAGATATGTGAAGTGTAAGTGGGTATGGGATTTGTCGGGAGCTGTGTATGGGAGAGGGTAGCTGGCGTGTGTGAGGGAGTGTGGGTGTGGGTGCTTACGTGTATGGCAGTGCGAGGGGAGTGCATGTGTATAGTGGGGTATGCATGTGGGACTCACCCTATGAACACACATACACACACGCCGCCTCTCCCCACACACACACGCATGCGCGCTCTCTGCTTCTCCCTACACATGTGCGTACACACATACACCCTGGGTACTGGTGCAGCCCCATGTTCCCACAGTCTGGTGATGCAGCTGGAGCTACGTGGTGCTGGAGCAGGGCAGGGGCAGGGAAATGGCTGGGAATAAGGGGGGACTGGGCTGCTCAGTCCTGCTGTGGACTCCCCCTGGGTCCTACTGCTTCTGGCTCCTGTAATCTTTGGCAGGCAGCCAGGAGCAAATAAATATTAATTTACTAAATTTTCTAGGGGCCCCACAGGCCGTATTTTGCCCGCCCCTGCATTAGGGGAAGATATGGGCTTAATTTGTGGCATGCCTGCCAAAAAATTTGTCTGCCACTGCCTTACATTCAGATTGTGTCTTTCTTCTTGTGTGGGCTGTGACTAGCACATTGTGATTGCTATCATAAGAAGAAAGAAAAATAAATGCAAGTTGTTACATGTTTAGTCTGACTTGTGTAATTCACAACCAGCTTTCCTAAGGCCACCCCAAGCTCATGTCAATAAACTTTTGTGCTATAAAAGTTGTTTATTTATTTCATGTATAGAGGGTTTGATATTGGAAAGGATGTACACTGATAATCCTATGCAGGTTAACTAATATGTTCAATATGAGCTTTTCAACAGTAAACTTGGTGTCTTTTATAATCAAGCCCCATATTCCACTGACTCACTTATGCTTAGACTGTAAGAGCATCAATGTGAATAGGTAACCAAAGTTCTTTTTAAAAAAAAAGAAAATTTATTCACAATAAGTAACTCTCAGTGCTTGGAAGCATTTTCTAGGAGTCTCACTGTCATCATTACTGCTGCTTGCATTTTCTTTCTTGCTGGTTTCTGACAGGTTTGACTCAAGGCTTTGTGGGTTTATGTGATGAATTTTAGCAAGTGCACACTTTCCTGCCATAACAACATAATTATATTCCGTATAAGCTGGTGGGTTCTTACTTGCTGAGATTTTTAACAGTTGCTGAAATTAGCACAATTCAAGTTAATCCTCCTTTTTCCTTGACAGCTAATCAGTAAATTATTTTCATCTTGGGCTGTTACAGCTTGACTTTGATGTTTGGAATAGACATCTCTGCAATCTAAAAATCAATGGAAACTTAAGTACCTTGTAAGAGATCCTGTTTTGCCTGAAACTGAGAGAGTTGTTACATTAGCTTGAAAGTAGTCTTTCACTAATGAATTTACCCACTATTTACATGCCGCAGTAATCTGAATAGTTTACAAGCTGAGGCATTCAGCATTTCAAATGGCTGCATGAGACTACTGTCCCTGACAGTAAATTCTAATTTTCAAGTACCTAATCCTGAAGAAATGGTGATTCTTCTTCTTTTGTATAGCTGACTTGGAGCAACAATTATAAGTACAGTTTAAGGTTAGTTAACCAGTCTAATGTTCTTGAGGAAAGGGAATGTATCTCTAGGATGTCATCATCAAATTTGTATAGAGAGCAGAGTGTTGTTATGTGATCCATAGGTTGATCAGGATTACCATAATCACATTTTGCAAAACTCCTAATACACCATTTGTGCATCAAGTAACCACAGCTTCGCTATCATGGCCTACAAGGGCTTGTACATGTGTCCACAAAGCTTTCTGGGAGACCAAGTGGTGAGCTTGGAGGTTCTTTAAATCTCTGTGGATGGGAAGGTCTGGGTTGTCATTCATGTGGACAACCTCTCTACGCAGCTTTGTCACAGTGAATGTCTAGGGGAGCAATATTGGCCAGCACTGGTAACCAGTGGATTAGTGTAGATTTGATGGTTCCAGCAATAGCACACATTGCAGAATTTAATTGGACATCCACACATTTGGTATGAGTGCTAGCAGCCCAGACAGGTGCACAGTACTTGGCCATTATGAAGACAAGTGCCATAGCAGAGATGCAGAGTACTCGCGTGGTGGCACCCGAGCTCATTCCAGCTAGTTTTCTCACTATGTGATGAAATATCTCTTCTAAATAAAGTGCAAGATAAACTACTTTTGAGGACCTTTTGTGAGAAAACTGACCCTTAAGAAGATCCCAGAAGTTCAGCAAATAAATTTTGGAGAATCAATAATAATTTTTAACTTTTCTAAGCTAAATGACTAGGAACATGAATTCCATGTAAAGGTGTAGAACAAAATTATTTGTGTTTATGAATAAAAGCTGTAAGACTTTAAAATTTTAAAGTGGGGTTAACTAATAGGTTTTACAGTTGACTATATGGCCATTACTTTTCAAAGCAGTTTCCTTTTAGTGAATCCATGAAGCAGTTCTAGCAG
Source organism: Gavialis gangeticus (assembly GCF_001723915.1). Lineage (NCBI taxonomy): Eukaryota > Metazoa > Chordata > Crocodylia > Gavialidae > Gavialis > Gavialis gangeticus. The sequence goes on along the minus strand of NW_017729030.1, from coordinate 44,702,444 downwards.
ATGTGTTTTGTAATGAAGTATTTGTTTATACAATGCATGTATAGATTTTCCTTGGATTCTTCATTGTTACAAGAAACAGTTTTGTATTATATACTTTTGAATACATAGCATACTGCAGTACTTGAAACTGAAACACTGCATAAAATTGTCATCTTTTCATGGGGTTTTAAGGTGGATCCCATGACCCACTCTTCTTCACAGTGCACATCTGAATTCTGGGCAGTGACAGGCCTGACTGGAAGTTTGGCTTGTTTTACCCCTCATGTCCAGAGCGGGAGAAGTGTAAAACAGCACGCATGTGCAACCAATTCAGGATGTTTCTACTTAAAGAAGTCTGTGCTTCTATATAGGAAGTTTGTACAAACCATGAATCGGATACCTGTGTGCAGAACATCTTGAAGAAATATAGTTACTGTAAAGTTAAGAAGCCATGTGTTTTATCTTGAAACACATGACTTTCATTTTTGCAGGTCATCCCTGACTTGGTGCAAATGTTTTTGCCAGGATTGAGGATTCTTTCTATGCACACACAGAACTCCACATTTTTGTATATTAAGTTAATTTTTCATGATCCCTACAGCAGTGTATCTACAAGAAAATGCTAGCTGATTTAGGATGACATTGGTCAGATAGCATGTTGGGGAACAGTATTCAGTAATCCTTCTTGGGTGAGTTCCAAAGTCTGTTATGTCCCCTGTACCTAAATAACTAAAAAAAAAAGTTCTCATACAAATAGCACTTACTACTTTTCATCATCTGAGGAACCCATCCGTAAGTATGTCTCTGAATAGTTGATCTCAGACTGCTTTTAGTTTCTGATTTATATGCTAGTTCATTAATTTCAAATGGATGGAAATATTTTTTGCTTGTTTTCACTGTCTTCTGGTCTTGCATATACTAATCTCTATACGACGAGTTATGCTTCAGAATCTTTTCCCTTCCAGAATTTGTTTAAGCTATGTTTTTATTTTAATCCTACATTAATTATTACTTAATCTTGGTCTAGGCTGTCTCCAGATGTGTGCATATATGTGTGTGTGTGTTGTTTATCTTTTCTTTTTTTTTAAATAAAAAGCTACTTGATCTGTTTACTAGGGCTGTGTGAAGCTTCAGTTGCTGATTGGATTCAGCAGAGATTTCGCCCAATTCGGTGGCTGAATCTTTGAATCCGAATCAAATGAGGAGACCCTTTAATTTCTCCAGATCAAATCAGAACCCCCTGAATTTATTCGGAGAGATTCAGTGATTCAGACATAGGCACAGCTTTAAGTTTTTCTTCTACTTACCTCAAGGTACCAGGCAGCTCGTGAATGCTGAGATGCTGGGGTGGATGGAATGTCCCACGGGAGCACGGGGGTGTTTCCAGCTCGGCAGCAGACCCAGAAGTGGACCAAAAGCACTTCTGGTCCACATCCAGGTCTGCCACAGAGTGTGTGGGGGACCCTCCCCCTCCTCCTGGCTTGGCAACTGGTGCCTCCTGGGTCTGGAGGGGCACCCGGGGTCTCTGGATGGCCAATTGCTGAGCCTGGGTGGGGTGTCCCCTGCATCTCAGTGGTAGACCTGGAAAAGGACTGGAACTACTTCCAGTCCACTTCTGGGTCCACCGCCAAGCATGCGGGGGATCCCCCTATGCTCCTGTGGAATGCTCTATCTGCACCACCATCACACCATTCATGAGCCGTGTCTGGTACCTTGAGGTATGTAGAAAAAACATTTAAAGCTGTCTATGACCAAATCATTAATTCTCCAAATCAGCATCGAATCTGGGAAAACTAATCGAATCACTGTCCCCAATTTGGGCTGAATCCAAATCGAATATGGCCCGTTTCACACATCTCTACTGTTTATATGTTGCTGCCAAAATGTAACTGCCCTTTTCTAGGTCATCCTCATATTACTTGATTCTTTTTTTCCTGCTGATTACTTTCAGTTTCTCTAACCTTATTGCCATATTACAGACTTGGAGATTTCATGGCATTCCATCTTCCAGGGCCACTTCTAAACCTGTGTGAGTCTCTTACGTTCCATTTAAGAACTAATGCTTATCTGCCTTAGTCACCACTTTCTTTAACTTCAATATATTTTCCATCTTTGCTCATGGTTCTTTTTCCAAGAGCCCTTTCTCTATGAAGATTTAAAGGTTTCTCCTTTTTTATGTTTACCTTCTCCCTTTCTGTTGTTTAGTTCCTCTCTCTATATATATAATATGTGTGTGTGTATAATGTGTGTGTATATATATAATGTGTGTGTGTGTGTGTATATATATATATATATATATATATATATATAATATATGTGTGTGCGTATGTGTGTATATATAAATGTGTATATATAAACACTAATAAGCTGTAACTCAATGGTGCAGATATTATTAAACACCTTTTACCATTTATTCCTGTCAAATGTTTACATCATGTCTTGACCAAATACATTCTGGCTTATTTTCTTATCTGAGGAGAGCTTACCAAGCATCGCTGTCTCTGAATTATTGACCCATATATATTCTTCCACCCCTCTGCTTCTATCCAGTCTTGTAATAACATCCAGGCCACTAATTAAGTCCATTTTTCCCATAGCCTCCTTTTCCCTGTACCTCCACTGTTGTCTTTTCCATCCTTCTGGCCTTCACAAGTCCCAGTTCTCCAACATTTTAAAAATTCCATGCAAAGAAGCATGACCACATCATCCTGTCACAGACTGGTTCACTCCTGCTCTTTAAAAAGACTCCTCTTTTTCATGAGCTAATTTGAACCACTGAATCCCACATGCGTAACCACTGCCTCAAGTTCTGGATCACTTGGGCACACACTCCAGGTATACAGCCTGCATCTGACACCCTTTTGGCACTGGGATCATGTTTGCTGCCCTGGAGGCAGTGCCTTAGACGTAATGAATTCCCAGCTTACCTAAGCAAGTTCCCTCTTGAGCCTCCCTGGTTGTTTAAGCTGTGTTGCTAGTTACTACATGGCAGTAAAGCAAGGAGGCAGGTTTAGTAAAGGAGTTTCTTAAAGAAGTATATGCTTTACTCTTAAAAAGTACAAAAGAGTTACAGGTCTGTGGAAAACAACAAACACCTGATATCCCCCCTCCATATCAAATCTCATCCCCCCCCCCCTTTTTTTATAGAATCCATGGGTTTTGATTTAAGTTCTTATGGAAGGCAAAGGCCCTGTTGCCTCCACTCTCTTTCAGAAAGTAAAATGACCCTTCCCCTTTGGCCAGGTGGTTAGCTGGATAAAAGTGCAGCTCTGCAGCCATGTGCTCAACTTGAGGGAATTCTAGCTCCACCTTTTACCTAGGCATACTTCTTTGAAGAGAGAGACCCTCCAAAGGCAGAGGTCCCGCCTGCAGAAATTCCTCTGGTCAAACAAGTGAAAACCATTCAATACTGATTGCCCTTAGATTATATTGTCACACCTTTTCAGAAATAACTTCTTCCCAAGGGCCAACATCCTGCTACAACATGGATATCTCATTCACAGTGACTAGGTCTATCTAAATCAAGGTGGTTGCTGGCTGATTTCCCAGAAAAACTGCAAGCCAGGCAGCCGTTTTCACAGGCAGAGCGCAGCAGGCACCCCATGCCTCTGATTGGCTGAGAGGCCCCAATGGGGCAGCTTCTTGCTGCTGATTGGCTGCAAGCTCTGTCTATCATGTGGCCCCACCCCTCTCCACCGATTGGAGGCCATATGCTGGACAGCCCTTGCAGCCAATCTGCAGCAGGGGGCAAGGGTGGCAGTCATCTTGCCATGTCAGCAGCCCCACTTCCCCCATGGTGGGCTGTGTGGTCAGGCTGCAGTGGCCACAAGGACTGCTGGCTCCCCAGAGGGAGCCAGCATTTTATTTTCAGTGAGGTTTTTTTTCCCAGAGATCCTGCCAAAAGCACGGATCCTGTGCTTTTTCACTGGGGCTGCCTGAAATTTCGGTTTCTGTGACAATTGTGAAATCGCAATTTTGGTAGGTCCCTAACAATGACAATTTAAAGTTACAGTAGTATTGCTAAATCAAATGGAATTCATAACTAGATACAGGCATATTCACAAAACTGTCATATACTGCCATTTTCAGAGCTTCATTGTCTGCCTCTTCATTTCTATATTGCATTTTGGATTTGTGGGGGAGGAGGGGGGAAAGCTTTTTAGGAACTACTCAGCACACACTATTAGTTTCCATCTCTTGCCTCTATAGTCCTCAGTCGCTCTGCTCTTCAGTCCTCTTCTGTTACTCTGCTAGTTTACACTGCTTTTGGTTTGCAAAATTTCCTCTACAGATTAGCCATCTGGAGCAGTCATGCTGTATTTCTCTGCTTCATTGACTTTCTAACGTAATTCAAATCATACTGGAAAAAAAAATCTTTCCCCCTGCCTATACTTCATTTTTCAATCCCTTTGACTTGTTATTTTTATTAAACTCTGAAAATAATCAGTGATGACAATATGTTTTGGAATAAATTCCTACCAAAAGGTGGAACATATCGAGTTGTATATTTGTGACCCAAAATACAGTACCACTTCCAGATCCAGTACACAAATGTAACATGCTTATTATAAAATAAATGTGATTGAATATACACAAAGGCAATAGTATAGTGGAAGAATATTAAGTTTCAGTTTAAGGAACTATCAACTTGAATTCAGAAGTGCCCATGTCACTATGGTTTTACATTGCCATGTTGATACTTGAGTAGCACCCATTCTTGTGTCAGACTGATGTGTGATGTTCCTCTCCAACCTGAGCAGAGGGTGGCATGCAAGATTCTCAGGATCCACATGCAAATCAAGAATCTCTGCCTTGGTACCATGTCATTTCTGTAGACTGTGCATTCCTCAGAAGAGAAGCTGCCAGGATTCAGTAATTCTGGGTCATTTTCCTCTATAATCGTCAAGAATGATTCGTCAGTTTAATACTGTTAAAAGATTTTCAGAATTTGAACACTGTCAAAAGTGCCAGGATATGACTTATTTTAGGAATGTTGTATGTTAGAAACAAACCAAAACCAAAAAAACCTTGCCATATTCAATAAAAATGCATGTCTGACTAAGATTAAGCATCATTCCTATGTTTTGGAGAAAGGGCATATCGGGGAACTAATATTTCAATATTGATAATATGATACAAGTTTATATATATTGAGGAACAACATTTTATGTTGTTGCTGTAGTTTTGAAAAGCAGACACACTATATCTTCAGATATGCAGGGAAGGTAATTTTCAATAACATTATGAGAAAAAATATAACAAAACCAGTTCTAAAAGCATTCTTCAATATTCTTTGGTCTCCCATTGGTGCAATGTAGCATGTGGATCAGGCAACTACAAGAGATTTTTAGCATATTCATGTTTCTTTTTATGTATTTTTAAATGACTTCTCAACTATGCACTACGGATGAGAGAAACTAGCATTCATTAGAGATAAGAAATGAAAGTTCGTAGATCAAACAGATGTCATTCTAGCTGTGGGCAGGTTAGGAGAATGGATATTTGACCTGCATTATAATACCTTTTAGTTTTTACTCTGTGAATTAGAAATAAACTTGGCTCACTCCATTTTTAAAAAAACATGGTTTCAGCAGTAGGAGGAACACCCTGATTGGTTTTAGTGTAGGCAAAATGAGTCAATTTACCAACCTGAAGGAAATAAAGTAATCTGAATAGGTTTGGTTTCATGACGCTTTCTCTGGTTCCAAGATATTGTTATATTTTTAAGCATGTTAACAGCTAATGTCTCCTTTTATTCACTCCTATAAGAAAAAGACATATGGAAAAATTGACAGAATTTGTCTCTACTGTTAGTCAATACTAATGAGTACAAAAGGTGGTGTTAAATATGCTGTTCTTTGCCTAGATACATGAAGCACTAGAATAACTGAAAGTGGCCAATACTTAATTGCCTAGTCACTAATGGTCTTCCAATGATGTGTCTTCAAGGGGGAATTTGGGTGTGTGAGGAATGCAGCTGTACAAATAATGTATTTTCCTGCCCCATGATTAAACAGAGATATTTTTTGAAACAATCATATTAGGTCTACCCAAAATTATATTTTAAATTGGAACCTACCCCAAAAAATTGTCGTGTTGAACTAACTGTTCTGTTTAGCTTTTGGGATTTTTAACCTTTCCTCATCTCTTAAAAGTTTTGTAAGCAAAGACATTGTTTTGACCCAAAAAGTTGAGACGTTCTTTTTGAAAATAAAAACAAGAAATGTTTCAGCATTTCAAAAATTTATTTTCCATTTTCTTTTCTTCTCTTTCTTGTCCTAG
>NW_017729030.1:44690099-44691183 GCF_001723915.1 Gavialis gangeticus | reverse complement strand
CCCAAAAAGTTGAGACGTTCTTTTTGAAAATAAAAACAAGAAATGTTTCAGCATTTCAAAAATTTATTTTCCATTTTCTTTTCTTCTCTTTCTTTATTTTAAAACCCAGATTTGTACATAGCCATAAAATATCAGATTTTCTTTAGACTCTCTTCTCAGCTTTCTCACTTCTATTTTAACTGTCAAATATGATCTAGCACTCAGGCTACATGGAAGGTGCCCTGTAGTCTCAACTGTAATTTAAAACAGGGTAATTAAAACACTTAGTATCCCACAGGATGGGATCTTTAAAAATAAAGCCCTTTATTTACAGGGAAATTGTGCTTTTTCTTCTTCATTAAATAGTCAGTATTTATCATTGCGATCTGCATGAATTCTAAATGAGACTGCAGACACAACAGCTTCTGTATAGTGAAGAAATCCTTGTCAGCATAACCTTTCCTTCTTTTTAGGCTTACCACATTTTCAAGAACAAAAAGACTTAAAAGGATTACTAGAAAATCTCCATCAAAATATCCAGTCCAAAAAAAGAAAGAATGTAGAAATCATGTGGCTGGCTGCAACGGTAAGCTTTTTAGTTTTCACCACTTTCACATATGATGCACTAATTTTCCATATATATTTTTGGTATTTTAAGGAAACACTCAGAAATTATAGTGATTGGGGTCACAGAAGCAGCTAGTGAACCATGGAGCTACATTTGTCTGGCTTTATTCTGCAGATATTTTTAAAGAAAGAGACCCTGTTGTGGGTCTATCTGGCCTCTCAGCACCTGAATCCCCTAGTTCTCAATTCCCCAATTTCTTCACTACTAAGGTCTCCATTGCCAAAATTATGAAATATATATATATATATATATATATATAATTCAACCCCTTATATCACTGCTGAAGACTTATCAGTATCCTGCAGTTCATAGTTTCATAGTTTCTAGGGTCGGAAGGGACCTGAGCAGATCATCTAGTCTGACCCCCTGCTATGGCAGGAAAGAGTACTGGGGTCAAACGACCCCAGTAAGGTGGTCATCCAACCTCCTCTTAAAAACCCCCAGGATGGGAGCCTGCACCACCTCACTTGGAAGCTG
>NW_017729030.1:44682478-44689608 GCF_001723915.1 Gavialis gangeticus | reverse complement strand
ACTGTAGGCTGTTGCTCCCCTCTATTGTGCCCACATCCCCCCACATCTTAGTGTCATCAGCAAACTTGAACAGGGTGCTTTCATCCCCAGGAGAAGCAGCCTACATTTAAGAAAACTGTTTATGGTGAAGGTTTATGAAGAAAATTTAATGAGACTCAGTAAAACACAGTATGATATACATATCTGCATACCAGTCCTTCACTTACCTCCACATAGTCAAATGCCTATGCCTGTACCTATAACTATGAAAATCATTACAACCCCATGTATGTACAAGAGTCAATTCTTGTACAATGCTGTAGTATCAGTACCTTGGTTAATAATGCATACTCATAAGAATATTAACTCAACTGAATGTTATTTCTTCCTAAATTTAAACTAAATCCATCATTGTGGGAATCCAAATTTAAATTAGGCAAGCCTATCTTTTCTTTAGAAATGAGGGGCATGATGCAAGGTGCAATTCCTTGATTAACTACTTGTTTCATATTTCTACACATCCTCTTTCTCATTCTCAATTCTCATTCACTCTGTCATTAGTGTACTTTAACTTAAGCAACCATTTAGCTGCTACTCAACAGGAATTCCATGAATCAACTTTAAATCAATAGTACCTATTTCATTCATTTCTCTACATCATCATGGCATGTAGGCATGCAATTTGATGATTTCTAGCATGCCTGGGACTTGAACTGGGCAGCGTTATTGTCCTGGGGTTAAAGATATAAATTTGCTGCCCTTGTAAAGTCTTGTCCATTTATACCAACACAGTTTGGCCTTTAGTATATACTATAGTTGAAATATGAACTCTTTTCCTGCTGCAAATTCAAAAATGCACACACTACTTAAGTCAAAGTAATGGCACAATAAATACAAAATATTAGTATAATATGAACAGCCTTTCATTAATAGTGTGAATTACAAGTTACCAGTTGTGAATAACATTCACGTACTTTCCTTAGTAATTAATAATGTTGCAGTTTTATACATTACTAAAACAATTTCATATTGAGACTAATACATTTTATAATACATTGTTCAATAGGAGTCCTGTAATGTCTATAACAATAACATTTGTCTACAATGCTTATAACATAGCTTTCAGAAGACATAAAAGGCAAATCAGTATAGGTCTTTATAAAATATTGTGCAAAGATCTGAGCAAGATTTACTTTTACTTCAGGCCTCCAAAGATTTCATTGGTAACTATTCAGTGCATCCTCAAAATATTTGTGGGAAGAAACAGTCTTCTGAAGTACAAATACTTCAACAACTGTCTTCATTATGTTACATATCCCCTACCTTACGCTATTATGAATTAACCCCCTGGTACTGATTAGTCTGAATCCTTTGATATTGATAACATAATGCAGTGGTGTGTTTGTATTAGAAAGTTGCAGTTCCCAGCTGTAAGGTATTAATGATGTTATTGTGATAGCTATACTACCCCTTGTTATATTGGAACAATGGTATAGCTATACAAAATGTATAAAAAGTCTACATTTGCCAAATGGTTATTACAGACATTTATTTTTCTAAAGACAGTAGGAAAGTTGTCCATGTCCACTGCATAGAAAACATTGGAAAATACTGTCAATATAAAGGTTTCCTGTAATAGTGACTACCGAGTAAGCAGTGAAAGCTAAATATTCTACTCGTGGGTGCATGCCCCCATGCAGGGCTGTGTGCTTGCAGTGGCAAAAAAAACAGTGGCACAAATTTGTGCCATTATTTTTTGCTGCTGCATGCACCCCTGCTTGTACATTTTCATGCAGGGCAAAATGCCATTTCCCTAGTCTTCCCGGCTCCCAGTGTGCTGGAGGAGTAGGGGTGGAATGAAAGGAAGGTAGACCCTCTGGCCAGCAGCCAAAGCATCTCCCAGGCGGACTGAGCCTCCATGTCTGCCAGTGGCATGCTCCTATGATGTGTGCCCCTTTTTTCAGTTTTGTTTTTGCTATCAGGATTCTACAGTAGCAAATTTTGCCCCCATGATGCAAATTTGTAATGCGGATCATGTTTTAATATGCCAGACATGCAGCTCATGGCATCACAAAGAGGTTTGTGGCACCACAAACCACACACATCTGCACGTCTGGATATGGCCAGTGGGTGCATCTACACGTGTCACTAAGGCAACACAATAAACTCCAGAGCTGTTTGAGCTGGAGTCAACTGCTCCTGGATGTAGCATCTACATGTGCGCTGAGGGCAGTAGCAGTTTGAGCCAGGATGGAGCAAGCCTGAGCTGGCAGCAAGTTTGGGGCAGGGGGATCAGCCCCAGGCTCCAGGTGGAGGCATTGTGTGGTGGTGCGGCTGGCTGGGGGATGAGGGTGCAAAACCTACATAGCCATATGGCCAGGTGGCAGGCAGACTCTAGACTTTAGTACCCTTTTGCCCCAATCAGCCCCTGTCACCATCTACACATGCATTTTGTCACATTTAATTGCTCTGCTTAAGATAGTACTGTCCTCAACAGTATTATCTTATTCTGGAGTTAATTTACTGCACCCTAATACCAGCACTCATGTAGACAGTGATGCTTTACTACAGAGCAAATTAGTCAACTTCTCAGTAAGTTCATGTGTAGAGATGCGTGCAGTTACACTTATTGATCGTCCATAAAATCAGATTTTGAACTTAGCCTATGAGTGAACAAAGAAACTATTTAACTGGATATAACCAGTATCTTTTCTGCTGCAGCATCCTGTCTCCAGCAGTGACTGAGATCTGATGCTACAAAAGACATTCTAAAAATTAAGTACAATTAGGGAATAGAGCCCATAGAGAAATGTTCTTTTTAACACCAAATGTTTAGGCCTTGAAGTATGAGAGAGTTCTTGTACCATATCTTATTTAAGGGCCTTCTTAGACCCTACACTGTGAGCTGCACAAATATTGATCAGTGTTAGTGCTAGCTCAAGTTTGGAGTAGTCACACCTCAGGCCAGCAGGCACCTGGAGGAATGAAAAGTAAGAATATCCTCCCTTCCCAGTCTGGATTTTCCCCCTGTCCCCTGCCCTCTGGGTCTTCACTCCCTACCCCACAGTATTTCCCCTTGCCCCCGACACTTACATGTGTCTGCCTGCTCTCTGTCTCCCAGGGAGGCAGGCAGGGCAGGGTTAACTTTCCTGCCCAGCCCTGCTGCCACCACTGCTGGCTCAGAGAGTAGCAGCCATGACAACAGGGCCCAGGCAGGCAGGTTAACTCTTCCCTGCCTGCTCCGCTGGGAGAGATGGCACAGGCAGACACAAGTAAAGGCGGGCAGGTGGGGGCAATGGGATGAGGGGAACAGTGGACCCAATCTGGACCAGCAGGGGAAGGGGTGGGTGGGATTTTTGTGGTGACGTGTAGCTAGAGTGGCTACACCTTAGTGTAACACAAGCTGGGTAGCAAAGATCAGAGAGAATCCTGCCCTGGAGTGCTGTAACTTTGAGCCACATAAGGAGTGGTTAAAACTAGTTTCAGGTGTTAATGTGTGAACAATCCAGGTGTTAAGAGCTCCAGGAGCTGCCCAAAATTACCATGTAGGAAGGCCCTAATATAATTGTAGTCATTATCCATGAAACGTCTGATCTCTTTTTAGTCAGGATTTTAATTGAATGAGGTTTTGCACCACTAATGTATTCCATTAGGTCGGTGCGACCCATTAATTCTCTGCTATGTAGTAATATTTTTTAATAGTGATAAATATACTGTCTTTCCGTTTAATCAGTTGTACCCTTGATATTGCATCCTAGGAAAGAGTTAATAGGACTGTTTTCTTAAAGAGCCACCAAGGCTGGGGATTTTGATTGGGATTTGCAAATGTTCCTGCTGGGACTTAAACCTAGAGGTTCCTGACTAAAGGACCTTGTCCCTCTACTTGAGACCAATTGCCATATTTGAGGTCAGAAAGGAATGTTTAACCTTTACCCTGTGCTCAGATCTGTATTGACTGTGAGGATTTATGCCTTCCTCTTTAGTGGTGTGGCATAGCTTTCTTCCTTGGATCACTCAACCGTATTTTAACGACCTTTGCAGCAGCAGAACATTGGCCATCATCATCTCCCTGCTTACCTGTGGCAGATTAGGGTGCTATGTCTTTTAGTTTTGCTAATAGGTTAGACCAGTGAGTGTCACAGGGCTTGCCCATGGATCAGATTGGGTCTGCATACACCCTCCTACCACCCACCCCTCCTCCCACATGCCAGATCCAATGCACCCAGTGCCTGCTTTGGCCAGTCTGGGACCAATGCCTGCCCTGGATGGTCCTACAGAGGCTGGATCAGGGACCAAGTGCTGCAAAATCTGAGACTGGCCAGAGCAGGCACTGCATGCAGCATGGGGCCCAGACCAGGTATTGCATGCAGCATACATCCCAGGCCCTGTGTGCAGGGCTGGTCTGGTATGCACCATGTGGGTTAACTTCTGAGACCCAGCGGCAGCACTGAGGGCCAAATGATGGGGCTTTGAAGGCCAGATATGGCCCAGGCTATATCTTTGACACCACTGGATTAGACAGTGGATTTGTATAGGGTGGTTTGGATGGGGATGATCCTGCCTCATGCGGGGTGTTGGACTAGATCAGCGTTTCTCAACCTGTGGGTCATGACCCAAAAGTGGGTTGCAAGAATATTTGAAAGGGTTGCAAACAAACTTTAAAAATGGATCCTTCTTTAAAGGGGAAAAATGTGGAAAACCATGGGTTACCCCTTGCCACTCTTCTCAGGCCACCCGCACTGCCTGCTACCCCACCTCCCTTCCAGGATAGAGCTAAGCAGTGGTGGCAGTGCCTGGGGCATGGTAGCTGAATAGAGCTGCAGCCCAGTGTGCAAGCAGCTCTTGGTGGGAGGTGGTGAATATAGTATAGCACCCCCCATCCATTACTCCCCATGTTAATTACAGCACAGTTGGCATGGGGGTCCCAGCTGTGGTGGTGGCAGCAACAAGTCTCGCTGCCTTGCTCTGCCCTCCCATGCTGGGCTCTGCCCATTGGGCCACAGAGGTGGCTTCTGCCGAAGCCCCATGCCTGCTGCGGGTGTACAAATCTGGGGGGGGAACGTGCCCCAGACACCCCCTCCCTGCCCTATGCAGCCAGACCCTGCCCACACACTGAGGACTGGGGCCTGGGAACAGCAGGTAGGGAGTGAGGGGCACCACTAGGGCCAAGGGGCTGTTTTCTATATAAACTATTTACTGAGTCAGGACTGGCCATTGATGTTTACAAATGGATCCTGGTACAAAAAAAGTTGAGAACCACTGGACTAGATGACCTCTGGAGGTCCCTTCTAGCTGTACATTTTTAAGATACTATGTTTCTGTGATATTTTTCTTGTTTTATGCCCTTTCATAACTCTTATTCCCTCTTTAAACCTAACCTCATGGCTAGTCATTTCAGTTCTCTTCATACAGATCTTCCAAGCCATGAAAATTGTTTATGCCCGTCTTTGTTCTTTTATTTTTGCAATATATGTTGTTTGGAATATGAACAAAAATGATCACAATAATCAAAGTGATGACATACCAATGATTGCATGTTTTGGTATTATAATAGTCTTGGCTATGTTCCCATTGTAGTTTCTTACACATTCTAAGAATAGGTTTGCTCATCTTTTTTACTTTTGACTGCCTATCAAGCAAATGTTTCTTTGAGCAAAGTTTACTTTGAACTGAGCTGTATTAAGGATTTAATCTGTGCCCGGGTATTAAGTTGGCATAGGTTTACCTTTAGTTTATCTATAGTTTAAGTTAAACTTTAAAAAACATCATTTAATATTGTATTTAATTAGTTCACTTATAAATAATTATGCCAACTGCTTGCCAAAGAAACTCCTCTATGTGTGTTTCTTCATTTGTTTGTTCTACCTGGGTGTTTATCAGCCAAAAAATAGTGTTCTCACTAGTGACTTCAGTATTTATACATTATCAGCATAGAATTAGGACTTAGCCCCTCTCACCCATTAAATAACAATTCATCAGTCACACAATTATCTTGTTATCCCTCTAAATCATTCAGTCCTGATATTCAGTATGACTCATGGAACTCAGGAGATAGTATAGTAGAGATTATGTTAACCATACTAACAACCCTATTCAGTCCTTTTAAAAAAAATAACTGATTTACAGTGGAACTTCCCAGATTTTTAAATCTCCAGTTAAGTTTCTTGTACATTTAATTCTCTCCGTATTATATATTATGTTAACTGTGAGTTTAAGGTCACTGTAGGCACATATGAGACTAGAACTAGTCTCACCCCCTTACTCACACTGCCTTTCAGGATGAAGTCACCAGATCTACACACTTTACTATTTTGTCTATATTATAATTGTCCAGAAATGGAGCCCAGGGGCCCTGCTTTCTGATATCCTTGGGCAAAGCAATCTCAATTGAAGGAATTGAGCTATGGATGAAGCATCCAGAAGAATGTATCTATGTATTTATTTGATTTCTATGCTGCCCTCCCTGGAAGAGGCTCAGAGTGGCTTACAAAAACCCCCAAATAAAATAAATGATAAAATGATTCCCCAGACAATACCCCAAAACTTAACTCTGCCTGTTACAAGCCTGCCCAAATAAGAAGTTCTTACACCACTTCTGAAAGCTGTCCAGACTCAAAATCTAGTGAGCCTCAAGGCAGAGGGAGTTCCAAAGTTAAAGAATGACTACCAAAAAACCTCCCACATGTTTTTGTCAAGTAAAGTTGATGCACAGGTGGAACTTGCAGGAGGAACTTACTTGTGGGTGACTTTTAGGAACCATGATGGGAACAGAAGGGAAGAGGTGGTCCCTTAGGACCCAGGCCGCTCAAGCAAAGTCAGAGTCAGATCTTCTTTAGGAAATGCCGAGAAAAACTTCCTTGAAAAAAAGTTGAAGTAACAGAGAAAGTAAAAAGTAAAGTAACAGAGTAAATATATATATATATCTGAGCACCTTCTCTTCCATCTTATCCAAAAGAGCAGAAGTGTTTTAATAAAAACAGAGAGAACTAGAGACCCTGGACTTCGCTACTGATTTCATACAGCAGGAGTTAGAGACTGAAATGATGTGTAACAATATAAAACTCTAAGACAAGGTATTACTTAGAGGAAATTGTGCTGTTCCAAAAGTGTGTAGGCTATATCCTATTCATAGAATCATATCATAGAATCAT
>NW_017729030.1:44677181-44677478 GCF_001723915.1 Gavialis gangeticus | reverse complement strand
ATCATAGAAGTAGGGTCGGAAGGGACCTTGTAGATCTTCAAGTCTGATCCCCTGCCTGGGTGGGAGAAAAGACTGGACTCAAATGAAGGAAGCTAGAAGAGTTTGGGAGATTGAAGCCCCAGCTCATGCCCATGCTAAATGATGACACCAATACAATTATATATTGAATGCCACTACCTACACAAGGGCATTCTTGGCTTCATGGAATACCTGACAATTTTGACTGAAGACAAATAATAGTGGGTCAATTGACCAGTCAATTAACATTATATGACCATTCAGTTTCTAGAGAGGTAT
>NW_017729030.1:44676024-44677170 GCF_001723915.1 Gavialis gangeticus | reverse complement strand
TTCTTGTTGGGATGGTCACCCTTGGGCCCTGAGTATCATCTCCGTAAGGAACGGCCACTCATTTTGGACACTGAGTTCCCCTGCCCTCGAGAACCCCAGCGCCTCTTCCACTAATCTCAACTCGTTGAAGTTGGCCCTGTTGAAGTCTAGGGCTACTGCCTTGCTGCTAGCCCTTGACACCCTGCGCTGGATGGTGAATTCATGTTTATAAACACAGGCAGCATGCTTTTCATATGCTGCATCTAAGTTTGACTCTTCTTGGTCCTTATTGCACTACTATGCTCTCCCCTCTGTTACATTCTGATTGATTATTTTAATGATTCTGTTTGAACATTTGTCTTTTAATAGGCCCTCTCCACACATTACATCTATTGCACAATTACCTGGTTAAATGCACAATTAATTTAGACTGGTGACACTTGCATATTAATTGTGGGGCCTTAAAAAGGGTCAACCAGCTATAAATGGTGTCTATAAATATGGTCTGGGGCATGGGGGTGGTCCAAGCAGTCTGCCTCGCTGCTGTAAGCAGGCAGCCCCTCCCACCATCTGTTTCATTTACCACTGAGGTGTGACCTGGGCTGGAGACATTCCTAAGGAAGTGGGAGACCTGCTCCCTTTGTTTCAGTTTCCCACTCTTGCAGGTCATGTGACTAGTTCTCTCACCTGGTTAGCCATTTGGAAGCACCAGTCAGCCACCAAGGGGACTGCTTCTGGTGAGAACTTAGTGATGAGGTCATGGCAGGGATATATAAGGACCCTTCTTCCTGGAAGTGGGGAAGATATGTTCTGGGGACACAGCCAGCTAGCCATGTGGCCTCTAGAGCAGGCTCAGTCAGCTCGTGGACAGAATTGTGAGTAACTTACATGAAATGTAGGAGGGAATTTAGACTCTAGTGTTTTAGTTGCTTGCCAAAAGGCTACCAAGCCATTACTGTTTGCTCTAGGATTTTCTTGTGATACTTCTCTGTCTTTTACCTATCCCCAAGCCTGCCCTCTCTACCCAATAAAGCTATCCATTAGTCAGCCTTGTGGTACATGGTTTAGAGAGTTTGAGCATGCCTTTCTGCTCCCTTCTCTTGGCTGACTAAGGGAGACTATTTTCTATGCTTCAGGCTAATAAAAGCACTCCAAGATCCCAAGGTC
>NW_017729030.1:44642555-44671024 GCF_001723915.1 Gavialis gangeticus | reverse complement strand
TAGGATTTTCTTGTGATACTTCTCTGTCTTTTACCTATCCCCAAGCCTGCCCTCTCTACCCAATAAAGCTATCCATTAGTCAGCCTTGTGGTACATGGTTTAGAGAGTTTGAGCATGCCTTTCTGCTCCCTTCTCTTGGCTGACTAAGGGAGACTATTTTCTATGCTTCAGGCTAATAAAAGCACTGCAAGATCCCAAGGTCTGTGGGGCTTGTGTATCCCTGGTGGCACAAGGCCCAGACAAAGACCAGAGTCCAGGTGGTGGGTGTGCTCCAGGAAGGGGGTGGACCATATGTAGGAGCCCCAAGGGAAGCACTCGAAGCTTGGTTTTTGGTTGGGCACGGTGAGGCGGGCAGCTCAGCAAAGGAGTGCCCCCTACTGGCCTGCCACACCCCTTGTACTGGCAATGAGGCATGATAGGATCTTATGCTGGCTTCCACCATCATGCCTCCTGCCATGCATGTGTGGCGTGGCAGAAGGCAAAATTGTACGGATCGTGCCTTAGGTCCCATTGTGCCTTTACCTGCACATGCAGAGGGGGTCTTAGAAACTGAAATGTTAAAGGTTGCAGGATGGCAGTAGTAATTGATAATAGATGGGGACAGACATGGACAGCTAAGAGGGAGTGCCTTAAAAATGCAGCCTTGTCAGTAACATTTTCTGTACAGGCAACCCCCCTTAGCGCTCTTAATTGGTTTCTGAACAACCAAGTGTTAAATGAAACGAGTGTTAAGTGAAACTGAAAGTATCTGATGATCCAAGATGGCAAACACAAGTGTTTTTAATGACCTAAGATGGCAACCAT
Source organism: Gavialis gangeticus (assembly GCF_001723915.1). NCBI lineage: Eukaryota > Metazoa > Chordata > Crocodylia > Gavialidae > Gavialis > Gavialis gangeticus. Next base: position 44,670,220 of record NW_017729030.1, on the reverse strand, counting down.
GTGCATTATAACGAAGTTCACTGAGCGGTAAGTGAAATCAGGTATCAATTTAAAATGAGCATTATAGCAAAATAGTACTAAGCAAAACAGCATTAAGCAGGGGTTGCCTGTATTAGAATCCCTGATTATTGGTCCATTTTCAATTTCTAATATTACTTTGGAAAATAAAATTAAGAGTAGCCAGCAAATGCTGACTAGCCAGCAATGTTGCCATGACCTCCAGATCAGTTGTTATCATCCTTCACAAAATGTATTTGCATTCTGATGGTACCGCCTTCATGCCTTTAATCTGTATTCTACTTTGCATAGAGATGCTATTCCTCATGGGACATGTGCTAACTTGGCAATATAATATAAAAGTGAGCATTAATTACAATAGATCATGTTACTGTAAAAGAAATGGGTATTTCTTTCTTTATTGGGCTCTTTTCTATTTAACCATTGATGTGCTAAATGGCTAACCTACCTGCACTAGAATGTCAGAAGCATAAATATTTCACTTTCATTGAGTTATGCTTTACAAGAAAGAAAAGTTTTGGGGAAAAAATTCAGCCTAGAAGTGTAAATTTCTGTAGTAGTATAATCTGAGTTCCATAACATCCTATCCTTTACCATATATAGGAAGCATAATAATAGTGACGATTTGATTTTTTACCTGCATTGTAGATTTGCCGCAAACTAAATGGCATCCGTTTCACCTGTTGTAAAAGTGCCAAAGACAGGACATCTATGTCAGTGACACTAGAGCAGTGCTCAATCTTGAGAGATGAACATCAGCTGCACAAAGACTTCTTTATCCGGGCACTGGACTGTATGAGAAGGTATATATCTATTTTTTTCTTGTTCCTTTTTTTTCAAACACATGCATATATTAGTAGTATATTGCTTTATTAGCCAATAGTGAATAGCAGAAACTTTGGCTTAGTGAGGAGTAAGGACTGCACAATTTGGCCAGTTAATTAGTAGCTCATTTTTCAACACTGGTTCATAGGCTTTCATAAGACACACAATTTTAGCAACATGTCCTTACATTGTGAAAAATAAAATAGCTTTTGCTCTTTTTCAAGACTTTCATGCTGTTTTAAATTCTCATTAAACCATTTGAATAAAACTGAGCCAGACAAATATTGCTAGATCAAAATTAAACATTTGTTACAGTTGGTTGTTCTTGTTAGCTCATATTATCAGAGATAAAAAGGACAACCAAGCAAGTTTGGATTTATGTCGATTGTCACTTTATATTTAATTGAATCCTCGTAATTTTTTTTTAAACTTCCTTGTATTGCATTGTTAAGTGTAGCTATGCAGAAGTTAATATGGAAGTAATCAAGAATGTGTAATTAGGAGATCTAATGAGGGTTTGATTGTCTGTATTTTAGACGCATGGAACAGATTTTAAGCAGGCAAATTTGGATCATAAAATAAACCTCTCCCCTACATTCCTTTTTTCTGTTAGCTGTAATGGGACTGCTGTTTCATAGACTATAAGTAGACATCTCACTTGAGGTGGTCCTGATTGCCCTGGGTTTTAACCCAGATCACAACTTAAGCAGTACAGCCATTTACATGTGCACAATCCCATTAGGTGTTCAGTTAAAGGTACCATGGGGTCTGGTGCATGATCCCAACAATGATGCTTCCTGCCATGCTACACGTGCATGGCAGGAAGTGTGACTGTGGAATTTCCAATCAGATCTCAATTGCTCTATATTGTGGGTGGAAGTGGAGCCCAGGATCATGACCCTGGGCTCCCTCGGCTCTGGCAAGTAACAAGCCAATCGGCAGGTCTCCGCTCCCAGCCTCGCAAGTCAAAGGCTCCAATGCATCCCCAAAGCTAGGAACACCAACCAGATGACTGCCACTTCCAGTCTTGGGGGCACATTGGAGTCCTTGAGTCCAATGCATCCCCAAATACTGAAGCCCTGATCAGCTGCTGCTCCCAGCCTCTGGGGCTTAGGAACCCGTGGCTCCACAGCACTGTAGAGGCTGGGAGCAGCAACTAAATGGGAGTCCCAGACTCTGGAGTACTCAAGGGCTTCAATCAGCTGCTGGCAACAGCAGCTGATCAGGGCTTCCGGCAGCACATGGGAGTCAAGGACTCTGTTACTCTCCTAAAACTGGGAGTGGCAGTCAGCTAATTGGCACTTTTAGCCTTGGGATTGCATGGGAATCAAGGTTTCCCATATACCCCCAAAGCTGGGAGCCCCAGTCAGCTGATGCCTGGCAACACATGCAATTTAAGGCATGATGGGAAGGAGCTACAATGTTATTACACATATTTTATGTAATAACTTTGTAGCTTATTCCTTGTTTTACTGCACCTTTAATTACATTAGCATGTGTTCAGGTTAATACTAAAGTCATGATTAATTGGTTAATCACATCTTAAGTGTAACGTCTGCCAGGGGCCACAGGTGTTCCAAGATGCTTTGTTGCCTCTCTCTCAGTAGGTGGCCAGTGAGAGCACATAGCCTGACAGATCTGTCCTTGCAATGACCCATAATTAACTTAAATAACTAGCAGCATTGTCCTGGGGAAAAATGTTATCACAAACTTATTTCATATATTTATCAGGATACTTAAAATGGGATTATGGATTTATGTGTCTGTAGGATCCTGGGATGAAAGGCTTTCTGGCAGGAGAAATGTGACATCTGTTTGTACCCATAGTTAATTTTCATGAATGCTACATAGTTATGCATGTGATGTTAGGTAAGATTAAAAAAAAACATTTTTCATGCAGGTTTTTTAAAGATTATATGACAAAAGCATATAACTGTAAATGTCATAGCAGGCTCACATGAAATTACTGTTTGGCCTCCATTGGAGTGTAACACATGATTAGAATTTCTCTCCTACTTTCTTTAAATTGTTTAAATCTCCTAATTTGTTTGCAGAGATTATACCTAAGTAAATGATTGTGTTATAAAACACCAAACCAATGTTTTGTATTCTTGATGCTAGAAGTTTCATTTCTAGATTGATTTCAGCTGCTGTTAAATCTTGAAGTTGTTGCTAAACGGACGTGTTTGCAATGTGTCCTTCAGCAGGGACACAAATTATTTATAAAGAAAAAGTTAATTGCTGCAGAAGGTAATTCAGCGGAGCATGGTGAGGGCTCAGTAGGATAGTCAGCTTGCAAGTTGCTAATGTAGAGTGATGTTATACTAAAGTACCATTTAGTATATATCATTAGCTTCCACAAATTCTTTAACCACTGCAGCATTTCAGCTAGAGCGTGACACTTTCATGCACTATCTTTCATATTTCCATGTTTTGCCACTAATGAACAGTTTTTGAGTTTTCTACATCAAACACTTTTTGTTGGCATTTCAACTGTTTGTTTTTCCTTTATAAATTGCCCATAAATGTAAGTGTTTGCAAGCTGCTGTGTGTTGCTGGGCATAAGCATCTCAATTATATAAAATATCTTCTGATATAGATTAACACTCAGTGGTATAACAAGAAAATTTAGTAGTAAGAAACTTAGTAAATTGGACCCTGTGTATCATACACAATAACACGTTGGTACAGAAGTACCATAAGTTTTTGAGATGAAAACACACCTTATATTGGAGCTAGTGTAATTTTATATCCTTATAATTGATCTGAAAAGTGAAGTGAACTGTGCACCAGTGAAAGTTGTAGAGGGTACCAAAATAGAACATTTAGGGAACTGGGCAAATAAAACATGAAAGTTAGAAGATGCAAGATTGCATATGTAGGCTCTGATTTGGGAAAACATCCCTGTTTAGGAAGGGCACTCCAGTGCCTGCCAAGTATTAAATATATGCTTGAAGTTCAGCATTTTCTTCAGCCTGCTCCTGAAATTGGCATTTAAAGAAAAACACTACTAAACAATAATAATAGTAAACTGAATTAGGTTGAATATAATGCATTGTAATACAAAAAACGAACGTAGGTGGTAGGGTCGTAAACTGCCTTAATATACATAATTATTTCCCCAATAGCTTGAACCAGTGAATATATAGTAGCTTATGATTTATTGCTAGCTAACAGAGTTAATCCCTTAGGTTAACGCGTCCTGGTGTTTTGGGTATTGTAGGTTTGATCCCATCAGTCAACCATGGTGTCTGCTTCCACGTACCACAGTTTGTCACATCATTAAATGTGTTTTCTGTATGAAATACAGTAAAATGTCAAATAACATTGTTTACTAGCCTTTAAAAATATAAAACCCAAATAGTGATAACTCCTCTATATGCAGTGAAACCAACTTAATTTCATCAGGTTTACAGTGATAAAAATGTCTATATTCTACTATTGATAAAACCTCATTTTGAATTACTAAGGTTACGTTTACAGTTTTTATAAATCCAGAAACCTACCACTGGGGTCAAATGAGCCACTCTAATTTTACATCACTGGTACTTACCTCAGAATCTGTACAGTCCAGAGCAACCTGCCATGGATAAAATAGAGATAAATTAGATGACTTACAAAAAGAAGAGTTGTAAATGTAAGGAAATGGAACTTCATGTAGTTATGCTGATGAACTCTCTTTTCGTAAGTTCATCAGAAAATTCGGAAAAGAGTGGCAAGTTTGGGCAGAAAATAATCAAAACAGGAGAAAGGAAAATGTCCAAAAAAAATATTTTTTTTAAAGAAAATCTGCAAGATAAAAAAAATATACGTTTATCAAGAAAAGCTTTGAAATTGTATATTGGTTTTTACAAAATTAAGGGGGAATCTAGTTTTGGAACTTACAGTTTTTATTCCTTCTGTTATTTTCATTTTCAGAAATTTCTGAAGAGCTAATGTAGAAAGTTAACTTTATGTCATTTTTACATGTGTAAGGGAGGTATGAAAGAAAAAAAAGCCATTATTTTGTTTAATATAAGCATATTAACAGTACCTTGGTTGACATGTTGACTACGGGGGGGGGCGGGGTTGAAGTTGAGAGTTGACATGTTGACTACTGATTAAAGCAAGACCACAGGTTAATACATTTGAAAATATGAATCTACAATATTCTGGAAATTAGATAGATAGATAGATAAATAAATAAATGAATGGTAGACCTTTAGTTCATGCTAGAGTCTTCCTGTGCTAGACTGCATGATCAGTTTCTGATGTGCACAACAGGAGATTTGACTGAGAACAGAAAATTCATTTTTCGTTGTGTGATAATTAAGATCTGAGACAAGCTCTTGAGAATGAACTGATAAAAAAATCAAATAGGAAAAGCACTTAACATTAGAGATTGGTTAGGCAGTTGAGGTCTAGTTTTATCTATCTGAATTGTCACTCAAAATTTGAAGTAAACTTTTAGACCTTTAAGCTGTTCTCTATGGGCATTTTTACACATGTAAGTGCCATAGTGCCAGGTGCTCTGAAAAGTGCCAGGCGCTGCAACGCTTGCAGTTGTATAAGATGCAAAATTTGTGTCAGGAATGAGAACATGACAACGGTAGGCTTTTGAGCTAAAACACATTGAAGGTGCTTTAGTTCAAAAGCGCACCACCGCCATTTTCTGCACAGATGCACATTTCGCCACTTATACTAATGCACGCACCACAGCAGACTCAATTAATCTATGGTGCATCGTGGGACGAAAAAGTATGTGTATAAATGCTCGTTGCCTGGGCCCACCCAGAAATGAAGATTTGAATTACTGGTCAAACAATATTGGGCAAACAAATTCCTAAATATTATCCAAACTTCACCTCCTCCCACCCAGCTTCTCATAGTTTTGCTGAGATCTCCTGAATTGCCACAGCCTAGCCCCACAATTATTATTCAACTGTTAGGAAAGGGGGACCATTGAGGAAGAATCATGATCTAGGTTGGGGTAGGCAAATACAGCCCATGGGCCACATCTGGCCTACCAGGTGATTTCATCCAGCCTGCAGGCAGATGCCCACCAATTCACTATATTTGGTCCAGCCCTAGGCTGTCATTGCTGTGCTCGCATAGGACCAAGCCCCACTCACTCCCATGGGGGCAGTGCATGCTGTAGTCCCACCCTTGCCCATGGGATGGCCCTGACCCCAGCCCTCCAGGGAAGCAGCTGTGGATGGGGAAGGGGCAGTAACAGCGAGCAGGGAAAGTGGTGGTGGCAGCCACAGGCAGAGGGAGGGGAGGGGAGTGGCTGGCAGGTGGGAAGGTAAGGAAGCAGCAGGGGAAGAGCGACAGTGGGAGAGGGGAAGTGGTGTCAGCCACAGCGTCAGGAGGCAGGTAGAGGGGAGTGGCAGTGGTGGCAAGTGGAAGTGAAGCAGCAGCTGGGCAGGTGCATGTGGCCTGTGCTGGTGCCATGGGGCCAGGGCCGGTGAGGATCCAGGGCAAGGTAGCAGGAGCATGGAGCCTGGGCCAGTGAGGGCACAGGGTCTGCCTGGCTCTATTGGAGCTTGCATGCAGCTCCCAGGTTCTCTATCTGAGCTGCACACCTCTGGGTAGAGCCTCACATGGGGGCAGTGGCCCGGCCCCACTCACTGCTATGTACAGGCAATAGGGAACAGTGGGGAGCCCCAATCTATGGAACCAGGCCAGCTCTGCCCCTCTCCCTGCCATCCTGGCTGAGTCCCATGATCTGCACCACCAGCTTCATCATGTGGGGCTCTCCCCAGCGGCACATGGCTAACGCACCCCCCACCATACACATGGCACACCCCCCCGCCACTGTCCCACTCCATATACCCCACAACCCCCACATAGCCACACCCACCCAACCCCACATCCATACACACCGTCCCCTACACCCTACATACAAACATCCACCCACACCCCCATACCTACCCACTTCTCCCCACAAACCCTACACACACATCCACACACCTACACTGTCCCTCACACCCAACATACACACGCACACACATATACCCACTCGTCCATACCCCTACACGCCCCCAGACAGGATTGAAGAGTAAGAATGCATTTTGAGCTATTATGCAATCACCTCTATATATGTGATGCAAACATACACAAAACCGGGCAAAAATATTTTTAAAATAAAATTAAAATGTGTTATTGTAAATGTTTGGATTTTTAATATACTATTTGGGCTTTTTTCTGGTTCTGAGATGGCAAACCCCCTATCCAAAAGGAGTACTTCTGGGAGCAAGGGGAGGGACTTCTTGTGGCAAAGGTCAGGAGTTAGGGGGTGGGACTTACAGTCCCAAGATGACAACCAGGGGACGGGTCATCTGTCAAGGGACAGCGCTACCCTTGTGGCCTTTGACAGCTCACCAAAACTAATTAAGTGGCCCTCCACCTGAAATAACTTCCCATCCATGATCTAGGGCCTTTTGATGCAGGCAGCTCAAGAGAAGAGAACTGGATAAAAACAAATTTGGGGTAACAAACCAGAGAGGAGAACTGAGGAAAGAGATCACACCTGGACAAAGGGGAGACAAGCTACAGTTTTTACCAGGGGATGTAATGGCCTTCAAACAAACACTCACTTGATTCATTCAAAGGAACTTGGCAACCCTGTTCTGGGAGCTTGTCTAAACAAGGTTAATGGACTTGATACAGGATGTGACACTTCTGTATTTATCCTTTCTATCTCTTTGATTACTGCTGTTCAGTGTTATTTAGAAGCTTATGCTGTGCATTACTGAACTCTTCATTCTTTGCCTGCAGAAGCTTTTAAAATGGTTTATGCCACTGAAGAAATCATTTTGTTTTAAGTATAGACAGAGGCACAACATCAGTACTTCTCTCAATGTGTATAGCTTGGGCAATTTTCCTCTGATGAATCTTCGATAGAGCACTTCGTTAAGCCCCATGTCAATTTTATACGTTTGTGATGATTGCCAGGGAACACTTTGAAAAGAGAATACAAGAAAAGCTAAGTTTTAACCTACAGAAATGTCACAAGCTGGATTGAGCTTTGAAAGGTAACTTTTCAGAATTAACAACAGGAGCACAAAATGCTGTACAAGCTAACTGGTTTATAAAAGTAAATAGAGATTTAAGAGAAGCCTTGACTGGAAACTGTAATTCTGAGGTACAAAAAATCCTGGGAAAATTTTATAGGTTTCATGTTTCCTTCTTCTCTGCCCATTCTGCCATGGCTGTGTTAATAGTTATACAGGTATGAAATAAGTTTGTAGCCCTCTCCTGTTTTGGCCTTGTGGGAAGTTTAATGATGAGGAATAGATTCATAGATGTTTGGGTCAAAAGGAACCTTAGCAGATCATCAAGTCCAACCCCCTGCCCTGGGCAGGAAAGAGCACTGGGAGAGTCAGGACTCTCCTAATACTTGTAAATTCCCATTTTTTGATACCCTTGCATAGCATAGTATAAATTTAGTATGCATCAGAGGCTACCTCTCAGATTCAAATGTTGTTTAATTTTTATGCTCTGAAACCTTGCTTTGTAAATTCTGCTAAGAGGGTTTTTTTAATCTTATGGAATGACAGTTAACCATTAGAATAATTTGAGACTTGTACTGAAACTCCATGAACTATTCATCACTTCTTAAAAAAAAAAACCAAAAAAGCAGTGTTTTAATGGTTGTTTTACTATATGTCCTTTTAACTTAGGACAAATATTGCAAATTAGCTAGAGAAATTCAACTTTACTATCTACAATGCAGGTTTATCTTCTTGGTATCATTGATATAATTAAAATACTCATGCAAGTAGGGGAGTTTTTAATAAATAATACTGTATCTGAGTTAGTTTTGCTACCTACATATATAATCAGTTTTGCCTTGCTACATATATAATCAGTCTTAATGGAGTTATCTGCATATTTATGGTGACTATAACCAATGCATTATTCCTTTGAATCAAGCATCTCATTTCATGTTACTAATATTACATCTTTGATATCTCAGTCTTCATCAAATGATGTGATCATCTTTTCTTATCTTCTATTTACTAGAATTTGTGCCATCTTACATTGTTCCCATATGGGACAGAATCAAACACAAACACCTTTACCATAATTAACCGCAGGTTACAGGCTACTACACAATTCTATTTCTTTTCCTTGGACCTTCCACTCCTTAAGAGAGGTTGGACCCCAGAAGATAGCATAAACTGAAGTTGCTTTCTATAGAACTCTTACATTTTGTGCCTGTGTTGCCTGTTAAATTGTCCTTTTCAGTGAACTGGTCCATATCTATTTCAAGAGTCTTGTATGGTAAATAACCAGAGAATCTCATTTTCAGAATGTTTCCAATAAAGCCTAACAGTGAAATATAAATGTAACAAATCTACTCTCTTCAGTGAAGCCTCAGGGCTGTCAAGCCCATCATCATTCTTAGCAGGAAGCAGTACCTGTCAGATGTTTTTAGACAGTGAATACAAAATTTGATTCAAGATGCATTGTTTTCACTCAAAACACTGGTTGAGGGTATTTTGGATAAATTGCCTATCAAAGAGCAGATTGAAGCACATAGAACAAAGAGTGAATAGTCTGGGCAACAAGATATAGGCTTTTGATGGTCCAATTGTGAAGCAAATAGCCTATTTTAGGAGCTATTGAAGGCTTCATTGCACAGAGATCACTAGCAAAATCAGCTCACTCAAAAATGCTTGAGTTTTAAGAATAGGACTCGTTTTTTGTAAAAGAAAGGACAGCTGCAATCTCTCTTCTGTAGCAGCCGTGTGCATTATGCCTTACAGAACAAAAAGGAAGAAGGCAAAATGGAAAAAAGGAATGTGAAGTAATGAAAAGCAGTGTAATCAGTGCATGTTGTTGGCATTTTAAATGTATCTGTTTATGCTTATATGGGAGGACTAGGATTTTATTGATCTTCTGGGAGAAGTACAGATTAAGGATTAAAAGTTTCAGTGAGATATGGGGGACCAGATGAACAAATAGATCCTTAATGATGCCCCTTTCCCCTGTCCCCCACCCCAAAGGTCGATGCTCAAAGCTGGTGCCCTGGTCATTCCACTTTGTTATGCTATTGCCTTCTAGTTTAAGATGTTCATTATCACAATTTGCCAGACATAAACTATAGACTCATGATTTCACACTAGGGATGTAAATATCATTTTTAAATAATCATTTAATCTCCTTTAATTATATCGGTTAAATGATTAACCAATAACACAGCAGCTTGGACACAGCTGCTCCTGGCTTCTAGGGCCCTTTGACTGGGGGGAGGAGAGGAGGTGGCAAATCTAGCCAGACAACACAGCCTATGTGAAGCACTGATTGACCCTTGGCTAAGATGGCCCTGAGCTCTTTAGAAAAGCTGGGAATGGGTATGGAGAACTAGCAGCCCCAACAGTTTTTCTTCATCTTTAATCTGTATAAAGCAGTGTATAAAAGTCTCCAATCCTATTATCCTCCTATCCTTCCTGTTATCTGTTGCCAAGCTCTCAACTTTCCCCATTACTCAATGCCTTCTAGACCGCATTTACTTCCACTGTAACTCTTAAAGATTCCTTATTTTAACCATACTTTTCTCTTGCTCCTTTCTGTCACCATACAAGAGTGCTTCTGTGTCCTTGCTCCTGACAAGACAAGTAAGCTGCGCTTGCCCTGTATCTGAATTCCTTTTTTCACTTTAATTCTTCAGTACACTCTCTGCTTTTTCAGATCAGCTCTATTTTGGCATTTGCTCTCTCTACTCTGCGGAAATGGTCCTTAGCAACATCTTTAATTTTCCATTTCCCATCCTTCATTTCTGATATTATTTACTCACACTGTGAAGCCCCAGCAAAGATCAGAACCACATTGTTCTAGGTGCTGTAAAAAGATGCCCTTGTCCTGATAAAAACAGATTATAAACAATAAAAATTAAAGATGGCATGAAAATGTTACCATCACCATTTTACAGATGGACAGTCTTTCTCAAGGGACACACATGTCAGTCACCAGAACTATCAGCCCCAGGATTCTGGCATGAGAAGGGGATGAGGGGTAAGGAAATGAGCCAGGCTGAAAAGAGCAGCCCCACATCCCCTGTCTGTGGCAGAATGTGCTGCTCAGTGTGTGAGGGTTGCTGGGTGGCAGGAGATGGCAGCAGGAATGGGAGTCCCTGGAATAGTCACAGGTGCCATTTGTCCCTGCGATCAGGGTACCAGGCAAGGGGAGGAGTGAGCATTTAAATTCCTTGCACAAGAGCCACCACACCTTTAAAAGGATTTCATATCACCCCAGTTGAGAATTCCTTGGTTAGACAAATCCAGTATGTTACCACTTTACAGTAGTTTCCAACCTCCTGTGTTCTTCAAGTATTTTGTGTTCACTTCAAGGTCCTGTTTATTATTATTGGGACAATTCATCAGCAATCTTATTTGCACACTGTAGATTTGCTCCTTACAATCAGCAAAATGGAGGTTGAGTCTAGTTCCATCATTTAGAGAGAATTTCTTTGATGAAACTCAATTCCACTTGAAATCAAAAATAAAGTGCATCTCTCTTGTAAGTATCCAGTAGCATTTTTATTCTTTATTTTGGTTTACAAAAGCCTTCAGAGTTACTGTTTCTAAGAATATTATAAGGGCCAGATCCAAAATGAAATGCACATAGTCAAAGCCAAAGTAAACTAAAACTTTTAGCCATGGCAGCACTGCCTATAATGAAATTCAGATAAAAGGAAAGGTGTGGGAATAAATAGGCATGAATTAACTGCTACTAGAAACAGAATTAATAGTAGTCAACCTTTGCATGAAACTATCTGCCTTCAAACACTTGATATTGTATTTCAAATAATTTTGCCTGGGAAGGAAGTTCTAGTAAATTTTTGCAGTCATGGGCACTTGAAAATTATTGACAAGTTCGAGGGAATTCAAAAAATGGCAACTAACGTAAGGAAGGGTCAGGGGAATTTGGCATGTGGAAAAAGATTTAAGGTGCAGTGTCACTCCTTTGGTCATACAGTCTCCTAGTACAACTCTAGTCAGTTTCTGGTATATAACCTAAAGCATGGTAAAGCTTTTCAAACTCCATTTTTCATTTTCATTTAAAGCTCCTTTAACCTGCCCCTGACTTTTTGTTTCAATACATTGTACACTCAGTGTCCCCATTTTGGCCTCCTCTTTTCCCTACTCTGATGGTTCCTTTTACCAATCCATCAGAACTGCTTCCGCCTTTCTTCCTCATGCAAGGTCCTTGCCCCTGTCTTCTTCTTTCAGGTGCCTGTCTTCCATCACTTTATGCAGTGTTTCCATTCTGTTCTGCCTCTGCACTGTTTTCCTCTTTCCATTATCTCATTAGTCTGACTATTTACTAGATGGTATTGGTATTCACCTCATCACTGAATTTTATAATGATCTCCTACAATGACTCCTGTGGTGTCTGCATTCAAATCAGTCCCTGAGCATTGTCTCCGAAGTGTTCCTCCACCCTGCTACACCTCTGGCAGCAACTCTTGTTGGTCATGGCTGAGCTATAGAAGTATCTCTATCAAAAGAAAGTTCCTCAGTTGCACAGGCAGTGCATAAGTACTGACAGTGGAGGGGCACAACTCCCCACCACTGCCACTGCTGGTGGGTGTTGGGTCCAGTCGGGCTCCAAACCCACACACTGCCATTGGCACAGAAATCACACCACTGCTGCCACCACCCCCAGTGCTGCTGAGCCCTGACTCCAGCCAGGCTGCAGCCCCGCACCTACTGTCAGTGCAGAAATTGGGGGGGGGAGGCGGTACTTCCCCGCATGCTTCTCCAATGCATCATCAATACTTGGTTGCTTTCTCAGGGAGTAATTTCTTGCAGCTTGCTTGCATTTGGGTGACAAGCAGCTCTGATTATGAACCCACATCACCTGCTGGAAGTCTCCCAACTTGTAGACATTCAGTCTGGAGCTGTACATAAGAATTTGAAGCCCAAATTCTTAAACTACCTGAAGGGGGCCTAGAAATACATTTTCAAACATGTAGAACCTTATATAGTATCCTATACCCCAGTAAATCTGAGTTTACCAGGAAAATTAATAATGAAGCGGACTATGAGTCTCTGGTGGGACTCTACCCATGACTGGGCGGTACACAGTGAGGGCTATAAGCTATACAGAAAGGATAGAGTGGGGAGGAGAAGGGGAGGGGTTGCACTCTATGTCAAGGCGCGTTATACATCAGCCCTTATCAAAACGGAATCAGAGGAGAAAAAGTAGAAGGATTGTGGGTTAGGATACATGGAGGTCAAGGGGAAAGACTATGAGAAGAGACTAGGGCACCTGGACCTCTTCAGTCTGTGCAAGAGAAGGTTGAGAGGCAACCTTGTGGCTGCCTATAAATTCATCATGGGGGTGCAGAAGGGAATTGGTGAGGCTCTACTCACCAAGGCACCCCTGGGGGTCACAAGAAATAATGGCCATAAGCTAGCAGAGAGCAGATTTAGACTGGACATTAGGAAGAACTTCTTCACAGTTAGAGTGGACAAGGTCTGGAATGGCTCCCAAAGGAGGTGGTGCTCTCCCCTACTCTGGGGGTCTTCAAGAGGAGGTTAGACATCTGGCTGGCGTAATCTGAACCCAGCACTCTTTCGTGCCTATGCAGGGGGTCGGACTTGATGATCTATTGAGGTCCCTTCCGACCCTAACATCTATGAGTCTATGAAATACAATGCAAAATCCTCCCAAAAACTCACAGCTAAGCCACTTTTCTGAGTCTAAATCAAGTAAAATGGTTTCTCCTTATCTATTCAGTTCTGTGTGTAAGCAGTTATTACAATTTTTCTTCTTTAAACATTAAAGAAATCAATAAATCTAATTTTAACAAGAGCTTCTTCAGGAAGTGCAGTTAGCTACTGGACCAGAGCAAACATGAGTTAACTCACTGAAGACTGAGGTGAGATTTCTGTCTTTGTTACAATGATTAGAGTTGCTTTTTTTTCTTATATACCAGTGTGCACAAGATTACAATTTGGCCTAGCAGGATTACTTGCTAGACAACAGGATTTAGCCCTCAGAAAAAAGCTTAAATGAAATGCCTAGTAGACTGTGACCTGTTCAGGACAGGGACTATTTTTTCCACACTTTGGGTACCACTGCAATCTAAACAAGAGATAAAAGAAAAGATGACAGCCATGACAGTTAACAGGTCAGTAGAATTAAAGTTTCTAAAACAAAATAAATATATCTCCTGCTGTCATCTATATCTAGAGTCTTCTGCAGCATCTTCCTTCATTTGAAATGAAGATTTCTGTTTCTTCTGCCTCAAATACTCTTCAGTCTGCCCTCTGCCTTGGCAGATATGAGATTTCCATTTGGTTTAATTATTTTTTAGGGAGCCGGTCTGAATTTTAGCAGGTTAAGAACAATCTGGCCCTATATCCAAATAGTTTTAACAGCCAGCTTGCTCCACAGCCATCTGATAAATAATTCCTGTCTTGTGTAAACTGTCAGTTTCAACGCCAAATTTATTATTCCAGTTAAAAATAATACATTTTGTTTTGTATGCATTTTGAAAAAAAACACTGCTCTAAAGCTGTTTGCTGAATGTTATTAAAATTGTGTGGTAGCTCATTCATAACTGTTGACAATGGGATGCTGAACAGAATACAAAATAGTGTCAACAGCATAGAGATGAACTGTGCAACTAGCAGCTGACTGTACTATCAATTGCATAACTAGGGATGGGCAAGTGGGGTACCAGCCCCAGGCACCAATTTAAGAGAGGTGACATAACCTCACCGTCATAGAGCCTGTGCCCTCGCAGAAAAAAACAACCCTTCAGTGTTGCTCTTTCAGTTGCAGCAGCCAGGTACTATAAGAACAACTGAGGCAGACAGGGCATGCAGCAGTAGCTGAAGCAGCAGCAGCTGGGGACTGCCGTCTTGGAGTGCACACCCACTGGCACTCTCCTCATCCTTCCCCACGCTTCGACAGGATGTGCCCAAGGCATCAACCTTGATCATCAGCCCTCTGCTTACCATAATGCTGCTATATAGTGAGACTCTTTTAAATAAAGACTTCAGATGTGAAATAAACACCATCCTATTTAATACTGTTTGTTTTAGTAGTGTTAGTTCCAGAACTGACCTCAAGAATCATTCCTAACATTATCTCTTTTGAAGTCCATTTTATAAAATAAAATGGCCCATTACACTGCATGTTTTGAAAAAGTCCATCAGAAAGGCAGAAGCATCTTGTCACTTTGTCAAAAGCATTAGTATTATTATTGGTTATTTTCATAATGGCCAAAATAGCACCATAATGATTTCAAAATACCAGCCGACTAGGAGATGATATCATTTCAGGCTAAATAGTGCATGAATTGATGGTTAATATTTCCAGAATTTTAGAACAGGTTAATTAGATGCCTACTGGTTTGTAACATTTTAAAACATGCTTTTCCATTATCTTTAATTTAAAAAAAACTCTTTTACTATCTTGTGTACTATATTGCTTATATTCCACTGTATTAACCTATGTGGTTTTTACAACAGCAGGTTTTAACTGGTATGGTTTGTGCCCTAGGCAGACTGTTCTGAAAACAGGTGGGATGGGGACCAAGAGTGAGGGGGAGTGCCACTACATACTGGAAGGGAAGGGAGCACCCAAGAGCAGGGCAGGAGTCTTACTTACTCCAGAGACTCAAAAGTCCCTGGCTGCTGCTATTACACTTTGGCTGTTGCTGCCCTCAGGGAGGAGGGGAGTACCCCTACTAAGGTGGGCTGGTGCTCCATTCACTTCCCCTATATTACACTACTGCTCAGCAAACACAAATGAAGTTGCAAATATACACCTTGTGCTTTTAAAGATCTCCATTTTTTTCTTTCTGGTACATCTACAGGGTGATAGATACTTTCCAGACTTATAATAAGGCATGGTTCCTGGCCTGAAGTTTTTATCGCTCATCCTTTTCCTCCCACAATATGTATTCTGGAAAAGATAGATCTTTACTAATTTTTCTTGCTCAATGTTTTCTACTTTATATTGCAACTTTCTATCCATCAGTGGCATACCAGGGCAGGGCAATGGGGGCAGCTGACTTGTAAGGCAGGGGGAGTGGATGGAATAGGAAAAGCAGCTGCTGGAGCAGTCGCATAATCATGCCAACAGCACAGTGGCAACTGAAAATCGCTGCTACCCCCCTATGTGTTGCAGCTGCCCCAGGGGCCCTTCCATTTCATTATGACTCCATCTAATAGCTGTTGCATGTGTGCTTATCTTCCCTCAAGATCAGCTAAGTGACTTGTGCTTAATTATTATATCTTCTAGTCACACTAGGAGGCCTTGATGGAGCTTGGAGCCCCATTCTGGTCAGCGCCTTACAAATGCATAAAATAGAAACAGTCCTTGATTCCAAGATCTTATCTCTGAAATAGACAAGCCAAGTAAAGGATGTGTGAAAGGAAGTAGCATTTTCCCAGTTTACAAATGGAAAACCAAAGCATAGAGAGATTAAATTATTTATTCCTAATTGCTTATGAGGATGTCTGTGACTGGTGCAGGAAATGAGTCCCAATCCAGTGTCCTAAGCAGAAGATTCTGCTTTCTGTCCACCACCTATCTGAGAGAGGGATGGGAAGGATCTGTTCCTACACTTAGATGCACAGTAGCTGCCTTTGAGCTGTGATTTGTGCAAGCTTATACATCTCTAATTCAGTTTGTCTATAAGGTGCACCTCCTCCCTGCTTCTGGTTGATACAGTTCAAGTCTAGTGCCCCTTGAACGTAGCAAAGCTGGTGGACTGGCAATGGTGGTAGTTAGTTGTTCCCTCCCCTCCACTGTCTACAGTGCTAGTTTGGAAACCTGCCTTGCTGCCCAAGGGAGGAAGTGGGTTTATTTGCCCTTCTGCTCCATAGGAATTTGCTCTTAGTACACTCAGGAAATTTGTAAGCAGTTGTTGAAAATCACATTTCTCTTATGCAGTATATAGAATCATAGAAGATTAGGCTTGGAAAGGACCTCAGGAGGTCATCTACTCCAAGCATATAAAACAGTATGCCACAGTGAGAAGTTGCCTAAGACTACCTGAAAAATCAGACCATATGTGTGGAGCAGTTACTGAGTTTAAAAAAAAATACCCGTTTTTCTTAGGAATTTAATCAATTTGTTTTCTGTTATCCCTAGCTATTAGAAATGACCTTGTAGTTTCTGCCTCAGGTCTCTCACTAATAGGAGAGCATTCATTCTAATTCCGTGTAGTCCAGAAATTAGTCTTTACCCTATATCTCCTTGTTGCTGCAGTTTTTGAGAAATTTTGCTCTACTTGCTGCTACAGCTTGGTCAGTAGCATTCTCATCTCTGAGAAAAAAATTGCATTGCTTCATCAAGCCCTGCACTAGGCTATGACCTTATGCTTGATGCCTACCCTGTAAGAAGAAGAGCATACTGCTCAAGGCAAGAGTCCTATCCTTCTTTAATGACTGTAATTTGCAAGCCTATTAGATAAAAAAAAAAAATTACCAAACAGTTTTTTCAGGTATAGCTAGGACTGAAATCCATCACAGCTGTGATAGCACATAACTGAGTGAGCATACAGGAAGGTCCATTTTCTAATCCACATATTAGATGTCTACATATAATCTTTTACTGTGCTTGAGTCTCTGCAAACAATTAGCTTAAAAGTGGATGTGTGGTCACAGAATCACAGATTTACAGAACATTAGGGCTGGAATGGACTTTGTGATATCATCAAGTCCAGCCATCCTGCTCTGGGCAGGAAAGACTGCTGGGGTCAAATAACCCCAGCAAGGTGCGCGTTCAGTCTCCTTTTGAAGATCTCCAGGGAAGGTGTCTGCACCACTACTAGGAGTCTATTCCAGAGTCTGCTCACATGAACTGTGAAGAAGTTCAGGCTTCAGCAGCCCCAGGAGAAAATAAAAATAGCTCCAGCCCAGGTGGCCTGAGAGCCTTAAAATTCTGCTCACAACTTTTTAGTGACTTCATGTTAAGGCTAAGGTTATAATGTATATTTTGGTCTCTCCAATATAATCTCATAGCCACATTCAAACAAAAACCTAATACATAAAAAGTATAAATGTTAGTGAATAAGGTGTTATTTTAACTTATTGCCTTCACTATAGTTTTACAAGTTGTTTCATGTTATCATGGAATGAGTTTGGAAAATTAGTTGGGCTGGTTTGAACACACAAAATGTGTGCATAGGCTTTGGTAAGAAATGGGGTTTGACATATACACATTTAAATCTGCAAATTACACTAACAGACACGGAGTTGTGTATAACTTTGATCACAATATTTTGTAAGCATCTCATTTTATATGCTTTATATTTAAAATCTCATTGAAAAACCTGCTGTACCTTTAGTACTCTGTATAGGGTAAAGCTACCTGTTTGTACATGCAGATTTTGTTGGCCTTCCTTAGGTACTGGTGTTTGAAACTTGGCTGCTTGTCACGTACTGGGATGTGGCATGGCATCATTCTGTTTGATACTATGGTGGGAATAGGAACAGGAGTACACTAGCATTTTTTCAATCAGACAGCAGCTCTTGCTTCAGACAGCAGGTATTCAATGTGAAACAGGTGCTGAAAGAAGAGGAAGCACAGCAGTCCATGAGCCATCTGTAATGTTAGATGATTTTTCAGGATTATTCTGTGGAAGAGGCATCTCAAATTCTATGTTTCCAGTCCCAAAGGCAATCATTCTCCCTATTCTTGTGAAGAATCTTCCCCTAGGCAGCACAATAGGGATAACAAAACTCATTTCAGTCTCAATTTAAGTTTAATTCCCAGCTGAAACTTGAAATGAGGCTATAATGAACTTGAACTTGCACTACTGATTATCTCATGCATGCTTATAAAATTGTTCAGATACAGTACTGGTATTTTCCAGACAGAATTCCACTCTGAAGGTGTTCTTTTCTTTTGAGCAGATTAGAAAGGAGAAAGTTGCTGCTCTTAAGTGTCGTTACAGTGAATACAGGAAGAGAATCCAGAATTCATTGTTTTATTTTATGCTTAAATCAGGCTTCTGTAAATACATGTGAACATCAAAAGAACACTTGTAAAATAGAATAATCTGTATGACTAATTTGGCATAGGGGTTTCTGGGGAAAAGGGAGTTGTCAGAACAATGAAGGACAAAGATTTTGCTAATTTTCCTCTCCCTGCTAAAGAGAGGAAGATAAAAACAAAGTTATTATAAGATATAATTTTGAGACAGAACTTTCAAGTTAGGCTTTCATGACCATACACATGCAATCTCTGGTGTGCAAAGAAATCTGGCACATACTGTGATTTTCTCCTGTACCCTGGAATTTGGCTCTGTGTTTGCTTTTGTGGCAGATACATTAACTATACGCAAGGGTCCAAAATCTTTCATCTGGTACAAATCAGCATAGCTATAGTGAAGTCAATGGAGCTACACTAATGAACACTAGCTGGTAATCTTACATAAAATAGATACACTCACCTCATTATTGCATGATGACACATGCTGTATTATATCAAAATGAAACAAAATTGGCATTTATTATCAAAGCAAATATCAACATGTATGGTAAAACCATAATGCAGTACTCTAGCTCACACTGGGAGTTGGGCCAACCAAAACAGCAGAATCAAGTCCTCCTAGCTGGCTCCCTTTGCATTTTTTCTTCTATACGAAGCAAATTTCAAAGGCAGATGAGAATCTAGCCTGTCATGTTACTGGGAACAGTGCCTTATCCCAGCCTGCTCCCCAGAAGCAGTCTGCTAAATTAATCTTCTTTCCTTGGGTTGGCTTTACTGAAGAAAAACATGAGATACATTTTCTCCCTAAGCTTGGCTACCTGCTTTGGCACCTCCTATGGGTCATCCCACCTCACTTCAGTTCAGGTGAAGTATTGGATCATGTTGACCTCCTGGAACTGTAGTGACCTTTTTTCTAACTATGATCAACAGCTGCTAACATGGTGGGCCATTTTATGCAAACTCTCCCACTTTGTCACTTACCACTGTATTATAAGGTATATTAAGCATTTAGGTTCTATCATAAATGAAACACTACATTACCATAATACCTACTTTTGAAGCTGTTGTACAACTCAAAATACAGATACTAAAACTAATTGAACTAAATGAACCTCCTCTGTGTTCTAATCTTTGAATAGAACAATGTTTTTGTAGAGGTTTTTTATTATTATAAAGGTTATTAAATGAAACACACTACAAGGAGGAGGCAAAGTTGAATGATCTTTTCTTGCAAAAATAGAAATTTGAACTTTTTACAGTGTACTCCACTGGGCATGAAGCACTAAGAGAAATAGAAAATTTTAGCCTTGCCACAAAATTTAATGTATTATACCATATCGTAACAGAACCATATCGTAACCATATCTAATTCAGACAATTGCTTGCTTATAATTTTTTCCCTTTAATTTTTCATTGCAGTGAGAAGTCAAATTAGTCCTTTTAAAATATGCTGGTGATTCTTTAGTCAAACAAGCATCCTAGTGTGGTTCCTCATCCAGATTTACAGCATTTAGGGTGCTGGAAAGAGGTTTTGAAAAGGAGCCTGCCTGGTACAGTATTTCAGTTCAGTGTCCAAGCAGTAAAATTGATAAAGAGGCTAAGATGAAATGTATGACTCAATAATGGGCAGCAAGGTATGATCCAAAAGAGACATGCAAAAATCATAAAATGGATGAGAGTCAGAAACACTTGTAAATTATGCTACCTTTTGCAAGAAATGCCCCGTGTTTCTAAAAGGATATTTTCTTCTATGAAAATAGCAGTCCATGAGGAGACAATTCCTCTTGGAGAAAGTGGATGAAATTTATGTCTGCACCCTTTCCCTCTAAAGATCTGGCTTGTTCTAGTCCTCTGTCCCATGAAGGGGTTGTGGCACATTGCATTACTTTAAAAGGTTGTGCCATTGGGCAAATCTGGCTGAGCTTTTACCAACATATGTCACAAATAAAAATGGGACCCATCTTTTTTATCTTTGTTATGTGCAATTCCAGCAGAGCTCTTAATTATATATATATTTTTTCATCTCTCTGCAATATTGTTTGAAAAAATGATGTTGTGACAGCCCCTCAGCTGCATATGTGTATTGTTTAGGTAGAAAATAATACACCAGTATGGGGAAATATTCAATAAAGAGCAGTTTAATATGGGTGACAGAGCTGTGTGCAAGTTTAAAAAAATGTGTGGGGGGAATAGAAAAAGAAAATAGAGGCCCTTCTTTTGACTATCCTCATTGCTTTCCTTGACATGTCCAGCTGCTTCTGTTTAATGGTAGGTAGTCTTTAAGTTCAGTTTTAGAGAACTGGGAACTTTTCCCCACCTGTTTATATTAAACTGGGGAAATGAGATTCTTTTACAAACTAAATTTTACTTTTGTTTCAGTGCATTCTTATTTGAGTACTAGGTATTGACATGAATGTCATCCTCACGTGGTATATAAAAGCCAAGTACATATCTGTTATTGTACTTTTGTGATCAATTGGTGTACTTCCCAAGCAATCTTCACAGAGTTAGTATCCTCCCAGCATCTTCTCTTGGGAACAGCTTGAGGAAGGAGAAAGTATGTACATGTGTGGAATGGAGGGATGCTGTAAGGAAAAGGACATCATTTACTTTTCAGACTTAGAAAACTGGAAAGAGATGGATCTGTTGATCACTATATAACTGTGAAAATAGTTGTTGACTTCATAGGGATGTGGATCATATCCCTGTGGGTCCTGCTAAAAGAACCTTTATTTAGCATTCAGAGAAGGGACAGATCCAGAGTGGGGGTGGCAGTGCAGTCGCACACCCCTTTAGCTGTGTGCCACATGTAGTGAGCTCATTGCAGGTGTCAAGAGGTCTGCCTGGTGTTCCTGCCTTCAAGCAGCCCCAGAATCCAAGGGGTGAGGCGGCTGCTGTTTTCTCTTCCCCAACCTTCTCTGACTCCTCCTGATTCAGCATTAGAGGAAAGGAGGGGATGAGCAGCCTCTGCTTTTACCCAGCACCAGAGCCAGGGGCTATATGCTGCTGCCACTTGTCCCTCCCCTCCTTTCCCCTGCTGCTGAATTCAGCAAGAGGGAGAGGGAGGAGACAGGGGAACAGTGAACAAAAGGAGGCTCTGGAGCTGCTTGAAAGCAGGGACTCCAGCAGCCCCTGCTCCAACCAGGTGGTGAGTCCACAGAGCACATGGCACATCAGAGCAAGAGCTTTGCTGGCATGCCGGTGAGCTCTGAAGGCTCTGTGATATCCAGAATCACAGTAAGGGGTTGCGGCTGTGCCCCTTTTAGCTACAATACATATGCAGTGCACTTTTTTTACTGCATCTGTGCCACATTGCTTGTGGACCACATTGCTGAAAGAGGGGTGGTTGCACCCCTATTGCCATGATCCTGGATCCACTCATGGTTCAAAGAGATGGCTAGTAATGAGGTCACAATGAAACACCACTGTTTAATTGCACTTCTTCTTTAAGGAAAAATACCTAGACCATACTGTCGGGGCTGTTGGTTGTAACCATGTTGGTCTAAGGACATAGGCAGACAAGGCTCTTTCAATAAATGTGATATCTTTTATTAGACCAACTAAATAGTTGGAAAAAGTGTACATTGCAAGCTTTTGGGCACAAACATCCTTCTTCAGGCATAGTTTGCATATGGGCTGCTTTTTCATCCAGGAGAACACAAAACAACAGCAGATTCTTCTGATGCCTGAAGACAGGTGTTTGTGCCTGAAAGTTTGCAAAGAACAATTTTTCCAACTATTTAGTTGATTTAATAAAAGATATCACATTTACCCAAAGAACCTTGTCTGCCTAGACTATATTGTGGTATGTTATAAGCAAGGATCTGCATTTTAGAGGAGAAAAACCTGGGAAGCCACATGTTTCCCTTTATAGGCTGACAGAGTTCCTTCCTCCTGCAGGAGTGGGAGGAGGGCAATCAGAGGCATGGGGGCGCCATGTACAAGTGTGCGTGCACACATGCATGTGGCTGGTAGATCTAGACAGAATGGTGGAGAGCAACTCCCTTCAGGTAAGCCTATAGCAAGAGATGTAAGCGACATGTGGGGGGACACATCGTGGGGCACAACTTGTGGGGAGATTGAGGTGGCGGCAGTGGCTTGCACTGATCCTGCAAGGTGAAGTAGGGGAGTGGAGCAGGGGTAGTGGTTGGTAGCTGGGGCTGGGGGCACTGCCCAACTGGGACATTGTCTGGGGGCTGGGGCCCAGCTGGGGAGTGGGATGTAGCCATAGGTGGTTCATCCCAGGACAGGAGTGGGGAGGGTGGCTCCCCATGGCTGCATGTAGTCGTGGGGAGGGGTCAGAACCATAGACAATGCTTGGGATGGACAAGAGACTTTCTAGGGTGAGGAAAAATAAATGGTTCATTAGGCAAACAGTATCAGAAATTAACTTTTTTTTTGCTGTGAATCTATCTATCCCATTGTTCTTCATGTTTTATATAAAATATTGCATTCTAAACTGATATCATACCTGGGAAAGCATTATTCATTGCTTCAGACACCCCTAATAGCCTGTCAACATTAATTTGCATACCTGTTTGGCAAGTGGAAAAGTTGGACTGCAAACATACACCACCAACTTTGTTTTAATCAGTGTAACTGCTATTCCTATACTTTTATGCCAAGAATACTGTACGAGGCTAGTTTAGGGCATTTCTGCTAACCATGTGATTTAGTCATGTTGTAGGAGAGTTAAAAGGATATTATTAATCTAACAGTACGTAGTGTGTAAGCTCAGCTCTGCATACTGTGTACCATTAATAAGATAACAAGACAAGCCTGTAGCTATGCAGCGATAATTTTAATTTTTTCTACTTAATTGAAGCTTTTGTATTTTACTGATTGTGCTTAAACTGTGCATAGCAACTCATCATAGAATTCATTTTTTAACTAACACAGGATTAACTGCTAGTAAAGTGAGACATGCAAAAGTCAGTTCCCCTAAAACTTCCTAGTTAGGCTTGAGCTGAGACTGTATGAAACTGCTTAGTTTGATTTTGACTGAAGGCCAATTTAGAGTCAAGTTATGAAAGTTGCTGAGACCTTCTTAAAGACAGTTCTGCTGCTTTGTCTAAATGTGCTTGCTTGGCTGCCAGAAAAAAAGAATTTAAATAATTTAAAATAATCAATTTAATGTATTCTGACAGTACAGTTAATGTGCGCCAAAATGGGAAAATAACCAACCTAGCCAGAAACCCATAATACCAAGTACTGTGACAGCTAAGAACATAGCATTAAACAAGAGAACAAAGAAAGCAATCTGCTCTGTCCAGAACAGGTGGATACAATTTTTCATAGTTTATGAGGCACGGGCAAGTATGAGAGGATTCTGAATGCTGACATCTTGCAGTGCCCCAAACTGCAGCATCATGGCCAGTAAGGTGAATGTGGGATATATTACAAGATAATGGAAGATCATTATCATTTATTAGAAATTAAAAAGAAAGCAGAATCCCTCTAGGGTTGCCATTGTAATAGGCACTTGTGGAGATGAAGGGTTTCTAATAACCAGCCTGTGAGCTGTTGGAAGACAAGGAAAAAGTCCATCTAGTCTGAGCACCTGATTTCTGGCACACAGACAATCAATCCAAACACCTGAATTATGTGAATGACACTGATGTTATTCTTGAAGTGGTAAAAAAAACAACTTTTGGTTAAGACATTAGTGTCTATGGCAGACACTATAATAAAATGCTCTTCCACGCCACAAGCCTCATCCCCAAGTAGATGAACTAAGTGACATGCAAGACAAAGACCACTCTGATTTAAGTCAAGTTGAGCATCTGTATTGGTATAAAGAGACTTAAAAATGGGAGGATCCAGGGGTGACTTCCAGCAAAGCCCAGTTTGATTTTCTGTTTGAGATATTCCAGATATTTAAAAAGACAAATATTTGCCATAAAATGTTTTGGGTTTTTTTTTACTCAAGTATCACAACTTTCCCCCCAAAATCAGCTGTCCAAAATTGGAGTGTATATCTTAAGCAGGGTGGCTGAGTTTCCTGAACTGGAATAGAAATACGGTAGAATAGAGCAACCAGACACTATGGCTTATGGGTGCTGCTTCTCCCTGTGGCTGCAGTGAGCAGGGCTTGAATCCAGTATTAACCTGCTCATAGTCACTAATAAGGCAGTAGCTTTTGGCTGGAGAGTGAGAGTTGGTAGCTGAGGGCGAGCAAGCTGCTGCTGCATGCAGTCTGTAGTAACTTGAGAAGGCTTGGGGTATGGAAACCACACTTTATTATTTACAGGAGATTATATAAAAAAAAAACTGTTTACAGTAAAGATGGAAGAGTCTTGCTACTGCCCTCACAAGAGTTTGGGGCCTAGCCTCATTGCTGTCTTGCCACAGCACAAAGTTCCTGCTGCATCACCTAGAACAAGAGCACTCAACCTCCAGCCCATGGGTCAAATGCAGCCTGCTGAGCCATGGCATCCAGCCCGTGGGGCTCCCCATGGGTCAGGAAATTTGGTGGCAGGGAAACAGTGGCAAATAATATTGCCACAACTCCCCTGCTGCCAAATTTCCAAGCTCCATGGGATGGGGCCATGCGCCTTCCCCAACCCTCCATGTGGCCAAATCAGGTCCATGGTCCATGCCTTGCCCCCTTACCCTTGTGTGGCTGGATCAGGCCCAAGCTATGCATCACTCCCTTCCCTCTCCCCCCCCACCCTCCCCAACACAGCCAGATCAGGGCCCAGCCCTTTCCCCTGTGCACAGTCATATTACAGCCAGGCCATACTCCCTTTCTACCACATACCCAGATCAGGGCCAGGCCATATTCCTTCTCTGCCCCTGCTGCCACTTCCCCCATGGCTGGATCAGGTCCTGCCTTACTGCCCCATATACCACATAATGCCTACAGGCCAGATCCAGCCTGTGGATGGACTGAGCACCGTCTTTCTGGTCTGAGTGGGGAAAAGGTTGGGCACTACTAACCTAGACTTTCTCCTGGAAAGATGCACTTTTTTGATACTTTGTGTATGTCACAAAGCCAGCCATGACTGGAAAAAATCTTTTTTTCTACCTTCTGCCTTCCAGAAACAAGATGCATGTTTTACTTGGGGACACGTTACATGCCAAAAAATACAATATACATTTTCTATCTGCAGTGGGAACAAAGAACTTCTCTTGAATTTTCATAATCTTCCAAATTAAAGGAAACTGCATTGTAAGTTTCAGGATTTTCTTAGGAAAATACCCCTTCCTCTCACCCCTGCACCACATTCTCAGTGGTGGTTTATACAGAAATGGGGTGGAAGGCATCACAGGGATCCACACATACTTTTCTGGGGCTGTCTTAGGGGCATGTTTGAAGACAGGAACTGCCATCTGGCAAATTTCTTTACATGTCCCTGTTCTCAGGAAGCTCTCTGGAATCCCCAAAATAACAAACAAGTGGTACTTCTTCTACCATGAAGTGCCAGCTCTCTGCAGTAGTCTTCCAGTCGGCAGTATCCCAGGCTGTTATACTACCCCTGGCAGAACAAGGGTTAGCCACTGCTTCTGTGTTCATACTACATCAGACAGCATGTTTTTTTTCCAGTTTAATCCTGATTTTTCCCATTAACCACTACCCTCTTATTATCTGACTATCCCAAGTAGAAGTTGGACGCTGTCCAACTTCTAAGTGGCCAGGGGCCACATGCCACATGAACCACTTACCTACTGAACTACTCTGCCTTGTTACCAGATTTGCCCATCACTTTGGGGTGTGCTCATTTATTAAGGGTATGTTTCTAGGGTCTTGGTAATTCTATCAATGTGCTGCTTGTGTTACTTGTGTTTCTATATGGAGCTGTATATCTCCCTTCTGTAGCTGTATAGCTCCACCCCCAATGGAGCTATCTTGCAGTACTCAGTTTCAATGGGGCTGGGTTCCTCCAGTCACCAAATCAGTCATGCACACAAACACACACAGATTAACGTGACACGCCTGACCTGGCCGGGTTGATCAGCATGGACAGGCTGACACCCTCACATGCCAAGAATCAGTTCATCAGAGCAACAGTAAACTGCAGTCAGACACAAGCACACAGTTAAACAGAATACCTCTGAATCCAGCTGGGTGTCCAGCTGACACCCTCATGGGCCAGCATTCAGTTCATTAGGGCATGTCTGAGCCAAACTGGGTCAATCAGCCTGTACAAGCTGATCTCCTTATGTGTTTCAAACTCAGCACGTCCCACTCTTTAGCCTCTTGATGAGCAGACCCCACAGTATTTTTGGGCTTCACAGGGATCTTTAGCTTAGGTGAAAGAAGCGTTGCTGCAGAACAAGTGGGGAAGGAGAAGTAGTGAAGGAAAAATATACCCAGTTACCACCAGTTTGACTATAAAAGTTATTTATTGCTAAGTATATGAAATATATAATAGCACTAGTAGTAATAGACATGCAAAGGAAAAACAAACACAAACAATCACAGTATTACCCTGGTTTCACTAAGTATTTGGGGAAACTTAGCTCAAGCTTAACTAATATAGTTCAGGTTCAGAATTTTATGCTCTAAAGAGAAAAGAGAGAGAGCGCTGGGATCTCACCAGTCCAAGGCACTCGGGTTGCAAAACTGACCAGTTAAAGTTCTCAGCTTGATCCGTGAAGGGAGACGACAGTGGGTGGTGTGAGAGAGACTTCTCCTCCTGAAGCACCCGCACTGCTGCTTTTTACAGATTTTTATACCCTCAGTTCAGCTTCTTTCAAGCATTCTCAATAGTGTAAAAAATTGCCTTTTCTATTGACAAGGGGTTGTCTGGTTTGGAACATCTCAGGAAACTGATTGAAAATCAAGAAACGCATAAGATTAGGGAGTAACCAGACACTTAGGAGTCAGGGTTTGGGATTTTTACTTGTGAACAAGCCTCAGCTTAGCATGA
>NW_017729030.1:44641388-44641835 GCF_001723915.1 Gavialis gangeticus | reverse complement strand
ATCCTGTGTCAGGGTTCCCCAAGAACATGGAGCTGAGCGGTGCTTGTCCCACTCTGTCTCCCACACCTTCCCCCTATGCTGCATGCATGTGCACCCCACCCTTGGATCTCCTGCTGCACTGCACTACACAGACTCTGCCAGCAGTCCAGGATGCATCATGCCACCCACCAAAATGGAGGCAGAAAGTAGAAGTTGGAGGAGGGAGTGGGAGCCCAGAGACCCTGCTGCTTCAGCCAGAACAGTATTGGAAGTGGTGGCCAGTTTGGAGCCTGGAGGCTGCAAACTAACCCCTCACAGACGCATGCAGCCGACAGGGCCGCCAATTAGACAGCTGTGGTATACTGTGCACTCTTTATTGCATACAAGCAGTTCTGACACTGAATATTTTTTACTTCTAACAAATCACTCATTGATATCTATGGGTTGATCTGTAATCTCTGCCTTTTT
>NW_017729030.1:44615167-44636388 GCF_001723915.1 Gavialis gangeticus | reverse complement strand
GAATATTTTTTACTTCTAACAAATCACTCATTGATATCTATGGGTTGATCTGTAATCTCTGCCTTTTGGGTTACCACTTATGATAATTGGGAAGATATAGCATTCACTAAAAAGCTAATGTATACGCCCTGGTGTTTTCTTTTGTCTGTCTCCTTACAGCTATGTACAATGTGTAAGGCAAACGCAAGAAGGTAGAAGGCATGCTGCCCATGGGGCCCTTAATGTATAATTTCTACAGTGGTTCCACTGCAAACAGTCAAATCTTATGAGAGTTACAGAAACAAAAATGTAGGGGACACCATTTTTTTAAACTAGTGAATGCTATTTGAATTTATGAAATGATAGCATATATGCCCTTGACTAAACTAATATTAGCTTTGCAGTGCTGCAGAGAAGTAGCAATAATTAGAAAAGGAAGATTGAGGGAGAGGAATCTGTTTGAAACCTTTGGGTAGAATCCAATTGAAAATCTGCCTGCAATGCTGAGAGTTTGGTGAAGGGCCACACAAATGGAAACAATGATGATAATGACCATTGACAGGAAAAAAATCTGCAAGACAGTCACTCAAATGTATTGACCAAAAATTCAAAACCCTTCTAAGTGCAGCCTCAGGGCTGTTTGAAAAAATACTTTGTTCCTTGCTGACACCAGGATCAGTTTCCAATCTTTGTGCAGTCAACTGTGCACCTTCAGTATGAGACAAATAGGAGATGGTCGTGCCAATTCCCAGAACATACTCTGTTTCTTAAAATCTTTATATGGCTAGAAGGCAGAACAAATACATGAATGTAATAGAGCAAATAAAAACATGTCTAGCTCAATAGAATCTCTACCCCGTAACTATTCAGTGATTCCCCTCTGAAAGTCTGGGGAGAAGTAGCACATAAGATGTACTTTGGGGTTGGGGGCCTAGTGTTACTTCAAAGGATTCCTTTGTTGTGACTAAACAACCAAAACAGAAAAACAGAGATGCTTATTGATTAGATTCTCACAATTGCCATCCTCAGATACCAAAAATAACATCAGATAAATGTATGAAGTGGTTAACAGCCTACACAAAAAATATGTATTTTCTTTACTTGGCTTCATCTGGTAGTGCTAACACCAGTTGTCTTGCAACATCAGTTGAAGTAAGGGGTGAAAGTCCTTGGTTCTAGCATGTCTTCCTGAACAAGTAATCTACATGTGTGTTTGTTATATTGATACCTGGGCCCTGCCTTTGAAACTAGTGCTAGCAAGATATCAGATACCAGATCAGATCAGGTCTCAAATACTCAAGTATATAAAAAACAAAGTAATGGCAGAGTGTCAGTGAAAAGGGATTTCATCTGAATGGGCATTTATTTGCATCTTGTGATTTGAAGTAGTTTGCAAATCAGCCTTGTGACTCAGTCTTCCAAAATATTTTGTTAGTCCTAAAACACTCTTGTGAAACCTACAGTTCCATGCTTAAGAAACCTAAGTAATAATTTGCAGATTTTTGTCTGCTTACTGCCTAACACCTTGATAATGAGATGTTTGAGTTCTCAGCATCTGGAAGGTATAGTTAAGATTGGTTAGACAAATTGAAACTTATGCATGATTACAGCTAAAAAGTTAATACTTCAGCAGCAACCAACACAAGACATGATGATCAGCTGCCTATACTGAGGCTGTTTAAGGGTTAAGGAGACTGAGTTTATAACTTCTGCCTCTTTGTGCTTCAGTTTTCTGTGAATAACTATGAAGTAACCTGTTTAGCTTCATCTTAAAGGTGAATTACAAATCTACTGTAGTTCACTATTCAGGTATCCCTTGGTTTACATCTCCTTAATTTAGCGTCATCAGTTAGTGCTAGTATTTAAAGATTCATATATTTATTTCAGATTCTAAGCACTAGGTACAGCCATTTAATACTAGAATGCTGTTTTCCCCTTTTAAAATCATACTTTGATGCCCTTAACCCTCTAAAACCAAGTTAAAAAAATACACTTCCACTCCCCTAAAAAACCTACCCAAAAGCAATTTAGCAGTGAGGGAATTATTTATAAAGGCTTTTCATGCTCAGCACAAATCCTATACCAAAAATGAGTGCAATAGTAAAGTTATCTAAAATTTACATATGACTTCACATTTGTAATGTGATACATAAACAGTGGGCCAAAATAAAAAAATAAGCCTTTGGTAAAACTCCATTACAACAAACAGAATTGTATTTGAGGGGAAAAATTGGCCTACTAATTATTTCTCATGTCATCCCCTTAAGCAAACAAAATATTATTCCAATTCTGTAGACTCATATGTTTTTGAAGTTTACCCAAAAATGTAGCCTGGTTACAGGTCACAGAGAAACCAGAGATTTGTTTGGCATCCTTATAAATCCATAAGGCGGGACAGATTTACTTGAAAATTAAGAACAGGTTGAATTGAGTTTCAGGTTTTATAATAAAGTTCCAAGCCAGGAAGAACTGAAATTTTGTCCTGAACATTTTACACGGTGGTAATCCTAAATTCTCACTCCAAACAAGAAGCTCAACTAGTCTATTATAATAATTATCCCCACTTTAAAGTTAAGATAACAGAGGAACACAAAGAATTAAGTGATATGCCCAAACTTACTGAGCAGAGATGAGAACCTAGGTTGCCTATACATGTGCTAATTAGAACATGTTGGATTAATCGAGTCTGCTCCACGTTCTAGTTAGAACACTGCAGTATCACGTGTATAAGCCCCCATGGGTTTAAAAATGAGCTTTATTTAAAGCGTCCCATGGACATTTTTAAACGCACAGGGGCTTAATACATGTGACTTCATGGGAACTGCTGTAATTAAAATGCACCCCCCTGCTCCCTTGAGCACATGTATAGGCATGACTCCAAGGTTTTTTTACTGAATCAGGCTACCTCTGTGCTGGTAAAAGTGCCCAACATTTTCAGAATTATATGTTTAAATGGAAAAAACTACATTGGTAAATAATAATAGAATATAGTAAATCCTATACTTCAAAGTAGGACAAAGGTTTTGCATCACATTGGTAAGAAGGTTTAACATCCTGATCAATCAGAAAGAATAATAAATGTGATTTATAAGAAAAACTAATATACAAAAAAAAGTGATGGTCTTGATACTGAATCAAGTTTGCAGATTAGAAACAAGGAAGTAATAAAATGGGTAATGTCCTGTTCCTGATATATCATTATGTAGGGCTGTATAAAATTATAGAAGAGTTCATCAGTTCAGTGGTCTTGGAAGAGATTTTGTACTTCTCTTTAGGGCTACAATATTAAGAGTTAAAACTTGCCTTTCAATATCCTGCAATTGGTATGAGATCCTGGTTAAGGCCTTTTAGAGTAAATTGTATTCAGAGGAGTAGGGCTGACATCTTGCCTTATATCAATGGCAACTGGGCTATGATTTAGACCTTTGATATTATGGATTTGTCTGCAACACATCACAGGTTGTGTTAGTCAAGCATCACCTCCCAAAACTGATCTTTTATGTTGAAAGTGACCCCTTAAGTGGCTAGTGCCATGATTTTGCAGTAGACTGAATGCTGTGACATTAGAAAAGAGTGAATATTAGAGGCCATTATTTTCCTTTAATATTTTACATTTAAAATTAGTGTACGTATTAATTTAAAGAAAATTTTGTATGTGTTCTATATGAGCCACTGGGCACATCTATATGCAACACGCTATAGTGACATAGCGTTGGCAGGTACAAACTGTGATGCTACAGCTATGTTGCCGTAGCAACATACTTCCTCAGTATAGTGCATTGTTATGGCAACATAGCGACTAAAAATAACCACACACCTCCAGCATGGCGTGGTACAGGCTGTTACTGTGCCATCATTTAGGAAGTACTAAATGATGGTGCAGTAACAATGGCACCATAGGGACATCTGTAGATGTGCCAACTAAGTGTAAAATCTTGACCTTAAAGAAGTCAAAGACAAAACTCACTTGGACTTTAGTAGGGCTAGTATTTCACTGTGAATTTTTCTGTTATGATATAACTCAGCAATTATCTATATCTGAATCACGTATGCCTTCCAGTGAATCATTATGCTTTTGAAGCTCTTCTTAGAGTAGTTAATATGTTATAATTAGAGCAGCATGAAAAATGGAGATCTTGGTTTTCTGGATGAACCAAAAAATGGGGAAAAAATTGTTTGGGTCTGTTGTGTGTGGAATATACACACAATTTATATGTGTGTGGAATATACACAGTCATCTCACAGTAGCAGCCACACATACAAGACAGACTTCATTTTTGGATATTGGGCACAAATCTCCCCATGTTTCAAGATAGAAGGAATTTTATTGGTTTCTTTCTAATATCCAGTGGAGATCACAAGGTATACTGTACTTATTCAATTAGAAGGATGAGGTTTTTTTCACCCCATTTAACATGGGGGGAGAAGCCCCTTGCCTTATAATTGAGCTCAAGGTAGAGGGGAGGGGGAGCAGGCAACTGCTGCAGTTGTGGCCCCAACCTGGTTTTGGGGCTAGAGTTGGAGCAGGAGCTGGAGCCAGAGCCACAGCAGCCAACGCTCCTTTGCCCTCCTCTGCTACCTATCCATGGTCTCCACTCTTTCCCCACAGACCCTAGTCCCCACAGCCCTCTCCCCACCACGCACCACTTCTCCCTCTCCCCCACACTGCTGCATTCCTCCTTACCATTGTTCTGCACTGGCAGGCTCCATCCCGGTTGCAGTCTGGGGCACAGAGCAGTCCTATAGCAGCAGCAGTAGGGAGCTTGCGTTGCTGCTGCGGAGTTGGGCTAGAACAGCAGTGCCAGGTCTGCATGACTGCTACAGAGCCAATCTGGAACCATGCTCCATGCCTCAGGCTGCATCAGTGACAGAGCCTGCAGGTGTAGAGAAAAAGTAAGTGGGGAGTGGAGAGGCAGGTTGGGGAAAGAGACTCCGGGAAAGGGAGAAAAAAGGAAGGGGAGTGGGGACGTGAGGCTGCAGGAATTGGAAGTGGTGTGGAGGGTAGATGAGGGGAGAAGGAGGAATTAGGGAAGTCTGAGGCTGTGGGGAGGAGGAGCATGCCCAATGAGGGGTAACTGTGGGGCAGGCAGCAGGGGGCAATCTGCCAGCCTTTCTCACTGCTTGTCCCACTGACGTCACACTGCCTGCCCCTCCTATTTGCCCACCACTTGCTGCCCCATTACTACTCCCCACCTGCCCTTACCATGTTCTTCCCATGCCTCCCCCACTGTCTGTCCCTCACTGCTTGCTCAAGTACTGCCCCCCTCATCACTTCCCCCACCCCATCTGCAGTGGGGAGGGGCAAATTTAAGATGATTCTCCAAAAATTAGTTTCCCTACATGGAAAGTTATAATACATTTATAAATCTTCCATGTGTAAAAACTAATTATTGGGGGGGTGGGGCTTATCTTACATTCAGGACCATCTTGTATCTGGGTAAATACAGTATGTGGCCACTGGTAGGCACAATGCATAAAGTAGGAGACAATACAAGGTGTTTTTCAGATGAGGACCATCAAGGGGTATTTTTCAAAGCCATAAATGAGCATTAATCATTTAACTCCATTGACTGGTAATCAAAATTGGACACCTAACTCCTCTAGTCCCATTAGAGAATCCCAGCCAAGATATGTTGGCAGATCTTGGTAGGAAGCCTTGACTGCCAGTGCTTTCATTCCTTTACGTTAATGAGAACAACATTTGCCCAACAGAGTTACACAAGTAAACATTGGAATAAATTGAATTTTGTTACACACTTGCATTCTTTCTACAAAGCCGGTGCTTGTCTGGTCAACTACTTAAAATAATTTTGTTTGCTTGTATGGCTTTGTTAATTCAAACTAGTTTGCTTGAGTTTTCTCCAGTTATGAAATATGGTCAGCATCATATACAGCTGCCTTCTGCTTTATCTGTCATGGTCTGGTTGTACATTCTTAACCTATCCCATCACAACAGCAGTGCTATATTTTAATGATAGAATGAAGGCTAGAATTTGCAGTTTGTTAAAATGCATTTTAAACTTTGCAGTCACTGAGGTCCTGGCACCCAACAAATGGTCTCATACTCCTAGCGAAAGATCTTTCATCCTGTCTCCACTGAATATTTGTCTGGGACCAAAATAGTTTTTGTAAATCAGCTGGTCTTATGGTGGTCTGTTAATTTGTGGCAACTTTTTGATATTATCTGGGATGGGGCAGGGGGGACTAGGAGTGGGTCAGCAACCTTTTTCTAACGTGGACCGCAGCTTGTGACCTAGCTGACGCTACAGCCTGAAATTGCCCTCCAGCCCCTCCAAGCAATAATGAGCAGAGGCAGCACTCAAGGCAGGCAGCTAGAGTTCCCAGGGGCAATTGACATCCCATTAGCAAAACAGAGTAGATCAAAGGGCTGTGAAAACCGTAGTAAAAACCAGACCAGATCAAGTTTTGTGGGTTAGAGCCAATCCCTTTGCAGGCTGGATCTGGCCCATGAGCCACAGGTTGCCAGCACCTGGTCTAGGCATTTGAGCAATATTGTGTTTTTATACACAATACCAGTAACAATCTAAACAATTAGTTCATTAGACCTCCAGTGTATGAAATGACCATTATGTCAAATCTCTCATTACAAACACAGCTAAAACTCCAAATGCGTACAACTTTCTGGTGTTTCTTAATGTCAAAACTTCTCCATTTGAGACTGTGGTCACCTCAGTCCTTGAATAGGAAGCTGGATGGTTCAGGTTCATCACTTCTGTGTTACTGATTCAGGAGCACACTTGCAGAACCTGTTGGAGATTAATTGCTTTGGCTCTGTATAAATAGTTACAGTGCATTTATATAGTCCTCACTGGCCACATCTACATGACACAGTGACTGCACAGTTGTTACAGCACAGTCATTTAGTACTTGCATACCCAAGAACTAAATGATAGGACTGTGCAAAACGGCTATGTTTTGTTTTGGTTTCAGATTCGGCTGTTTCAGAGGAAGAGTTATTCGTTTCAGTGTTGCAGATCACTGTTCCATTTTGATTCAGCCAAATCTGTTTTGGAGTGTTGGTGCTGATTCAGAAATTCTGATCAGCTGGGGAGAGGCAGGCACAGCCGGGTGGCTGCAGGTTCTCCCGTGGCTCCTCTGGCTGTGCCTGCCTCTGCCCCAGCGGGGAAAGCCACAGGAGAAGCCCCCATAGCTGCCCTGCCTGGCCCTATCCCCCACCTGGCCCCAGCCTCCTGGCACTTTAAAAGAGGCTGTGCCGGGCTATTCCCAGGGGCTCCTCCAAAACATTCCAAAACATCTAAAACATTTCCAAAACATTGTGGATGGTTTTGTTTAGTTTCAGACATATTTTGGAGCCTTCTGTTTCATTTCAGATTTGGTGTTTCAGTCACCAAAACAGGCCGAAACACCTCTGAAATGAAACGGCTGCTGAAATTTCGCATAGCCCTACTAAATGCACAGTAACTGGAGCTATTGCACAGTAGCATCCCTGCATGCCTTTCTGGTCATGCTGACTGTGCAGTAGCTTGTTACTTCTGTGCAGTAGGGTCGTGTCATGATTTGTGCCACATGATGCTACTGCGTAGTAGTAACTTTGCAGTAAGCATCTTGTGTAGACGCAGCCACAGTGGAGGGATTTATAAATCCCTTACCCCACACTGGACTGCTTTGAAATGGCCACAAACATGTGCAGTGATCGTTGGGTTCCCCAGCATTGCTAACCCTCTGGTTTGGTTGAGGCTGTACCAACAACAGTTTGTAGATCTTGCCTTTGTCTGAACTACAACAGTTTTGTAGTTCACATAAGCAGTTGCTGAATGCAGCTAATCCATTGATATAACTGAATGGGAGCTGGTGAAGTTTCACTAGGAGACATATTTGTCCCAAAGAAATAAAAGGTGTCACCACATAAAAAGAATCAATTTGATCTACAAAACAGCGTGATAATCCAGGGCCAGCATCTGCTTTCACATTCATGGTTGACTTCATTGAGAGTTACGTGTGCTATGAGAAGTATTTTACTCTTTTCATTTTCTCATCTACAGAGCTTAGGGACTCTGCAATTGAACTGTAAGAGAAAATATATCTACAACTTTGCCAATCTCACTTGGTAGGCATGTAAAGCTACTCCAATAGGAAATAGTGGGCACGTCTACACATTCATTAATGTACCTTAATTACAGCACCTTAAGTTTAGTACCTGTAGTAATAGGTACTATTTAATGAACCGTAACCAGTGCAACTGTGCATTAGCACAAATGAACGGGTTTTTTTGTGAAGCTTAATGCTCATTGAACTAAATTTACTGTGCATTAGCATGGCTTTTGCCAGCCACACTGATGTTCAGTATAATTAGTCCAGTGAGTATTAACTGTCTCGTGTAGATGTACCCAGTATAACCAAATGAAATAGAAGGCAGATTAAAACGATTGCCCCCTTGGATGGATTTGATGGTAGCCTCAGGTAAAACAACCTGAAATAAAATTATATAAAATAGGATTATAAGGTTGAAGAGGCACTTGCAGCCCGAGGTATTGATAGTTAATGAGCTTCATGCTCTTCATCTCCCCCTCTTCTCTCACCCCTTCCCCCAAAAGACATTGCATCTCAAATCAGCTGTGAAATAAAATCTTATTTGGGCTTCTTGAAACTCATTTATGCTTTTTGGCATAAATTCAGTGCTCTGGGGCAGTATGGGTGACTGGGCAGATGGAATCCTAGGCGTGCTCGTCTGGGGCTTTGGAAAAAATGTAAACCAAACTCTTTACATTTCCATTCTGTAATCTGGGGCCCAGATAAAACTGTTTGCCGATTTCAGGTTGTGAAAATGAAACATTCATACATTCAAAATGTGCATTTCAGGATATACTGTAGTTTCTAACCCTCTTGGAGAGGACCTTTCCAGATTTCAATACATTCAGCAAAAATGCAGTATTGGAAAGAATTGCACTTCTTTGGGAGTTCATGGATCAGTAACAGATCAGTAACTGGTGAAATCAGACACATGCACACACTTCATAATTTTACAGGGTTTAAAACTGCACCTTTTTTTTAATTAAGATACTCCAGTCTGCCAAGTTGGATGGGGACATGGCAGAGCAAGGATTTGCTTCATCTGATTTCTCTGCTGAGGGAAGCCTGTAACCAAAGCATAAGTAAAATCTGCCCATTTGCAGCTTTTACCTCTGCTGGGCCAGTCAGATGAGAAAAGGGAAGTAGCATGCAGCTCCCTGTTATTCCTCTACATTGCAGCTGAGACTTAACCTCCTGATAGCTTCTGTCCTTTTCACAGGATTTAACATTTTTTCTGAACAATTTGGGATGTAGGAGAGGGTGTAATTCTGGGCCCAAATCAGCAGAAAGTTTTGCTCGTTTTCTATGCTGTTCAAGCGCAAAATGAGAGCCTTTGCTGGCTGTGTAATTTTCCAAGAAAAGGTCAGCCTCCAAAAGAAAGCAAGAACCAAAGCAAACAAAAATTCTAAAAGATCCCTCACCAGGATCGCTGTTGCTGTTAGGTGAGGAGATCTGGCAGAGAGGAGTTTTTTGCTCTTCAACTATATATGCAGAACTTGATTCAAAGCCAATGACGGTCAGTTTAGTCCTTCCCTTGAGTTCTATGGGGTTTTGGTCAGTTTTTTTGTATTATGTGACTTTCATTCGGGTTCCTTAGAAAGAACCTACCTGTCCCTTCCTTTGCTCATATCACTGACATTTCACTGAGCCCTACTCCCATAGAACATTTCTGTGCTGAGCAGAAGCCATGACTCATCCTTTGAAAGGGCTTGAGTATGATTAAACACACCATCTACGGTTGCTAATGCTGAAAAACTTGTCCCTCAAAAATACCAACAGTGGCGATGCATAGAGGGTGCACATGCATTGGCCCTGCACCCCCTGGAAGCACCAGCCGTGAAACAGGAAGTGCCAGCAGAAATGCACTTCCTTTTTTGCCGCTGGTGGTTCCATGCTCAGTGATCAGTCTGCAATCAGCCACAGGGGGACTGCCCTCCGGTTGGCGATCTGGTGCCCCCCACAGACATTCACCAGTTGCCCATGAATACCAAGATGATGTGTAATGCAGTGCAAAGCCGGCAGGGTTTTTATGGGACAGCACTTAACAGTGGGAGCAGTGTCCAAGAGTGCTGGACAGATAGACAGGGAAAAAATACTATGAAGCTGAGGGGAGGTCTTTGCTTCGCTTGGCCAACTCCCTGTTGCAGAAGACACTGCAATCCACATTGGTGCTGCAGTAGGTTACTTTTAGTAGCATCTGTTTGAGAAAATACCTGTGTTAAGATAAAGTTAAAGATGTATTTGGATATTTTACTCAGTATTCAATTGAGTTACCTCATACTGGATTGAGACACTACTCTCTTGTCCTCTGCTTTGACAATATTTCTTATTGTATCATGTATACAATAAATGTGTGTTAGGTGATTAATTCCTTGGAATAGAATTCCAGCACATCAACTGTTGAAAACATGGGTATCATGGGTCAAAATAATATAAAATAAGCATGATAACATGGGTCAAAATGTAATTTCTGTTATGTAAATTTAAGCAATATTCAGACTTTTTAATATATATCAAAGAGTAAATTTGCTGTGGGGTGTTAGACCTTTTAGCTATATTCCTGTTGATACACACACACAAATCCCAGTGGTCCTAATGGGAGCTCTAGAATTACAAATGAAAGAATACAACACAGTTACTGCAGTACAGACCAACAAACAAAGAACTGACCATCCAAAATAAAGAAACCGCATTCATGGAATAACAGCATGTAAAGCTCTGCAGTCTACCCACTTAAAATCAATTAAAACAATATATGCAGTGCTGGTGCAAACTGACTACCTTATATACTTCACCTCTGTTGGTGGATAAAGTAGACAAAGGTTAGTCCAGTCTGTCTTTTGTGCCTTGAGTCTATTATGAATTTGATGGCAAAAGATACATAGCAGGAGCCATCAGTGAGACAGACTGACATGTGTTGTTGAATGATTGAGTGATATGTCAGAAGTTAAGTCTATGAATCAATAGCATGGTGGTGATAGCATATAACCATCAGGTCACCAAAAGAAGGGGAGGTGTCAAGGGCAGAAGCTTGTGGAATCCTGTAATGGGCCTCTTACCTCATTATCAAAGAGGAGAGAGCTAGGGGTACCCAGGTGTGGGAGGACCTGGGGTAGGGGCCCATTACAGGTGTGGGAAGCCCAATGAGGACTATGATTGCCAGGCCTGGTGGGGAAGTGATGGGTTAGGCGACCCAGGCTTCATAAGTACAGGACCGTGGTTGAGGCCTCAGACTGGTTTTGACCTGCCAGGGCAAAGGAGCTCCCGGGGGCTAAAAGCAAGGCCCATGGCACTGGGTACCAAACCAAGTTATTTTGGTTATATGCTTATTTGTTCATATGGTGGTATGAGACAGATCCAGGTTGGAGAAGGACTTTAGCTTGGAAGTAGTTTGCTTGTGCCTGTGTTTGAGTTTAATACTGGAGGACCAGGAGTGGCTATGTGTGGAGGCTTGAAGGTTGTGCCCAGTACATAGAGGTGTGTTGCTGTCATTGTAGGAGCACTGGGATGCAAACCAAGGTTCCAAACCTGCAACAAAATAGACTGTGGCTGCAGGCCCAAACCCCATGGGGGACAGGAGGGCGAAAGAGGGCCTGAAGCCCCCAAAAATGAGGGCACAAGCCCAGAGCCAGAGCAGGCAAGGCAGGGGCCCAGAGCCGGAGAGGGTGAGATAGGGGCCATGAAGGCCAAGAGCTGCATTGGAGGCTGGGGGGAGCACTCTGAGTCAGTACCCAGAAGGTTGAGAAACATGCTGTGGGGTCAGGACTCTAAACCAAGCAGACCAAGCTGAGCCTAATGAGAGGTCCCTACCCTAAGCTCACTAGTTGCTAAGGCTGTAGGGATGTGTAGGGGGTATACAGGGGTGCATGTACACCCCCTGAGAGTGCCAGTGCACCCCCTGACTGGCCACGCTCGCTCTTTAGGTGATGGGCAAGGGGGGCAGGTGGAGCACTGGTGCCTCCCCGGCAAGCGCCGGCTGGGGAGTGGGAGTGCCATGGCCTCCCAGAAGTGGCCACAGCGATCGGTCAGTGGGATCGCTGATTGGTCGCTGGGGGGGCACGTGCCCCCTCTGACTAAGACAGTACCCGTCACCCATGTTTTAAAGGCAACCTCCCCACTTTACTTCAACCTCAAGGCATGGCAGATGAGATAGTAGGGTGGGACCCTGAGAGGCCGGAGGGGCAAGTAAGGCAGGATCCAATTGGCCACTGGGGGTGACATGGTGACATGACTACCCCAAGGCCTGACCTTTCTACAGATTCCCATGGAAATTATGATATGAAAAGAAATAAAAGGCAGTCTATTCCAAAAAGGACACAGAAATTAATGTTAAAGAAAACAGAAGGTAATGTGTCCCTTGTGTGGATGCTACATGATAAAAGTTAGCATTTTAAACAGAGAAGGGGGGTGTCATTAGGTTAGGCACAAACTAAGAGATGTCATCCAGCTGGAGAGATGTAGAATACAGTAATGTCTCTGTAAATCTAGGTCACAGCACTGAGCAAATCAGTATAACATACTAGGCCAGCTTTATTTCTGAATAGTTTCTGTGCACATTTTGTCTCAGAGCTTTTTCATTAAGGGCCATTTACCAGCACTCAAAAGCAACAGGCCAAGCACTGCAGGCAATTTATGACATTTCATACTAAAACGAATAGTTACAATAAGGGCCTGATCCAGCTGCCTTTAAAATCAATGGGCTTTTGGGCCTTTACTTTTCATTTTGTTGGCAGAATACTATTGGGAATCCTTTTTACCCTTTGCTACAACATAGACTTAAAATGGAGTACTTCTCTTTCCTCTCCCTCCTTCCATAGTCTTTTACAAATATGATTGCTTAGTGGCAGTTTTTGTTCAGCTCCTTCTTTGGCACCCCAG
Source organism: Gavialis gangeticus (assembly GCF_001723915.1). Classification (NCBI taxonomy): domain Eukaryota; kingdom Metazoa; phylum Chordata; order Crocodylia; family Gavialidae; genus Gavialis; species Gavialis gangeticus. The sequence goes on along the minus strand of NW_017729030.1, from coordinate 44,623,479 downwards.
CCATAATTGCAGTCCTTGCCCCACCTGAGTACAAAGACTAATAGCTCTGTGAGTATCAATTTCTCTAATGAGTCAGAAGGAGGCTGGCACTTGTCTGCCCTTCCGTACAAGTCAGTAGGGTAGCCTAGCTGCAATCTTTGCACCCTTCTACAGACAGTGCCATAACATCATTGTCTTTCTGTATCTTTGTTCATAACAAATAATACCCCTGAGGCAGGTGGGTCTGAAAAATGCTGTGCTGCAATGTGGCACCTTCGCTTTTTTGAACATCCATCCTTCTGAGCAAAGTTTTCTTTGCAATTATTATCAGGACTCTCTCATGATGGCAAAAGAGTGAATTCAGTATTTAATCTTATGCCTGCCTAAGAAAAAAAAAATCCTTCGCCAGAAATCACGAACACATGCAAACATAACTTTAATGGGGTTGAAAGGGTTAGTCCATAATTCCACTGACTAAAGGATATCTGGATGAGCTATAAGGGTTAAAACAGAAATGGCTGAAGGAGCTTTGAAAGTATTCTTACTGCTCTGGTACTGTGGCTACACAGCTCTTAAAGATTCAGAAAACCTTGATATAGAGGCTAGTCTTCAAATTAAAAAATAACTAATTAGTTGTATTTAAAAACTGCTATTTCCTTTTAAAGTTAACTATTCTGTAGAGTTAGCAGAAACTAATCAAATCTGTTCCAATTATTTTTAAAGACTGTTAAAATCCTGTATATATGCAAAAAGAGTTTCTGTACAAGAAGCAGATAGTGAAGCAGGTGTGAATTAAATCATGTGAGCAGGACAGAAACACTGCTTTATCACTGATGTCACGTTGTGACACATTTATGTCCTTATTTCCTTTTAGCTAAACCCATGTGTTTTCCATTTATTTCGCTTCAGATCAGTTCATGTGTTTGTTTGAGTCACAGTCTGTTTTGTTTCAGTTCTGCTATTAAAAGCTGCTAACTTGCTGAATGCTGCTTCAGTACACTTACATGGCTTTAGAAAATATCAGACAGCTACTTAGCTATTTCATTGTGCTTCCCATTCTGGTGCAGAATAGAATAAAATACTTGGAATTATTTGGCATAAAACTGTCACATCACAATGGCCATATTTAGCATCTCTTTGTTGTCAAAATACCTAAGTGTTGGCTTTCTTTGCTATTTAAATGCTATTCTATTTGTTCCTAACTTCCCCTGTTTAACAGCAGACAAACCCAGGGAGCACTGAATGAGTCGGATGATCCCGAGACAGGCTGTCTAACTGATAACAAGCCAACTTCTCGTCACTTCTATCCTGTCGCCTTGCTGCTTGTCAGCTCACACTTGCTGGTTGTGTGGCTTATTTTAAGTCTTGCTTTACTATTAGCCAAATATCAATAAACTTCACTTGTGTCCCTTGCTTTTCTACAAACATCAACAAACTAACTTAAAAAAGAATTATTCTGTAAGATTTCTACATTTTCAGACCCAGAGGATTTGTCTTTAAGATACAAATGTCTGAACTGTACAGTGTTTTCATTATTTTTTCTGAAATTTAAGAAGTATACTATGCATCAGGTGAATTATTTTGCTTTTTTGTTCATGGCAAAGCTTTCCCTCTGTAATTAGCTCAAAGAAAGATCATTTATATTAGTGTCTCTATATAAGACAAAATACAGGATCCTGAAAGCTTGAACCCACTTTCCAGACTCCTATTTAGTCTAAAATTTTAAAAGGTTAAAAATGATTTTGCACAATGCAAGCTAACTCTCAACTAAGAATCATGAATGGGACAAATCTGTAGGATTAATTTTTATTGTGCTACTTTCATTGTTATTTATTAGCTTGATGGACTCTTCTGTTTTGTTTAACAAATGGGTTATGTTATTACTTTGCAACAGCTAACCCTTTTCTGTCAAGTAACTACATGGAAATATAGAATAAGTTCTGTTTTGTAATTAAATTAGCCTGTTTGTAATCGTTGCTTTGGTTGCTTTTACTTTCAAGACACTTTTATATTCTTTTTAACAAAGTCTCGTTTGTGTCTAGATGCACCACTTTGGCACTTGTGACTTTTGTACTGTATGTGAACAAACATCCTTTCTTTATAAAGCAGAGAGTTGGATCAGGCTGTTTGAAAAGCCATTTTCTCTTTTTTCATTGCAAAGCTAAACATATTGAAATAAAGTAGAAATGAACCTTTCCTTTACAAATCTATAGGGCCAGACTTAATAAAATGCCTTATTCCTAGAACCTGCATACTTAGGGCTCCGTGTAGACTTTAACGTGTATTATAAAAAGTCTGAAAAAAATGTGAAAGGAAGTAAAAGGCAAATATATTTGTAAAGTTAGAATTAAAATATATCATTAAATAAAGTATTTAAAAATTTTTACTAAACTTTATTTAAACCTTATGGGCAAATATTTAAAAACAAACAAACCCCATCACTGATTTCTGAGGGCAATAACTGTATTGGGCCTGGCCTTGGATTTAATTTGTAAGATGTATCATCACTTGTGGAGAAACAAAAATGTAGAGTTCAATCTTTGTTATTTTTACTTCAACTGTTGCTGAAACTCTGCAATGAACAAATAAAACATATTTATTTATTCTGTGTTTCATGAAGTTGTACTTTTTCCCCTTTCACTAGAGAAGGATGCCGCATAGAGAATGTACTGAAGAATATCAAATGCAGAAAATATGCATTCAACATGATACAGCTGATGGCTTTCCCAAAGTACTACAGACCACCAGAAGGGACATATGGAAAAGCTGACACCTAAGTTTACAAAAATGTAATCAGGAACACACATCTATGCTAATTAGCTAATATAAAATTGCTGTTTGTGTATCATGAATTGGGAATGTGTAACAAATCTAGGAATTAAAATAGATGCGGTGATAGCTGATGAAGTTAAGTTTAAAAAACTAGTCAGTCACTATGAAAGAAAGCACAACTAAATATGGTGGGTTGAGTGTTCTCAAAACCAAATAATATACAGCCCTTCTGTGTCAGGGGTTAAGTTATCCAGATCAAATAAGCTAAGAAGGAATCAGGTCTCATGAGTTTTTGGATATAAGAAAAAAATGTGGATTGCTGCAGGATCTGATGGTAGTGATTCAAAAGGTGGCACGGTGGTGGTGGTACTTGACCCAGTACCTGAGACCTCTGTGAGGAGGCAAAATCCAGTTGGTTTTGATCTTCTCAGTTAAGGGTAAAATGCATGTCTTGGCTGCTTACGGTCAAAACCCCACAGAACTCTCTTCCAGAAATGCTGATCTTAGTCTCCCAGTCAAAATTATGTTGGTAATTATATTTTGCTTCTCTATAGAAGCTTGGTAATTACATAATGTAATTTCAGTAATTACAGCATGTAATTTGCTAAGTACATTCTTCTCTGTAGTTTCATTTGGGTGTATTATTCTTTGCTGTCTGTACCCATGCTAAATCCTACTCATTTTACTTGCACATTAGTTTCACTGGAGTCAGATTATGCATGAGAGTAAAGTTACCTGAATTTGACCCGTATACTCAGTGTTGCTGTGATCAGTGAAACCTCAGTTCTAGCTTCATTTTAACAGTAGTTAAAGTGATTCCTGTATATCACTCAATCCAGATCTTTTGGATGAAAAAAAACTGTATACCTGTAAGATTTTATTATTTTTATAGCACAAAACCCAACATAAGCATAAAAATCAATGTAAATACTCCTTAACCTGTGCGCTATGCCTCATTAGCTATTATAGCTGATTATATATCACATATATGGACACAGTGCTTTAAAAGATGTATTTTCAGTGCTGACTGAATTCTAGTGCTTTTCCCAAGTTGTGCCATATTTATTGTATAGCTGTCATTTGGGTTTTTAGTTGCATCAGATTACTCCCTCTCCCCAACCAAAAAAAAGCATTAATTCAAAGATTATTAACATTTATATAGAGCCTTAATTTAAGGTATAAACAAGTTAGGAAAGGAAGAAAATAATTTTATCCAAGTGAAACCACAATGGAAATTCAAAATTCTTTGGAAAAATATAATTACCGGAGTCAATATTTAGTGAAGACACACAAGCTAATAAATTTCTGCTGTTATAGAAACCACACAAATGCTAATGCACTAAGAACTGTTACTGTATTTGTTTTAATAAAAATACATAATTAATAGCCTGATCCTGCAAAATGCTTATATAAATGTGTAATGTTATGGAAAGGAACTGCTATGTGAGTGGAGTTACACATGTCAACATGTTTGCAAGATCAGGTCTCTGGGCAATTAGTAAAACATAGGGAATGAAATCCTGCCCCAACTCTTGTGGACATCATTGAGCTTGGACTTCATCTGTCTAATGTATATACATGATGAACAGCTTTTTCAAAGCAAGTGATACTGGCACTGAAATAGTTTGGTAAATTGGTTTACTCACATTTTATGGCTCCTTTTGAGGGGTCTTCTTCTGTCATAAGATATAGAAGTTGTTTTTTTCTCTTCATGTGAGACCACAAAAGAGCCTCTGCAGTTGTTACAGCACCTTCCATAAATATGGTACATAGTTAAGATTGGGCAGACATAAACCAAAGGGATTTTCTTTTTAGTACTATGTAATTTACTAAAAGTGGTGGCCATTACAGTCTGTCATGTAAATCTGTATTTGTATATGGATTAACCATTATGACCTGATCTGTTTGTTACTTCTAGGTTTATTGAACTGATGGCTTCCTAGAAACAATATAGTCTATGCTGTGAATCTGTCACATTAAAATTCCTCATCTTTTTTGACATGTTTACTATAAAAAGGTGACTGGATGTGCTCACTAAGTGTGTAAAACTGCATTTCTCGTGCATCTCTGGAAAAAAAAATCCCATAGAATTAGGAAAAGAAAGAGATTTTCTACACTTTTCAAATCAATCTGCCAAATTCTGTGGCAAGGTAAAAGTATTACAGGTTTTAGAGTGGTTTACCTAAAGCCCTATTCATTTCATCTAAATTAAAGTCCACAGAATTTTTCCCTCTCAAAAGAAATAATTCAGGGCCTTTCCTCTTGTGATCTTTCCACAACATTTGGGACCTAAATTATCCTTACAAAATAATCATATTCTGTTTGGCTACTTTAAGCAGAAGAGCTATATACGAGCCATACTTGTATAGGCAGAATTTTGAAGTAAACACATTTTTCTAGCCTTTCTCATCTTAAATATGCCAACACCTCATTCTTTTGAAACTTATGTTGCCAATTAATTTTCAATATTCCAAGACAATATTAAAAGATGTTTCAGTGAAACACAACTGTGTGCCCATGATGGTATCTAGGCTATCAGGGAGAGAATAAGTATTACTTTTTAATCTGACAAGGCTGAAGCTTTGCATGCCAAGTTTTTGACTGAAACACATTTTTACAGATTAATGATAAGCCCCCTGTAAGAAATGCTAATGCAGTTTTCAAGCTTAACATGAGCACTGCTGCTTCAGTGCGTTCATGTGAAATATTTGCACTGCCATGGATTCCAAGGGGTTTTGTGGCCTCTAATGGTTTCACCAGATAAAGATTTGTCCCCAAATCTGAGTGGCCAACTAGTCATAAATGCCAAATTTAAGTATTTTTTTCTTTTTTTAACACAATTAATCCTATGCAGCTACCTGGTGGTTGTAGCTCCAAGAATTGCATGCCTCCCTGTCCCAATAGAGGACATACAAAAGCACCCAAGACCACTTGTAAATTTAGCAGAGAACTAGTAGTCCCAAGAGCTTTGTGCAAATGCTTTGCAATGGAGTAATCCAGGCCAAGTGGATTTCCATGGGTGAACTATGTCTATGATATTTGCCAATGTATTATTGAAGAAAACATGGCAGGTCTTAATGGGAGACTCACAGACCATGCTCTGATTTTGCACTGTATTAACTTTTGTAAGGTCTGGAAAGTTCTGTCTTGAGATCTGAACAATTTTTCAAGGGGTAGAAAACAGCCATATTGGAATAAATATATGGCATTTACAGCCAAAACCAGCTTGCTTTCTTCAGGCCAACACTTTACTTAAATCACTGTTGCTACTTATTTGAGTAAAGTCAGCAGGATATCACTTGCTGAAGCCTGAACAAAGGTGCTTCCCACTTTGAATGTTTGTTTAGTGTATTGTTCTGTAACTGTATACATTTTATACTATAGCTAAGTGTTAACATAGCAAACCAATTTAGCCTTCCCTTTTTTCTTACAATTTATAGAAAACCACATTGTAATATTTTTGCAGTGCTAACTGTAAAATTGTTATACTGTGTAATAAATGAAGAAATGACATTTTGCCATACAGGCAGGCTTTTTCTTCTACAGTCTTCTTTTGAGGAGTTTAGCACAAAAATATATTAATTTTAATGCCTATAGTTTAGTTTTTATTAAATGATGAGAAAATAGAACATTTCTAATTCCATTATGTCTGTGTAAAGCAGCTCAGATTGAAACAGTAGCAAGGCACGTACTGCAGAAAAACCAGCAATATACAAAGCCTGCCGTAGCCAAAATAATGTTAAGTCTTTTTGCTATGAATGTTAATGTCCAGCTTATTGGCCTCTAGTGCAAGTACAAAAATGAAAATTAAGAACAAAAATATTTTTGTGCTAAACTTTTAAATAAATATAAATCAATCTAAACACATAGTGTCATCTTAAGCTTGGCAATATTCTAACTCATCACTGATGTTTTAAGTACAAAGAACTGCAGCATATCATTTATTTAGAGCAATACACAATATGCATCTTATTGTCCTCAGGAAATAAATTTAATTTTTATTTTCAGTTCTAACAGATTCTCTGGCAAAATCTGTAGGTAGCTACTGTTACAAAGTGGTTAATATATTGGTGGAATTATTAAAGAATCACATTTAAAAAAAATTATACAGGACAGAGTGGTGTGGTTCATAAATGTAGCCAGTTGAAAAAATTTTAAATATTTAATTTCAGTTGACCGCTTAAACACTTGAAGCCATTGGATTCTATATTTATGTTTTATTCCCATAAAAAGGGTGATATCCTGGGATGCCATTGGACACAATTTGCATCTCAACTTTTGTTTCTTTGCAGTTTAAAAAGAAACTGCATCCAAGAGGTGTTTACAATGAAGCAAAAAGTGCTTAAAATAATTAACTCTGCTTTAAAAGGGAAAAATGAAACATACTTGAAAGATCAAATATTTAAAAATAATTCATACAATTGTTTCCACAGTTAGAAAAAAATGTATTTTTCCAATAGCTTGGAGCACTGATGAGTAATTTGTTTCCTTAATCATACAATACATCAGCCATATTTTGCTTTCTCTTACTAGAAGATTCAACTTATGTTTTATAGCATTCTTAAAGTTTAAAATACGTTCCTTTTTTTCAAATGCTATATCCTGAAAAAGTAGCATAGAAAATAAAGCAAGCTAAAAAGAGTCTACAGTATATAACCAAAAATTAAAACATGAAAAATTCTATTTGGTCATACAAGCTTTAGAATCAATACCATAAAAAAAAAAAGCTTGTGAAAAGACAGTTATCCAAATTCCAATGATGACACAGGGAAGAGAAAACATCAGAAGTTTGCATATCTGAAGAATTGTATAATGGATGCAAAATAATATGGTGCTCAGAGTGTGGGTGGGTTGTTTTGCTGGCTGGAATTGTTTTGGATGTTGCTGTTCTGATGACCTTCTAGTAGCTTAACTATTAGTGCCTGGACACTAGTGTTTGTACGTCTTCCATTTGGTATGCATATGTTTCTACTATATATACTTTTAAATTATGGATTTTTCTTTTTTTTATGAATAGTCTGTCTTTCAGATTTTAGTGAAAGAATTATATAATCGTGGGTTACTTTTGGTACTTGGTCTCCTTTTGTGTACCTATTCTAATGTAACTGCAAAGATCAAATTGCCTATTCTCTCTAGTCAATGGGACAGCTTTTATGAGGCAAAGTAACAGGATTTATCCCATGCTTTGTGTCTATGAAGAGAAACTGATGCACAGCTAGATAGCCTCAGCTCCTATCTTTGTACTTCAGGAATTATCATTTTGTTTTGTTGCTGTGTGTAAGCCATATCCATTGTACACTGTGTGTATATTTTTATTTAAATAAATGTGAGTTTTATTTTTTATGTTTTGGACTTTTTGTGTTTGTCTTTTATTTTTCATTTTCATGAAAGCATCTAAAAGTAAACTTGCTTTTCCCGTCTATCTGCAATCTCATTGCAATCTTCATCTAAACATAAGGTGGAACTTACATTTGTTAATAACAAAAAGATACCTCTGTGTAATTGCTGATCCCCAGAGGGATAATCTAACATGACAGATGTGGAATCCATATTTCTTCACA
>NW_017729030.1:44613009-44615156 GCF_001723915.1 Gavialis gangeticus | reverse complement strand
GATAATCTAACATGACAGATGTGGAATCCATATTTCTTCACAATAATGATCTTAAGGAGTCAAAATAGTTTAGTTCTGTACTCGATTTGGTATCAGCTCCATGGGCTGGGTGCTTTCTGGCAGAGTCCAGATTTGAGGAAATAAATAAGGTTTGCTTTAGGCAATATTCAGTTTGTCTCCTCCCATTCCTGAAGCATAACTTTACCATACTGGTTATGTTCACAGTGAAAGGTAAGTCGTTCATGGTTCACTGAAATATAACAGGAGACCTTCATTTGTCTAGTTTTGGCTACAGGGTGTTAAAATATGTTTCATTATCTACTTACCTACCACATTTCAAACTAGAACAATGTTCTGTGTATATGTACATGTTTAGTTTTTATAAACTAGTAAATCTAGTGAGCTGTTAATTGCCCTTAAGTGTTTTAATTGCATTTCAAAAGAGCCAGGAACTCAAAAGCTGTTGTTTTAGTAATCTGTTATAACAGAGCTGCTACTGTTAGGCCTGGTAATTTTGTATCTAATTAATAAAAATGAATATATTTAAAAATAGCTCCTATGTTTCTTTGCATAGCACAGACTTTACCATCCACTTAGATTATTCTGCTGTCTTTCTAATGACAAAAGGGTAAAAAATACAGAAAAGAGAGCAAAATTAATCTAAAACTGTAATAAGGTAAGAAAACACTACAAAGCTGAAGCGTGCATTTGCTCTTGCAGCTTCCCTCCTGTAAGTTCCTTTCCAATGTAGATAAATAGAAGTATGAATGACTTGAGGCTTTTGATCCATAAATTGTCTTCAACTGATACTGAAATTTCACTGTTGTCACTGGGAATGATGTGCATTGATTATGAAGGTATTCTTGACATTTCCAAACAAAGTCGATGCTACCATCTTCAATGGGAGCATTAGTTGAGCCTTCTAAGGCTCCATTTTTATTTATGTAAGTAGTTCTGTAGCTCTGTGGGGTCCGGTCTGACTTGGTTTGAGTAACGTAACAGGTTTTATTTATCTCTTGATATTTAATCTAATTGTTAAAGCACATCACTGCTTTTCTTACCCAAGAGAGAAGGCCCCTTGATGTGTGTGAGCTGTTCAAATTCTGAGTTAACTTCTTCACCTGCAGGGGAAGAGATGTGAATGGCCACAATTTGAGGAAAACTGTCTAAGAAATAATATTTAAGGGCTAGTCAGGATATTGCCTTGATATACTTATTGTCATTATAATGTCTTGGAGGGGAAAAACAATAATGTGGGATAGCACTCAAGGGGATGAGGTCATTACAAAAGTTAAGATTTGAAGTTTGAAAAATTAACCCTTTTTAAAATTACGCAATTTTATACCATTGATTTTGGAAGATTATTGCTTATGGAAGAAAACAAAGATATATTTCCTCTTCATTCTCATTTTCTTGTTGTTAATCATATGCTCCCCTTTTTGTTAACAAACCCTCCCTGCCTTCCCCCACAACACATTCCTTATGGATTTCTACTTGCAGATCTCTTCTGCCTGAATAATTCTTGATCATAGTGATTTACAGGAAGAGGCAATTTAAACATTTGATATGAATAAAAGTAGTGTGTCACACGCACACAAACTGATAATCACAGTCGAATTTGCCCTGCACATTCTTCATTGTAAAGCTTCAGGTTTTTCAAATGGGGAGCGGAGGAAGGAAGAAGGTAAGGCCTGATCCTGAAGTCATTAAGTGTTTACATGTACATACTAACTGCGCAGTAGCTGTTGGTCGCAGCTGCATGGTGAAGCCTTGCTGTACAGTAAAGCATCTTGTGTGGACATGTTCCCTATGTGCTAAGCCGCATATAGCAATCAGAAAATTGTCCAGTATATGGGGTAGACAGTTAATCTTTGTACCCCAGAGGTGTGGCTGGACTACTGCCAGCTGCACCAGTCCAGCAGCAGCAATGGTTGCTATTTTGCACCCTCCCCAAGTTGGTGCCTGGAGCTGCTGGCCCTTACTCCCCCATTTAGTTATGCTGCTGCCTATTGTCAGTGATGTATTTTTGGTGGCATCTGTCAATTCCAAGGCTGGTATTGGAGTTAAGGCAGGACTAGACAATTATTTGGGCCTGTGGACCACATAGGGAGTTTTACCAAGGTGACATGGGCTGGGTCAATCCCTTT
>NW_017729030.1:44608274-44612998 GCF_001723915.1 Gavialis gangeticus | reverse complement strand
CCCCCCCCCCCCCCCCCCCCCACACAACATCTCACCAAAACTCCCTATTTGGGAAGGAAGGCTGGGAGCGGTGTTCAAGAGTGGGCAAGGCCAGGGTAATGGGGTGTATCAGTGCAGGCCTGAGGCAGAGCCACGATCTGCTGCCTGCATGTCCCTGCAATGGGTTCAAGTTCTGTGAGCAGGGGCATACAGGGAACAGATCGCAGCTCTTCCCCAGCCCAACCCCATGCTGTCACTGCCCCAAGACCCAGGGCTTCCATGGAGACCAGGTGGGAGCCATACAGGCAGGGCACTCCAATCACATCCACCTGGCTGCGTGCCCTGCCGATATGGCTCCAGCCTTGGGAGATCTGTCAGGAGCTTCGGAGGCTGGGTGCTCCTATCGCATCTGCCCGACAGAACAATCTTGGGGATGGGTCTCCATAGAGACTGGCTGGGAGCTGAGTGGACAGGGTGCTCTGATTGCATCCGCCCAGCAGAGCACTGCCCACGCAGCTTCCAGCAGGTCTCTGTGGTACCTGGGCAGCTTGGCTGGGTCCAGTGGCAGCTGGAAGGAGCTGCTGCCAGGAAATGGAGCCAGCAGCAGCACTGCCTCCACCCCATTGTGCACCCAGGCACATGTCCCCACACCTAGGCTGGGCAACCTGAGAAATAATGTGATTGAACCTTAAAGAGGTGTGCAAAGCTGAGCAAAAGCTTCAGGCACACTTTGAGTAACAAAGTAGTGAGAATGAATGAGATTCAAAAAGCTTAGTCTAACAAAGCAGACTTGACAGCACACTTAAATAGATTTAAGTGATGCCTTTCAAATTTAAATCAGTGTTTTTTGGCAAATGATTAGTTTCATTTGCCTTGTTTAAATGGCTGTCTGCCTTCCCCATAGGCATCTTACATAGCTTATACTATAATGTAATAAATGTAACAAATAATAATGATGCTAATTAATATATGACTTATAAAATAATAAATCCACTTGTATAACAGATTTGCGCACAGAAGATAGTTATCTTGACTGAGATATCTATTATATATTAAATAGATCTATTATATAAATAGATAAATACATAGACTGAGATATCTATTATATATAAAATAAAAATTATTTTCTATTATTTCAAATAGTTATCTTGACTTTCACCATTTGTAACTTTAAAAGGGAGATGTACAGTAACATTTGCAAGGCTCCTACATAACTCTGGAGTCTTTTATCCTGGGACTGAATCTCTTAAACCTCTTAGACACTGCTGAAAATGTTACCCATAGAAATTAAAGGTCAAATTCTGCCTTCTTACACTAATAAGGCCATTCTGATACAGGTCTAGTAGAATTTGTCCTTCAGAAACCACATAAGGGTGCACTGAATCTCAAGCCTCTACTTGAAAGAGTTTTAAAGAATTTAGCTTAGCTAAATAAGTTTGGCAGATAATTAGACACTTTAACATTTTCCAGAATACTAGGAGATGCCGATGAGTAGTGCTGTCTGTGCTGACATGCTGCATAACCTGACTTGGCTCTGTGACAAATATTGAACTATAACAAACTATATCTGCATCTTGTGACAGCAGCTAAACTTATTTATGTATCATGTATCTGGCTGGAGACCACCCATTCTGGAGTGTTTTATGCCCATCAATGAGGGCTGTAGTAACCCAAAACATACATCCCCCCTACTTGTACTGGGACTTTCAAAATGGAGCTGAGATGTCTGCCTCTCATGACCTGTAGGAATGGATGTCTCTTAGGCTCTGTGAAAGATACCAAGCTTTTTATTGACCAATGGTATCCATAAAATTTCAGTCTTTTTGAATAACAGGAAGATATAAGACAGAATATTTTGCAGCACTGAGGCAGGAAAAGTCTTACATTTTTACTGCTAGGTAATCAAATATTTGCATTGCAGAATCAGAATTAGTTTAAGGGATGTACAGAGACAACTGAAAAGATACCTGGAGGATAAAATAGAGTCAGAGAACAAAGAGATATCTGCCCTAACCTGAGCTGCAATAGCATTTTATATTTTGGATTGTGTTAAATAGTTGTGCCTTCAATCAAAAAACAAAAGAAGCTTTGAAATGATGAGCACTTTGTTGGCTCAGGACTGCTGTAGCAGCCTTAAATTATCAATCTGTAAGCAAAATCATGCAGAACTATGTGCAGAACATCCACACACAGACAAGAGTGTGGTTTCATTTTAAAAAGCTGCTGGTTCCCAAGCCAAACAGCTTCATGTATATATGTATATGTTATATGTATATAAATGTATGTATATGTTGTATGTGCATTTACACAATCACATAAAACTCTGTAAAGCAGAGGCTTTTTCAGAAGTATGGTTAGCACAATCATTGATATATCTGAAAAGCAACATGCTTGTAAAATTAGAAGGGTAGAGAAGTACGATATCAAGTTATTAGAAACCATGGGAGAGAATATCACAGGCGTTGCCTCTCATACGTACACAACCCAAAAAAGACAATGCTGTATTGAGAGGTTCCACTGAAAGATCTAGTCCAAAGAAGATGTCTTCCATATGTTAAGTAAGCTAAATGCTTTACACCACTTCTGAGGATCATTTGATCATTTAAAATAATTGTTGCCACCCTGGAAAGAATGAAAAGAGTCCTGATAAATTACCAGTGTGTTACACTCATTGATACTTTTAGCAGATGATTTTTCCATAAAGACTATACACGGGAGAAGGATTTAATGAACACATGGGTATGGAATGAATTGCCTGTTTATTAAAAGTCACAGCCAAAGTTTGTCAAGATGGGAAGTTATTACAACAAAATTTTCAAGGTATGTCTTTTTTCTTCCTTGATAAGAGAAAACATTTCAGATAAGTAGAAAATAGCTGCTAGTAGCAGTTCTGTGTGCATGTGTGTGTGTATAACTTTAGCTAACATGTCTGGCTATAAATTGCAGATAAGAGTTGGTTTTAAAAAAGTGGAGCACCCAATTTATATGTATATATTCATGGGCACAGTTAATGGACATCAGCAGGACATCATGCTCCCACACTTTTCAAAAATCAACAGGGAAGCATCAAGCATACCATACAACTCCCTTCTGCATTAAACTTATTAAGTCAAATCAATTTTTATGGGTACATAGGCCAGAGCTGTGGCACTTAATTCCTTTTGATCTTCAGCCTGCTAAATTCCACTTCCCACTGTGCTACCCTGCAGTTTATTTTTAACAGTTAATTTGTTTGGACATCATTAAAAAGAAAATGCTACAACTTTAGAAGCAATAAAGCACTAAACTGCCTGTCAAGCTATTAACTCCACCAACAAACAAACAAAAGGCAGTTTCAAAGCTAACAAAAGTGTGACCTGTTCTATTAAAGAAATGAAAGAAACAACACACCTGATATTGACTTTTGCCAAACCAGTTTTGCAAATAGCTCCCACCAATTTCCACGCTCAACAACTGTCACGGCCATTAAGCAGTTAGAGAAACAGCATCTTCGGAAGTGACAGATTTTGATAGAAAAACCCTGTTGAGTGGTTCAACTTGTTTTTCGTATTCTTGAAGTGATGTTAACTCTCATGATTTATCTATTACTGTGGGCAGAGGCACACAAACAATGAGCACAGGGATTTACAAGGCATCAGCTGCTCCACAGTTAACTCTGTGCATGCTGACAAATGAACACTAATCCATAGCAGTTTGCCCCTCCCTCTTTTATTGAGTTGGCTTTCATTTACCATGGGATAAGAATGGGTACACAAGCTGTTATTGTGGCACAACCAGGTGACTCTTAAATCCCCTCTCTCATTTACCTCATGGTAACATGTTTGTGTGTTCAGGACATTACAGATATGGCATGAAAGTTAGGCTTTCCTAATTCTGGATTCCTTGGTTAGTTTGTTACCCAATTCTCTGAGTGCCTGTTGCATAAATATTGCATATTTCTTCAAATAGGTTTTCCCTGTATGTGCATGTGTGCGTGCATGCGTGCAGGTTAAATCATTCCATTATGGATCATGCTATGATATACATTTTTGAGTGGTTTTTTAAAAATTGTATTAAAAAATCTATTTAATATTCCATTGAGTAATGGTCCCCAGAAAGAAGGAATTTTCCCAGGGCTTGTCTACAAGTGCATTTACTGTGAAGTAACTTACTGCAAGCAGTTTTTAGACCCGTGCCTACATGTGTAGGCATTACTGCACAGTAACACTGTGTGCGCTCCAACTTTGGAGTAAAGTTAGTCCCAAATGGGAGCACACACACAGTATTACTGGGCAGTAAGGCATCACACATGCCTTACTGCACAGTAACTAAGTGGGCGTAGATATGCTACCTGCATCATGACAGTAGCAAATTTACACCCAACTCAGTGCAAGTTGCCATAGTTATTGTGCAGTATGGGCACACGTCTACATAGGCAACATGTACCTCCCGAGGCTGGGGGGACATGGCAACTGCCTGCAGGCAGTGGCAGTGGTGTCAGTGGTGGGGGCATGGCGATGGTGAGCGGGGACCGCCTCCAGGTGGCTACACTGACATTAGCGATGAGGGCGGGCCAAGTGGGAACCATGCACAGACAGCCAGGGCGGTGTTGGTGGCCGGGAAGTGGGTCCCCCGCCGCAGCTGGACACCAAGCCTGGAAGTGCAGGCGGCACTTCTCGGGGGGGCATCAGCACTCCACCTGCCCCCCCTCCCCCCCTCCCTGTGGCCCATCACCTAAGCCAAGAGTGCTTGCTCTCAGGGGGTGC
>NW_017729030.1:44593881-44603274 GCF_001723915.1 Gavialis gangeticus | reverse complement strand
TGTGACCCATGCACAGACAGCCAGGGCGTTGTTGGTGGCCGGGAAGTGGGTCCCCCGAGGCAGCTGGACACCAAGCCTGGAAGTGCAGGCGGCACTTCTCGGGGGGGCATCAGCACTCCACCTGCCCCCCCTCCCCCCCTCCCTGTGGCCCATCACCTAAGCCAAGAGTGCTTGCTCTCAGGGGGTGCACATGTACCCCCTATGCATCGCCCATGCATGTGTAGACATGCGCCCATATTGCACAGTAACTTTGTACATGTAGATGCCCCCAAACGTGTTCATCATTTTGAAGCACCCAGTTCCACATTTGGGTCAAGTCAGCACTGCGGTGCAGTAAAGGATGAAACTTACCAAGGGTCAAAGGGAATGGCTAGGGTCCTAAAAAGTATGCAAATTGAGGGGCTGCACCAAAGGATTTCATGTGCCTGAACACAGTTAGTTACCAGCTAATAGAGTTATTAGCTAGTAACTTCTAGAGTTAGTTACCAGCTAATAGATACAGGTAACTAACGTTTAGGGTTGGGTGAGAGCACATCCAGTAGGTCTGTGATTTGGATAGACCATGTAGGAAAACCCCAGGGGTCATGGGAGCTAATCCATTGGTTAGAATGAGTGTCCTGAGCCTTGGCCACACTGAAGTGGCCTTTTCCCCCATGTTACTACCATGTGTCCTTGAGCTTTGTGTAGGAGCTACACAAAAGGTGTGGTTGCATGTCAATTTGAATAATCAAATGTAGTTGGGTTAGGTGGTAATTGCACAATCTTCCTCTTTGAGCCCCTCAATGCCACTTAATAGAGGAGATCTGATTTTTAGAAGTATCTTAAAGAGGAAAATAAATAGTAAGTACATTTGTTCAGTATCATATGCCTATGCATCAGATCAATAGATGTGTAGATCCTATCAGCCATGGTATGAAACTGTTGTACTTGCATTTATTGGTGGTAGCAATGTGGGGCACTAGCTTTCAAACCCTTTTAAAGCCCATTAAAAAGAACAATCATTTCTTCAAGACCTGAATAATGTGAGTTTATAATTGTCATAATTCCATCTCAGCATTTGCAGAAAATTTGAATGTGTTTATTTCTCACAGACCATTGGTGATAGGTTGCCATTTTTATTGTGCCACTTCAACACACACACACACACCCCTTACAAGCCCAAAGAATGACAGAAAAATCCAAATTGGACACTTGTCCATTGCCAGATATACACACATGTGCACACATAGTGATCACCCATATTGTCGTCAGATGCTATATAGTCGTACCATGAAGTTCTGAAGTCCATTTTAAGGTCAGTTAATCAGGTAAATAGTTATGAGCTCAACAAACAGCACTTTTCATTGTTTTACAGCTGATTTTTTCACTGTGGAAGGTATTTTCATAGAAGCATAATTATTTTTAGTTATGTAATAGAGGTTATAGGTCAATGCTTTTCACACTCCTAACAAGTCTCTTGTTAGGATGAAACCCTTTTCTCCTGATTGCATTTGAAAGCAATTATTAAAAAAGTACAGAAGAGTTAAGAGAATTAACTGAATTGAATAGGAAATCTTTATAAGTATGCTCAGGGTTGGCATTTTGATTGATAGGCTTGAGACTTAAAAACTAGTACAGCAATATAATTATATAATAGCAGCCTCAGCCTTCTTGCATGCTGATGAAGCCTTTTTTCCACTTCAACAACCTGTTCAATCATTTTTATCACGGTGTACAATTCAATAAAAGACTCTGTGCGACAAGTAAATGTGTCATAATATCTGCTGCTAATGTAACACATTATAGAAAAACCAAAATGAAGATGAATAGCAATCAAGTCCATATAGCTACTAGTTCAGTACATAAGGTGGATTAATTTTAGATCAGCAGAAATCTTATTATTTTTGTTTCATTTCCCATTTAAGTAACTATAAATTTGTATTTGTGGGATCTTATTTTCTTCATGCAAACAATATCAGAAGAAAGTGACTCTAGAACGCTATGATATGTTAGAGTGCTCTCCTACTTTGTCTAATATGCTGCAAGTTTTACTGGTTGAAAATTTTAATTCTCCTGCACTGACTAAAAAGAACATAAAATAAATGAGTGAAAGAGGCAGTCAGTCAAAATATTGTATGGTGATATATATATTTTTCTACATAATTGTGTTTGTATATTGGCATTTATGGAAATACCCATCTATCATATACTTCTCTCTCTAGCACTGCCCCAGCTTGCACTAGAGCAAGTTAACATCATTCTGGTGATATATTCTGGAAGCTGAGATGAAATCTACAGCAGTGGAAATAACACAATTCTCACAGTTTTCCAAAAACTGATTGCACTGTGCTTTTGAAAATGACACAATACCTAATAAATTGTCACTACAGGCCTGAGAGTGCTATCCATATCTAAAGAGGCATTTTTTTTTACCTCAGTGCCTTGACTGGACAAATTCCATGCACATCCTTTCCACAAGAACACTAGACATTTGCATTCATTTTATTTAATAAAATAAGTTGTAGCTAAGAATCCTGACTTTAAAAGTGACCTAATTTGTATAGGATGAGTCATTTCCTGTACTGTGGTTCTGTACATCATTTACATTTGAAGATAGGTCATGACTCATTCATAACTCATTCATACTTTTTGTTTTCTGCAAAGATGTATAAAATTTAATTATCTGATGATAAAATTAACACAGCAAGAGAAGAAGAAGGCAAATGAAAGTTTACAATGATGAAAAGGCAAAAAAAAAAAGTTTTGCAATAAGTTCTCCTCTGCCATTTCAATTCATAATATAACATGTATCAGTGAGAAAGGGTTAGGCGTTATGCCTCCATCCAGTAGGCACTGTAGGAAAAATATACCTAATGTTTTGAGACTATCCATTATCTAATGCCTCATCTTCTATGGTGACTAGTCTGATTTCAGAACTGTATTGTTAGAACCAAAAAATAATCAGAGGGGAGCCAATGTGGCTTTTAGCATGTCTCCATGCTGCTCGCAGCAGAGCTGTCAGAAAGCATGCCCCACGTTTTCTGCATTCCCCGCCTGCGGCCTGTGTGCCAAATGACACAATGAAGCTCAGAGTGGCTCTGAATGCCTGCTAATAACCACAAGTTACTCAGGAAGGCTATTAGGGGAGCACTGTGTGCATTCACCACTGCTTTAAGGTAACTATGTTGCCACATTTTGGGAAATTGGTTGCATATGGAGCGGGAGCGAGTGGGTGGAACAAGTTGTGTTCCTGGGCATAGAATTTGCCATTCTATAAATTGTTTTGATAGTCTAAAACAAACGGGAGTAAGTTGACCAAGATGTGTCACTGAATCTAATTTATTGTTGCTGATATTACATTCAATCCAACTAATGTAACATTCAAATGAACAAATCATGCCTGATGCTAATTTAGAGTAAATTCATAAAATGATTTGATCATCAAATTTTTTTTAGAGGGAATCCTAACAGCTCCTGAAGAGGCTTCTAAGAAAGTGGCAGCCTGTTTGGAGCTGCACTGACCCAAACAATTTCCTCAAATTAAGTTAAATCTACAAATTCAGGTCTCCTGATTTCAAAAATTGTAAACCAGAAGGGATGATTAGATTGTCTAATCTGTTCTCCAATATATCACAGGCCATTGAAATTCCTAAAACTATGAAGTTCAACATCTTTAGTTAAATTAAAGGATTTCACTTCTTTGGATACTATACTACTGCACACTATACCGCTACTATACTGTACACAGGCAAAAAACCAAGACAGCCAATGCTCCAAGGCCCTGTCCCAGTAGGGAATGAATCATGTGAGCTATGTCCACACAATCACAGTGGACTGCAGTGGAAGGCACAAAACTCCTAAGGGAACCCTGCTAATCTGACTGGGGGGGAATTGCTTTTTGACTATGAATTTGATGGTAATTCTAGACCTGATGCCCATTCTAATCCTGAGCAAATTTGTAAGACACACCACTAAGGCACCAAAGCAAAAGGATTCTCAGTTTCCCTCAATGCAGTGGTCTGTCCCATCTGGTGCCTCATTTCCAGCTGTAGTAAGTGGAGGTGAATATTAAATCCAAATTATCCAACATTTGAACTACTGAATTCAGAGTTAATTAGGCTTCCATCTTTCACTTCAATGCATACTTCCCTGAAACAAAAATCTAGGGCTATTTAAACTTGGAAAACTTTTCTTTGGGTGACTTCCCCTGCAGGCTTTGAATGCACCTACATATATGCATGCAGATACTCATACTTTCAGATGGTTGCACACAAAAAACAAAAAAAAGCCAAGATGCATTCTAGTCAATAAAAAGCAAAAGGCAAAAAACAGAAAAAGGAAAAATAAGATGCTTAATATAACAAATGATTCAAAAACTTCAGTTGTATGAACTGCAGCAGAGTGGGAGCTGAGAACCATGGCCAAGGAGCCTACACTTTTTTCTGGTATATTATTTCTCATTACAAGCTTCCTCGGGTGCATGTACAGACTGGTCAAAAGTCTGATTCTTTGTCGGTGTAGTGAATTTTTTTCTATGGTGAGAAGCAAGATTTGTAAGGTGAGGTAACAGTAATCTATTGGGCCATCTTGTATGTTTGGGAGAGGTAAGAGAGAAGCTTTTAGGCTTCAAGCATCTTTCATTAGGTCTGGGAAAGAAGGAACATTCCAGTGTAGAACGATGTATGACAACCAGAAGCATGAGGTCGGTGGTGGGGTGAGAGGGGGGATTTTTTTGTACTGTATTAGGTTTGTGCAGGGTTTTCAGGTGGTTCCTTCAGAGGTGTGGTCTATTTCCTTGGGAGAATTTCCTCGTTTGCTAAAGACAGTTTTTAGGTTGAGAATGGGGTTGACAGTATTCTCTGAGCAGATGTGGTAGTATCTAAGGGCCTGGGTATAGATTACAGTTTTCTTGGGTGTTCCCTGGTTTAGTGGATGTAACATAGTTCATAGGCTTTTAAAAACCATTTGTTTTTCTCAGACCCCTGCACCATTACAGCAACAACATTTTCTAAGGTACTCACTCTTGTATATTCTGAAACATTAGTCTTCATTCATATGGCTTTTTAATACAAAACATACCACTTCCTCGTCTTGGCCTTGAATCTTGTGTTTTTCAAAATTTATTTGGTATTCCAAGTTGTGTGTCATGAAGTCCAACTGGTTTAAAACCTCTAAACCTTTTGTTGCTCTCTTCTGGACTCTCTCCAGTTTGTCTTCATCTTCTTTGAGATGTAGTACCTAAAACTGGACAATAATTAAGTTGTCTTGCTTCGCTATTCCAAATGGAAGGATGTTCCACAATCTCAGGGCTCTGATGACTACAAAACAACTCATGATTTCCAACCTAAATGTATTTATGATCAGTTTGCACCTATTTTTTCCTGTCCCATAGTCCACTAGCCTGTATGGCTCTTCTCCATCACTGGTGCTTATCCCCTTGATATATTTATAGAACACAGCCCTATCTGCTCTCTGCCTTTGTTTTTCTGGATTAAACAAACTATGATCTTCTAGTCTTTTCTCAAATCATCCTGATAGCCCTTTTCAGCACCTGTTCCAGATCAAATTCCTGTCCTCAGGGTCATCCAACTCTGTCTTTATGACCGTCTCTTCCTTTTTTTGTATTGATGCCTCTCAACTTTGCTTCATCAGCAAATTTCATGAACACACCCCACTTTTTGTGCTAAGAACATTTAGTGGCTTTTTCCATGTGGCAATGGATCAGATGCTTCAGTGAGGTTCAGCTAACTGGCTGCATTTTCTCCATCTATAAAAACTATGATTCTTTTTTCAAAGAAAGCTACCGGATAAGTCTGGCAAAATGCATTTTTGATGAACCATGTTGCATTTCATCTCATGTTCCATTTACTTCCCCATGTATTCACTATTGCTCCATTATATGCTAGTACTATTGAGTTGATAGATTTACTAAAAATACTTGCTACTGGCTATGTATGTCTGTGTCAGTTCTTTCATAATTCAGGGATAGAGGCTAACTGGTGTCCCCAACTTGAGTACATTAAGTTCTTCGAGTTTTGTTTTAACCTTGGTTATGTTAATTTCCATTCCCATACCCTCATTCCTATTATCCATCTCACAGCTGGCTTCATCAACATCCCCCTTATTGAAACCAGAGACAATTTAATCGCTGCATTTTTGGAAAATATTTATATTATCCTTACTGTCTATCCAATCCTCTCTACGTAGTGGTCCCTCTTCTTTCCTTATCATTTCCTTATTTATATGAAGAATCTTTCACTATTTGTTCAAATATACTTTGTAAGATTGACTTTTAAAAGCTTGATTTTTCTGGCAATTCTCTATCCCTACCTTTCTTGACCTCTAAGATGTAGCTTCTTTGCTGACCTGTTATTTTTTCCATTCTTTATAGGCTCTCTGGTTATTCCTAACATCTTTTCCTGGGGGAGTTATTCATCCAGTTAGGTCTGAATCCCTCTCCTACCGGTATTTTCTCATTGTTCAGCATCTAGATGCCTGACAGTTTTAGCTCCACAGATTTAAAGAAATGCAAGGCCTCCTCCACGTTCAAGTCCCCCAACTCCTCAGGAAAGCTGACTTCATTAACTAGTTCCTGTAGCTTAGGGGTGTCAAACTTACCTGAGGACTTGGGCCAGATCCAGAACTGGGGCTACTCACAGGCCAGATCCAGCCCAGGGCACAGGGGTGGCTGCCATGGCCCCTGTGGCAACAGTGACCACAGTGGCAAAACAGGAGGTCTGGAGGTGGTGAGTGGTCCAACAGCAGTGCATCTGGAAGTGAGCTCGATCCTTTGAGAAAAGTCCTCTTTTTTTTCTTCTTTCATACAACAAAAATGGTGTCAGTATCTTTATCTTTGTGCATGTTGATATTTTTGTCAATTCAGGGGCTCTTGGCCATCAGAGAGATTACCAGGGTCACTACACCTCTTTCTATGAATGCATGCCAATGGTTTAACATCCAGAAAACTTCCTTTAGAACAAATCTTTGATCTTCATGATGTTCTTACATATTCATCCTCATTCACTATGGAATGGACGAGCTGAAGATCTTCTGCATACTGATGTGGTTATTCCCTAACAGTTCTAGCGGGAATCTTGTAGTCTTTTGTCCCAAAGTGCAGATGACCAGAAGATTTTTTCACACTCCCCTAAGGATGCCAAGCAACCTGAGGTCTGCATCTTATATCCTTCCTCCTAGCACAGAAAGCCTTTCTATTTTCTGGATCTGGTCTGGTAACATGCCAGGCAGTTATTTCTTCTCTTTCTCTCCCTCATTTTTTTTCTTTTTTGGTGAACTTCCAGTCCTCTTCTTTCCATTATGCCTTTTGTTGGCAGCACATTCTTCCAGTCTTCTATATATCATCATCCTTCAATATATCTACCATCTTCTAGATATCATTCTTTCTGGGTCTCCAGTGCCTACATACCCTCATTGCTTTCTCTGCTCTATATCTGGAGCTATCACCTTTTCTCAACTTATTCTGTCATTAGCTACCAAAATTATTTCCATTTGGTTTGAAAAAGGACAGCAACAATTCTTAGGAGATGATTTTTGAGGACTCAGTCTCTGCAGTTCCCGCAGACTTAAGTAGTATTGTGGTTGGTCAATGTTTCTGAAAGCCCAGCACTTAATGAATTCTGCCTCTCAGTAATTTAAGCATTTTGAATGTACGCTTAAGCTTATGTACATTCCATACAAAACATATGCTTCATCAGGAATACTAAGCATCACAGGATTTAAATGTGACCCGGTATACCAGAGTGTGTATTCCCCCCTCCAATAGAAGGGGAGGGTCATCAGGGTGTACGTGCTGGAGATGGAAATGGCAGCTTGCTTGCAGCTTCCCCTTCTCCTGTGTCTCTATAGAGGAAGACCACAACACAATATCTTAACAATATACATGGTTTATCCGGGTGCAGAATAAAAGAGGAGGTGATACAATAAACTGGATAGGTGATAAAGATAAATATTTACATATAATATATTCAAGTCAGCAAATAACAGAACAGGTAAGTATAGCAGTCCCCTAAGATCCATGAGAGAAACCTCGCCCATGGATCCCCAGAAGGTAAGCATTTCCTAACAATCAGTGGGTAAGTACCCCAAAATATAAAGTACAATAAATAGTTAATAAACACTCCAAAATATAAGATGCAGCAAGCAATTAAAAACACTCCAAAATGTATGGTAATCCCAAATACCTACCTCCTCTAGAACAGTCTCTCTCTCTAGCATAAACCCCCTCTGTTGAGACTATCCCCTGTGTCCCTCCATGATGGGAAACCCCTTGCCTGAGAACTCATGCTTCCTGGTGAGTAGGGTCCAGCAAGGATTCCTTTTGTTTCATCCCCAGTTAGGCAAGCAGCTCCTACAGTGGGTGCTGTGTCTCAGTCCCTGCACTGGGCGCATGGCTTGTTCATGTTTCTGGATGGCTCAGCTTTCTCAGCAGGTTGCAGGCCTGGGCCTCCTAGTACATGCCCAGGGCTGGGGCTCCAGAACAGGCCAACTGTGCTGCCAAGCCTGCACTGCCCATGGGTCCTTGCACCCAGCACCAGGGAATGGGGCCCAAACTGCCCCCTGCCCCCTCCAAGGGCTCTCAGCCCAACAATGACTTGCCATGCAGCGGTATCTACATCAGTGTCAGCCTCATGCTGGGGTTGGAGACCTGAGACACCTCAAGCAGCTCCCAAAGACCTGGTCCCTATTGGGCGCTCTGTGCGGCAACACCTGCACCGTCCAGCTTCGTGGCGGGGTTGGAGACCCGAGCCACCTCAAGTGGCTCCCAAGGTCCCAGTCTCTAGCAGACCCTCCATGCAGTGACACCTGCACCAGGTCTCTGTGCTCTCTCCTGTTAAGGGGTTGGGGATGTGGCTGCCTGCCACTCCGGTCCAGGCAGAGTCTTCAGGCTCTTCAGGACAACTGGAAGCACCCTCTGGCTAGCTCTTCCCCAGCTGTTCCTCACTCCTGGTTTCTTTCTTCTCTGTCCCTCATTGTCTCCTCCACGTGCTGTGCAAGCAGCTCCTTATATAACCTTTTGGAGCTCCACCCCAAGATTGAAGACTAGCCAGTCAGGGGGGAGGTGGAGCACAGTCTTCAATTAGGTCCGCTCCGTGCCTCGCCCCAATGTAGGGGTGGGGCAGACTCCTGAGGCTCCTTTCTTGCTGGTCTCTGATTGGTGGGTTTGCCCCATCAATCGCTTTAGCAGTTCTCTAAGCCCAAGGAACCGGGTGAAGAT
This sequence comes from Gavialis gangeticus, assembly GCF_001723915.1. NCBI lineage: Eukaryota > Metazoa > Chordata > Crocodylia > Gavialidae > Gavialis > Gavialis gangeticus. Next base: position 44,594,060 of record NW_017729030.1, on the reverse strand, counting down.
AGTCAAGCCAGCCACATAAGCATCTATATTATTTCAATTTCTGTGCCTTCCAACCTGATTGCCTTTTACGATCAGGTCACAAAGGCCATGGATGCAGGTGTCGCGGTGGATGTAGTCTTTCTGGACTTCAGCAAGGCCTTTGACACCATCTCTCACCCCATCCTAGTTAAAAAACTAGG
>NW_017729030.1:44588845-44593562 GCF_001723915.1 Gavialis gangeticus | reverse complement strand
AACTACTTCACAGTTAGGGCGGCTAGGAGCTGGAACCAACTTCCAAGGGAGGTGGTGCTGGCCCCTACCCTGGGGGTCTTTAAGAAGAGGCTGGATGCCTACCTGGCTGGACTCATTTGAGTCCCGTTTTTGTTTTTGGGGTTTTGTTGTTCTCCCGCCCTGGTGGGGGGTCGGGCTAGAAGATCTACTAGGTCCCTTCCGACCCTAAATCTATGAAACTATGTATATTTTACATTGAACACCAATAAGGGCAGCCTTGAATTTAATCTTACTATGCCAAATGATCTGTAAAGGAAAATCCTTATTCCAAAAGTATTTCCATTGCCAATTAGATCAGTATCTCCTGAATAGAAGCTCTGTCAAGAAAAGCATATGCTGCAAGAAGTACAGTAACTTGCTTAACTCTTAAAGCACTAACATTTTTCTTGCAGTCAAAGAATGCTTAATTCAAAAAGTTAATCAAATAGAAAAGGAACTTTTTTTTAGTGGTTATCACAATATTCTTCTGAAACTTCACTGTTAGACTCCCATTAAATAGTTCTCTGAATTATCTTCCTGGTAGGTAAGCTATACACTAGGGATGACTTAGATTGTCCTCCCGGGTCTTCTTTTAACTTCATTAGTTTCTTCCTTGTCCTCATTGAGTTGCACATTGCAGTAACCTTCCCTCAAGTGAAGACAGCTATGTATGACTCTTCTTCAGAAACTCATCTATGCTACTTTTATGCATTGGCCAGAGGCAAATGCAAAATAGAAGTGCAAAGTACGCTGTACACCCAGCCACAGGGGACTTTCTCTACACTGCTTTCCCAGAGAGAACTCAAATAACAGGCATGGCAGCACAAGCTCCAAACTGATCATCTATGATAGTAACACATTCCTCAGGCAGCAAGCTGAAGCACTCTATAATCAGAAAATATCAGCAAACAAGGTGCTCCCACAGCATTCATTCTGTCTATTTCCCAAACTAGATATTTTATGGGATGCATTAAAAACAAACCGTACTGCACAGATGCATATATGTGGCCACTTTTTAAAAAAAACAGTAATAAGACTTTCTATTTTGCATCTGCAGTCAAGTCCAAGGAACCAATATTCTCCCAGGAAGGCATGTTGCCAGAGAATGTGCCAGTGTAGTTAACACCTCTGTGCTCCATCTGGAGGGTGCATCTGCTTCACCCTTGCATGTGCCATTAGATCCAGTTGACATCTTAGGCAAAAAAACCCCCCCTTAACTTTAGGAATTTTCTGATCTTGAAGCCTCGAGTTTGCAACTACAAAATACTACATTAAAACTAAATTTGTGCCTTTAACAGTGGCTTAGCTTGCTCTTACAAAAATGAAAAAGAAAAATCCAGAGCTATTTCCTCAGTGCAACTTAGAAGCTTTGCAGATCTGAACAACGTAATTTGCATGTTCCTTGAACTACAGAAACCCAGCCCTTGCAGCTAGCAAGCTCTGATGGCTTCAGCAGCAGAGCTTGTCAGTTCAATGTTCCAGGTCTAATGGACTCTCTTGCTACAGAGGTGCTGAATCAGGAGGTTAAGAGCTAAAACTCTCTCTATCTTAACTATAGTGGACACAACCACTATAATTATACTGGAAATATATTTAAACATTTGCAACACTCTACAAGTGTAAGGCCTATAATGCTGTACTTGGAAAATGGAGGAGAACGCCATTTCAAAATACGAATATTTGAAATATTCTAAAAATCTACATGTACTTATGTTTCTTTTTTCCTTCAATTTCTATAAAGCCACATGGAAGATCACAAGAGAGTGCTTATTATAAGTGGCAACTTTGTAAATCAGATTAAGATATAACTGAGCTAGGAATCAACCCTCTGTTTCTTGCTCACATAATACTTACTAGTCAATTGTTATACAAAGATTGCTGGGTAACTGGCTTTTGAGTAGCTGGTTCTGCTATTGTCTGTAACCATTTAATTCAGAATTTTAGAAACATGGCAGCATTTTTCAGCAAGCGCAATAAGTTAAAATATTAGTTTTTTGCTAAACTTTTCTGATAGCCATTCCATCTTTTACTCTGTTCCATGAATTAAACCACCCCTTCCCTTTCTCTTTTCTGGTCCTCAGATCTCAATTCCCTGTAAGGTAGGCTATAGAATTAACAATGCCTGACAAGGTCTTTGGGTTTTGAGCACCATTACCCATATACCTTCACATTTCCTAGACACATGCCTCGGGTGAATACACATCTGCCAAATCAAATGTGAAACTTTAAAATGCTTATTCAAGCACCAGTATTTAAATAAATGCCTGCCTTTGTGTAGCCATGCTTTTTCTTTTGCATGTTCAGCATATTAGATCAGTACGTGACAAACAGGCTCCAACAATATGTCATATACTATATCTGAAACTAGCATGCAGGAACACATTCTTATCCCAGTAACATTAACTGAAGAGTGGGCAGAACTTTGAGGCCAGGGCTTTGGATAATATTGGATATTATAATGTATTAAAACTTGCTCATACTAACTACTGAGCCTAGGATGTAAGACACCACTGTGCTGAGTCAAGTATTTCACTGAGGACAGGGAAACAATTGCTGTCAGAGCCATGCCTCTCCTACCCCTGCCCCCCTTGAGTTTGGTTTCTTGAATCACATAAGGGCTATAAGACCTGATGGAAGTTAATGCCCTGTATAAAAAGAGGTCCTTGTGATACTCTGTGCTAAAAGTTTCCAACAATTGTTGAGATCTTGGGTCTTCCAGGACCCACCTTCTCCCTTGGACCACTAAGACATTGGAATATCACAGAATATTTCTATCATTTCTATTCCTTTCTTGAGGTGGCTGTAAACCTTTGGGCATTTCTGTCTATATAAAGCAATACAGTTTTTATTTATGCCGCAGGAAAACTATCTTTAGCTGTGACTCGGCTTAATTGGGTGTTGCTGGGGAATCTGGGAGGAAAGGGGACAAGTGATTCTACACCATCTTTGCGGTAGCCAAGTATGCTCTAACTCTCCCCTAAAATAACTGTCTAATTTGAGCCCTGGCATGGGGGGATGGGGCCCATGAGCCTGAAGCTGCCTTTATATTGCTTTTAAAATGCACTGGTTGCAGTGGTCCAAGGGGTCATCAGGCCAAACAAGGATCATCATAGTGTAGTAATATCCCTCACATGGATGAGCTTGCTTAAGGAGTGGGACAATCCCTTCCTTCCTTCCACCCACCCACTATGGTAAAAAGTGTTCTAAGGAGGCATGGAGGGCCACGTATAGAAGGTCTTCAGGAAGTTGAGTATGACCAGCAAAGTATCAGTTGTAACCTGCAGAGGTGTGCCATACTGTTATTCATTCCTGAATATACTGGAGACTTCATATGCGCTAAGGGCAAGCTGAAGAAGCTATACTGAAGACAAATGCCCAAGGTCTGGAGGCACAATTTTCCACACAATGAAAGCATCAGTGAAAGTAAAGCCTTCCTGGTTAGAAGTCATGAATTCTTTCTACCAGCATGACTAAAAGAGAAATCATCTGCACAAATGGAAGTAAGCACTCATTTTCTAGCTTTCAGCACAGCTACTGCAGAAAGTATCTCAAATATAGGAATGTAAGGCTGGAAGGGACTTCATAAGGTCATCTAGTCCAGCCCTCTGTTGAAGGCAAAATCATCCCCAACTAAACCATCCCAAAATTATGATAAATTTGACAAAAAGGAGATGGTGTCCTTGGTTGGAAGATAGGTATTGCACATCCTAAAAGGCTCACCATCACACTACCACTGAGAAGGAGAATAAAGGTGTTGGCAGTTGGAGGCTCTTCCCTAAAAGGTACACAGGCATCCATCTCCCAGCCTGACCTAGCTACTCAAATGGTATGTTTTCTGCTCAAAGACTGAACATGGAACATGACAATAAGATTGGTGAGACTCATCAGACCTGATCACTTCTCTGTCTGTCACTTCTCTGTCTAACTTGGTTTGGCCCTGAGGAGATCAGAAGAAATGTTGAAGCTCTAGGCCAGTGGTCTCCAAAGTGGCATGCACACACCCCTGGGGATGTGCAAGACGATCCATTGGGGTGCAGGAAGAAAATATTAGAACTTCTATTTATATAGATGGGGTGCACGATCAAAAACGTTTGGAGACCACTGCTGTAGGCAAAGGGTTTTAGGAGACAGAGGGCCAGGTGGTAGTAACCTTTTTTTCTCAGGGCAAAGGCTCAGACAAAGACCATCACATCCTGGAGGTAAATGCTCCTCTGCTGTCTACATTAGGCAGCTGGGATGATCCCTACATGATTGAATGAACACTGAACTGACATGAGCTACAGAAAGGTGCACAGGCCTGTGGCAGAACACAGAAACCTCCCTGGACAGTCCGTCACTGACTTGAGGGTGGCTGTTTGGAGGCAGCAAACCTTTGAAAACTGATTTGAACAGGAAATTGCAGAACAAGAAATCATCCACAGACCAGGTTGTATTAAGTATGGTTTAAACAGGGACTATGGGTTCATATCCCATTATCTGGATCAGTTTTCATGACTCCTTTGTTCCTGTGGGTTTATTTCTTGTATGTTTGCCTCTCCCAGCACTGCACCCTCCCCTCTCTTCCTCTCTGCTCCTCCCTTCTGCTTTTGTATTCAAATGTCTATTTCCTTACACACATCTTTCACAGCATCTGATTAAGTTTGTGCTATATATATTCTTGATACATCTTTATATATATATATATATATATATATATATA
>NW_017729030.1:44581822-44588451 GCF_001723915.1 Gavialis gangeticus | reverse complement strand
TATAAGGTACAAATCTACCCTGCCTTCCACAAAATTAATGTCATTGGGATAGCATTGCTTTCTTTTGTAATGGGCTGTTGCTCCATGATAGAATATTTACAGGCAGGGGTTGGATTAATTGAGAAAGTTCATAAACACCATTTTTTGACATCTCTTGGCAAGCCTGGTGAGTAGGGCTTTAAATTAGATCCTATGGAGAATAGAGACACTAAAACTGTAGGCTACTTTAAAAGTAAGAATAAGGGATGGTAAAAACAGAGAATTCTGGAGAAGGGTTGGGAAACTATAATAAAATTAGATGATGATGCAAGTGAAAATGCAGAAGGGCTGTCTGCCAATTATCATTGATGCCCATACACCAATGTGAGGAAGCTGGATACAGGAACAACCTGGAAATCACAGTGCTTAAGGAAAACTAGGATGTAACTTGCATAACAGAGAATTGATTAAACAAATGCTATTATTAAGATATTGAAGGGTTAGGTTGCTCCAGAAGGATAAGCTGAGGGAAAAGGGCATAGAGGCTTTGCATTGTATGATAAAAATGCATTAAGACAGATGCATTAAGGATATCTGGGTGGAAATGAAATAAATTATGAAAGAGAATTTGGAGACTACCATTTGGAGAGCCTACCATGGACCTGCAAATAAGGAAGTAGAAGATGATGAGGGATTCTTCAAACAGGTATCAATAATACCCCAAAAAATCTGAAGCAGTAATAATGGAAGCCTTCAACTATACTGATATCTGCTGGAAGGATAATAGAGTCAAACAAAATGCCCAGCAAGTTCCTGACATATGGGAGACCACTGTCTCATTCAGAAAGTTGAAGAATCAAAAGATCAACTATTTTAGATTTGGTTCTGACCAATATCGAAGAATTGGATGAAAATTTAACTTGAACTGGTTGAAAAGGTTGAAAAGGCAGCAAGTGACAGTCATAGCGTCCATGACCCTAAACAGTATAAGGTGGATGAGCGGCAAAGTAAGGATGGCAAACTCCAGAAAAACAGATTTTAATACACTTAGGAAAATGGCAGATGAGGTCCTAAGGACAAATAAAGAAAAAAGAAGTTCACAAAGGCTGACTGTTTTTAAAAGATGTGATTGCAATCCATGCTTATGCCCAGAAACATAGAATAAGTCAGAATAGAGCAATGTAACTGCACAAGGTGCTTTTTATGACCTAAAAATCAAGGAATGGAAGTTAAGAACTAAAGATACATAGGAAGTATCATAATGTATTCACTAAAGATGTATGCAAAGTATGTAGGGATAAGATGCAGTGCAATACACGTTACAGCTGGCAAAGGATGTCAAAAGCAGCAAGTATGCATAAACAATAGAAAGATGAAGGAAACTGCAGGTCTGCTACTTAGTAGTAAAAGATGTTATTAATAGGAGATATAAAGAAGGCCAAGCTGCTGCCTATGTTGCTTCTCTCTTCATAAAAAGGTACATTTTGAAGAGATGGTTAGCAAAGTCAGCATGGACAAGGACAGGGAAAGGATGCAGATCAAGATAAGAAAAGAAGGCATTGAAGAATCTTTGACTGTTCTAAAAGAATTGAAGGCCAGTAGGCTTTAAAGAAATAACATTTTATAGTAATGAAGGAACTTGCTGATGAGATCTTGGACTAAATATCAAGTATATTTGAGGAGTTTTTGGCCCTACAAAAAAAGGCAAACAGTGCTTGAAAGGGAATAAAAAAGACCCAGGGAATTTATAGACCAGTCAGCATGGTTTTAATACCCAGAAAACTTATTTTAAGCAAATTCTAAAACAACCCATTTTTTCAAGTGCTTAGAAGACTAAAAATGATTATTAGTAGCCAACATAGATTTCTTAAGAACAAATCATGACAAATCAATCTGGTTTTCTTTTTTAAGAGGATAACTGGATTGGTGGATAAAGGGAACACTGCACACATAATGTATTTTGATTTCAGTAAGGCTTTTGACACCGAAACAGAGGTTGGTGAATCCCACTCCCCTGTGCAACAACATGCCTCCATTGCCGGAGAACGTTTGCATCCAGAATCAGGCTCCTCAGTCACCTGAGGACCCATCAAGCCTGATGGACGTCATCCTCAACTTCGAGGGAACACCACTGGACAGCTGGGTCCTAGTGCCCACCCATCTCTGACCTAGGGTGGGTCATTCCAGCCAACAGCCATGTAACGTTCTGTAAGCTGGCAAAATGTGGACTAGTAGGAACTACTGTATCATGGAGATACAATTGTTTGGAAAGCTGTAGACAACAAGTAGTTATGAATAAATAAAGGTAAATGGTGGGGAGCTTTGAGTGTGATCATGCAGGGATCAGATCTGAGGCTGATCAACATTTTTATTTGAGGTTTTGATGGAGGAGTGGAGAGTATATACACCAAGTTTGTAAATAATATAAAACTGTGAAACACTTTACAGGACACGATTAAAATCCAAAACAATAAAGTATAAAGTTGGGTCATAACTATAAAATGAAACTCAACAAGGACAGATATACAGTACTTTGCATAGTAAAGGAAAAACTAATGTACACGTGCAAAATGGGGAATAATTGACTGGAAAGCAGCACATCTGAAAACAGGCAGAGGGTTATACTGGATCACAAACTAAAAATGATTCTGCAACATGACACTGTCTCCAAAAAGGTAAATGCCATCTGGGCATCATACCCAAGATGTATAAAGCAAAGGTATCACGTCAACTTCGGGCATCACATTACAGGAAGGATATAGACAAGTAGGAAAGGACGCACAGAGGGTTCATGAATGGGTTTGGAAAATAAGCTATGTGAGGAAAGGTTGAAGAAGTTGGGAATGCTTTTCTGGAGAAAAGAAAATTAAGAGGTGACATTATGATAGTTTTTCAAGCATCTGAAAGGTTGTCACAGGGGGCATGGTGAGCTGTCATTTTCTTTAGTTGCTGAGGGTAGGGCAAGAAGCCATGGAAGGGAAGCAGATTCAGATTAAACCTCAGGGAAATATACCTAAATGTCAGACCTCAAGGAAATGTACCTAAATATCAGACCTCAAGGAAATATACCTAAGTATTAGATTCCTAAATTGTAGAATCTACTTCACTAAGTATTCTGAAAACAAGGCTAGAAAGCCATATGTCAGGGAGGGTTTAGCTACAATAAAACCTGTCTATGTGCAGGGGAACAGACAGGATGGTCCTTGAGCCTTGTGATTCTATGTCCCAGCACTATGGGCTCTATGCAATTCAGAGATTCCCCATGTCAATGTTATATCCTTCTTATGTCACCAAAGTGGTACAAAACAGTGGTAGTACCAAGATCTGTCCCACAGTCTGATATCTTCATCCTTAACACAGAAGCATGGGTGACCTGATAGGACTCTTTGATAATGTTATACACTTACATAACAGGGTTTTTTTCTGTCAAATGTTCTCTACATATTATGCACAGAATATGTTGCTAAGTATATAACTAGAAATATAAGAGACCTATCCCCCCTAACCACATAGCTGTGTTTTCCAAAGAATAGCAAAATATTTGAGCTGCCAAGTGGTCTAAGGGGCTCTTTCCACTCTTCCTTGCTCACACCTCTCAGGAATCACTTTCTGTTTTTTTGAGGAAGTTTGCTTCTGCTTATTTTTATAGAGGAAGCATTGACTGTCACTTATCTCATTCAGTCATGAATCAATATATTGTGCCATACCTAGGGGTGTCCATTCTGGCTATAAAATATAAGTAATGTAGGATTTAACATTACACATTCGTTAGTGAGTGAAATTACACAGCATAGAAAGGCCATGGGGACCTGGAAAACCTTCCATTTAGTATAGAGTTTTGTTTGTGAGGTAAATAGCTAGCAAAAATGTCATTACTATGCTTAAAAGCACATATACAAATGAAAAGCAAGCACAAAACTAGCACATATCATTTTTTGATAATACCTGATTCCTCTATACTTTTCAGGTGCAGCATTATCTGAATTATATTTCTGGTGATTCTGGTCCTTGCTTCACTTCACTTCCTTCACTTTCAGATATAGAAGATGACATGTCATTAGTGGTTATCGTCATTATAATTTTTGCTCCCACTAACTATAGGTTTTCTATCCCCCAATCCTATATAGTTTATACCCTAGATCAGTAGCTCTGAGAGGCAATTACTTTTCTCTAGAACTTGCATTTTCATTTTGGTTCTATGCCTACAGTCTGGCAGCTAATTTTACACCAAGGACCTAATTACTTTGCTTCTTCTGGCATTTCTCCTCTACTTCAAGCATTCATAAAGATCATATAGCTGGGTCTCAGGTTCTCATTAGAACTGTGACAAACTTGCCCAGGAAGCAAACACCACCTTACACACATGCGCACGCATGCATATGTATGTACACACATATGCTTATGCATGCACGCGCACTCACACACACACACATATATATAGATATATATATACATTTTGTTACTGTCCAAACTCCTTAGCCTAGTGAAAGTTACATTGTACTATTTTAAAATGGAAAGTGTCTGACTGAAGTAGGAGTGGGGAAAATTATAAATGACAAATCAACATTGTACCATCTACTTATGTTATTCATAAAAGCATTGCAAGGTTTCACTTTTTTTTAGATACATCGACCTTCTTTGCACATTTTATAAACTCCTACTTCTCAAACTGCACTTCTGTTTATCTTAAATATCTAAAATCTGGGCATTTTAGTAAGTGGGAATTTGGCCATTGCCTTCCCCGGGGCTAGGTTTTCACTGCAATTGCTTATTGAACCCCTGACCTAAAAGGTCAGTTAAGACTGATGCCCTAACCCTAAAATTAGTCTCTCAAATGAACAGCTCTTATCCAAATATACCAAGTAACTATGACTGCATACATGGGACTTGGTAAAAAGATAAGAAATTTTCATTTAGTGGTTAGATTGACTGCTAAAGCTGCCAAGGGAAGCCTTCCAATTTCATTTTTCCCTTCTTATTCACAGTCTTGTCTTATCCAGTTTAGCAGCTCAAAACTGATCCAAGTAGTTCCAACTTTCATTTTCTAGTACTTCTGCTCTGAAGGGTTGTCGGTGATCTCCCTGGAGTAAAGCCTGCAGTTAAAAAACACAGTATTTAATTCCTTCAAGTAGTTATAGCTATAAATCACCTGAAGAAACGGCAATACTTGGCACCTTACACTTTCACTCCACTCTCCAGACATGGCAAGTTACATACTAGCAACCATGAGCCTACTCTGTCTTTTTAAGAGAATAGGACTGTCAGGCAGAACAGGTCTAATTTTGAGTACACTCATCTTTCAAAGGACAGCTGAAGGTATTTAACTAGGGGCAGAACTGACTTTTCTATACTTTAAGAAAGTAAGATAGTGAAAAGACTAGAAATTAGAACTAGAATAGAAATAGAACAGAAAAAAATGGAAATTAGAACTCATTATTAGCAGTAACACTGACTTGTTACAGATACTAAAATATACTGAGCCATAACAGTCTTTAAAAACTGGCTTCATTCCCTTTAACAATGAACACTATTGAATGGCTTTTCCCATGGGAAAATTGGAGCAATGCCTCTCCTGTTGTTTGGAACATTAGAGCAGTGGCAATACCAAACCAACTTGAGTAGAAAAGCAAAAGCATTGCAAATAAAACTAGAACTGGACCTGAAACCTACATGTAACCCGTTCCCCGGTTTTGGGAAAATTCAGATCCAGAAACTTTGCGTTGTGCTCAGAGTTGCCCTTGCTAGATGCATTAACTAAAAATGTAATAACAGAAATTAATGATTAACATTTTATAAGTAATTAACTTATAATTAATTGAAAATGCTTTAAAAAAACTAAGGTAGCCGTTGCTGGGCTTCCTGTTTCTGAGTAATTTGTTTATTCCACATGATGAGCCTAAATGTACTATTTTCTCAATATGCCCTTTTTTCTTATCAAAACCGCTTCTACGGTCTCCTAGCTTTGACATCAGCACAGAAATTTGCATGAAGGGAACAGCTTGGAGGTTAGTCTTTACTATATTTATAATACTTGACTGATTTGCACATGTTTTTCTCTTGTGGTTAATGGCAGCAATTAAAGCGTGCTTTATAGTTGACACAATAGTTTTCTTTTAGGTGAAGGAGATAGCTTGAAAGAAGCCTATTCCCTATTTTGCAACTATTTCTCTGAGTTGCACTGTGTTAAATTAATCATCTGGATTAACAAGCAAAGCAGTGATTGATATGTAAAAGAAATTATTGCTTAATAACCTCAGCTTTGTAAATAAAACATCATACATTTTATTGATTTAGCACAGCAGAGCCCACATCATTTGTAGTCCAGTGAATTACCTAATATGGTGACGCTGAGTTCATAGGCACCGTTTTCTTGTCCATGTGCAGGAAGCATGAATGCAGAACTTTTCAGTCTCCATGAGTGAATTCTGCACCTCTTTCTTCTACATCTTTCCACTAGATTGTGGAGGCACACGTAGGGCTATATCAGATGTGCTGGGTAGTTCCAGAGCTGGGGTCTGCTCCATTTACCTGATATCTTTGGCAGCTGTGATGTGAGACCATTAATAATTTACAAAGGTATGACAGATTACGGGGTTTATTGTGTTACATTTGTTTTATAGTTTCATAGTTTCTAGGGTCGGAAGGGACCT
>NW_017729030.1:44576169-44581811 GCF_001723915.1 Gavialis gangeticus | reverse complement strand
TTTGGAGCATCCCTTTCATGTCCTGAATCCTCGCTCCAGGGAGGCAGTATACCTCACGTGCCGAGGAGTCCTGGCAACAGATGGGGCCCTCCGTACCTCTCAGGATGGTTTTAAACATGTTCATTATGTAATCATGCTGTGTGCCTCAGTTTTCCTTGGCTACTTTATAGAGGGGACAAAAAGTAGGTTAAAGAGACAGTGAAGCCAGAGTTGCTGGACAAGGACTTGAATAACTTTGTTGGCACATCACCAAGGTGGGTTGGGCAGTGACAACCAAGAGGCTCCAGAGAAGCTTGAAGGAAATGTGTGTGACAATGGACAGTTCAGGGTAAACCAGCCGAGTGCCTCTTGATGGGAGAGGTGAGAGAGACTAGCTGAGTATCTTTGGGGTATGGGAGCTGAGCAGATTGGAGAGACTAGAGTTGAGTTTACTTTGGGGTATTCAGGGTGTGCAGGCTGCACTGGGGACAGAGGGACTGCTTAACACTTTGAAGGGGTAGGGTGCTTTTGTTCTGTGGCCTTTGCACGAACAAATGATGTTAGTTAATAGGAGCTGTCTTGTTCCAGTTTTGCATTTTGGGTTACACTAGTTATCTCCAGGAGACAAACTTGCTCTCTCAGCTGAATTGAAACACAGTTCCTTGAGTATGGGATGCTTGTACACATGATGGGGGTTTAGTCCTTAGGGTTTTATTCTATACCCCCTAAATTGAAATGGTGGGGTTTTAATTGAAACCCACTGTTTCAATTTTGCTGTCATGTTACGACATAGGGACTGATCCGTTTTTGGGTTTTTTGGTCAGAGTTGGAGCCTGCTGCCATCGGGGGGTGCTGCTGGCAGGCCAAGTGGCCCCTGAGCTATGAAGGGTCCTGGTCCTCCCTCCACACTGGCTGCACCCTCTGGGGCTGCCCAGGTAGGCTGCTAGCTGACCAGGCTCTGCCCCAGCTCAGAGGCAGCACTCATCCCGATCCAACTGTGGGTAGTAGCACCTGGTCGGCTTCCAGCGGGTGGGCTCAAGGAAGAGTTGGATCAGGCTGGGTGCTGCTTCTGAGCTGGGGCAGCGCCCAGCCCACTAGCAGCCTGCCCTGCCAGCCCCAGGGGGCGCTGCCATTGGAAGGAAGGACCAGGGGCCCTGCAACTTAGGGGCCACTCAGCCTGCCGGCAGCTCACACCCCAGCCAGGGGAGAGGCAGGCAGGTTCCTCTGGGAAAAAAAAGGATCAGGCTCCTCACTGCTTCTGCCTTCAGCCAGCTCCTGTGGTCAGCAGGGCAGCTGGGGCCACCCAGGAACAGGCTGGTTTGCCCCAGAGGCAGCACAGGAGAAGGCAGGAGGGATGGTGCATGGGGTGCTGGAAGCCCAGGTGAGCTGCTAGCTGGTCTGGTGCTGCCCCAACTCAGAGGCACCCAATCCAGTGGGTTTCCAGTGCTCCATGCACCATGCCCTCTACCTTCTCAGGCTGCCAGCAAAGCCAACTGCCCTTCTGCTGCCTTCCTGGGCTGCCCCAGGGGCAAGACAGTCTGTTCCCAGGTTGCCCAAGCTGTCCTTCTGGTCCCCAGAGCCTGCTGAATGTAGAAGCAGTGAGGGGCCTGATCCTTCTTTTCTGTGGAGCCTTGCCTGCCTCTCCCATGGCCGGTGAGCTCACAGCTGCATCACTGCAATTTGCAATGTTGCAAACTAAACTACATCAGGATGTAGTTTAGTTTGCAACAAAGCAAACTCATTTAAACCCCTCAAACTCCTGCACATGTACAGTGTGACACCATTAAGCCACAAAGTGGCATTTTTATCATGTGTTCATGGTAATGGCATTGCATGTACAAGTACCTATGGACAATTAAGGAGGGTTGATGAATAGAAGGCCAGGAGTAAGAAGGATGAATGAATGGAAGGTTGATGAATGGAAGTCCTCTGAGTAAGAAGGAGCCAGGGCTCTGAAGCCACACTGAAGCTGCTGTATTCTCAAGCATGTACCACCAAGAAGGATATTCATGCTACAGGACAGCTAATCTATCTTTCATCTTCAAACCATGTGCCCTTCTTTTCCACACTGGTGGAGTGTTTTGTACCATTTAAGTGTCAACAGATCAGACCATAAGAAACAGTATATTTATCACAACAGTTACATAAGAAGGTCTCTGGAAAAAAGTTATTATTCCATAAATTGAGTTTCCGTGTCTAGTGGATCTGCATTATTATATCATGCAACTGGAGAAAGAGCCTCTGTAAAGCAGACTAAGATATAGCTGTATTTGAATTTTTGCTGAACAGGATGGTTTATGGGCTTCCAAATATAGGAAGTCTGCCTGACATTTTTGCTGACACACAGGCCTCTTAGTAAAACATCATGTATTACATTAAGAAAAGTGCCGATCTAGTTTTCCAAAAAATATTGCTGGAAAGATAAGATATAACAATGATAGATAGATAGATAGATAGATAGATAGATAGATAGATAGATAGATAGATAGATAGATTTAAGGTTTTTGCTAACAAGATTACCTTGATAATTAGATGCAAATACGGTCAGCCTTTTTTGTATCCAATACTGATTACTCATTAAGCATGGGACTGAAAACAGACAGATGCAAGGATGACCTTATTCCAGCAGCCAAAAGCCTGCTGTGTAGTGGTAGGAAAAAAAGCCAGCAAATCTGCTTTAGTCTTGCAAATCTCAGCAAGAGCAATTTGCAAAATCCTGGAAGAAAAAAGGATAGAAATATTGTGTAATTCCTACTAAAAATCTCAATTATTTGGGCAAAGTCCCTCAAACAAAATGTCCTAACTTTTATTTCAAGTAATCCTTCAATTGAACTGGTTTTTAGAATTTCATCTAAAAACCACATCACCTTGGAAGTTGAATAGAGACAGGCTCTCTCTTTCAATTAAGACTGTAGTCTTCTTGGGATTTTTTTATTTTATTGTTAAAAACCCTTTGAATGCCCCTAAACTATTATAGAAATCAAAAGTTCTTGATAGTAATGTAGATGCATGCCTGACATATACTTTAACCCAGTGAAAGTATATGAATCAAAATGAATTCATCTGCATTTGAATTAGGAAAAGGGATGTGCCTTGTGTGGCGGGTGCAGGGATCCCACTTCAGTAAAACAGCAGGGTATTCGTATCCCACCGCTCCCACCACGTGAGGCGGGCCAGTAGGGGGCGCTTCTGCGTTGAGCTGCCCACCTCCCTGCGCCCGACCACCTCCCAGGCTCCAAATGCCTCCCTAGGGGTGCCTTATGTTTGGCTGACCCCTCTCCCGGAGCACACTTGCTAGTCTGGGGGTAACGTTGCTGCCACCACCCCGAGAAGGGACTGTCTCAGCCCTGTGTCCTCAGGGAAACACAGGCCTAATAGTCCAATGGGTACTCGACCCAGTACAGGCACTTGGGGCACTTCCCCAAGTCAGGGGGCAAAAAGCAAAGTCTCCCTTAGTCTGCAGACCTAAGGGGTCTCTTAGGCATAATTTAGACCCACCCCTCAATAAGTCTCCCACACCAGTCAAAAAGGAGAACTTTATTGATTACAAGGGGTAGGGTAAACTAGGGTACAGGATTGAGCAATATCTTAGAAATCCTAAAGAGCAAACAGTCTGGCTGTGGTAGCCTTTTGATCATGCATCTAAGTTACTGCCAGCTAGATATCTATCAGATCTCGAGTAGCTTACTCACACACTTCATCCAGAGGCTGGTGAGATCCTTTCTAGCATCCGGCTGTTCCTGGTTCATGAGTTTTTGGGGGTGAGGGCTCTTTCAGATGTTTATGCTCCTCTGAGTCCCCCCCCTCATGGCTCCAGCCTCACCTCATGGCCAAAGAGACCGCCTTCTAGGCTGTCCCAACTTATATAGCCCCTGTGACCTCATTCACCTGGGCCAGTGGAGGAGCTCCGGTTGGCTGTCGGCCAACCCATTTGAAATACCTCACTAGTTGCCGGGCAGATTCCAACCCACCAGGTAGAAACCCCTTACCCAGGTACCAGTCACGTAGGCAGAGGGAGCAGGTTTCCCCCCTCCCTCAGGAATGCAGCCAGCTTAAGTTACCTAAAGAGACATGGTAAGGGTGTGGTCTCCTCTGCTGAGCCCCCCCCTACTCAAATGGTCACAGCACAGAGGTATTATCACAGTGTCACAGGGCAGAGATTTTGGGGAGAAACCAAGGTGGCTTTCTGCCACACCTTGTGCTATAATATGATAAAGTTTATTTTTAATTAACCTGACTTGCACTTGTAAGTCAAGCTAATTAGCAGAGTTTGTTTGTCATTTATATCTTTGGCCACTGAAGATGTCCTTTTTTTAATCTGTTTGATTCAAAGTCACAGAAATATACTCATGATATAGGACTTTCAGGCCTTCCACTGAATTAATACTAGCATCTGTCGGGCTTCGTATTTCAGTGCAGTTTTATTTTCTAGGGTTGGATCTACCAAAATCTGGAGGCTATAGTCCTCCGCACTCTGGAAATTGTTGAATGTAGATGTAAGATGCAGATTTGACTTTTGCAGATTGGACCTATTTCAGTTATATTTGTGAGTAGCACAGGGACTGGTTCAGCAGTAAAATAAAACAGGTTTTTTTGTCTGCTTGTTTTTGTTTTTCCCTGAAGTAGAGAGAATACTTTAGATAATAGGGTCAATATACTCCCCTCACTTCAGGAGCATACCTGGGAGGGGACAAACTAATGGGAAATGGCCTGTGCAGGCTATTTGGAGAATGCAACAATGTTGTCATATCATGGACTGTACCCTCCTCCTCGACCAGGCCCTGTGCAGACAATGGTTCTGCGCAAAGGAGTAGGTAAATCTTGAAGGGATGTTAAGGGAAGGGAGAATGAGGCAACATACAACATATGCTAAATATTTCCACAATGTCTTGAAATCCTTTCAAGGGTGCTGTAGGATATTTATTACTGTTAGGTATGCAAATATGATTCACAAGATAAACCCAGAGGGCACATTCATGTGAGTGCACACATGCCTCTTGCAGCATCTCAAACCCCTTTGAGACACTACAAGACACAAGTGCGGGAACAAAAAATGTTCCCCATACTGCATATTTGCAATGCAGGGGCAAAATGTGATACCTGGAAATCCAGGTACCGAAATATACAATGGGGGAAATAAGTGGGGTAAGGTATGGTCCCAGACCATGCCCTGAGGCAACCAGAGGCTTGGGTCCTCCACAGAGCCTCTCTGGTAGCCAGCCATAGTGCCTCTATGGCTGGCCCTTGCTCCGGTGCTGAACCATGCTGCCTGCCCATACAAGGCAAACAGCAGTGCAGGCTGCAGGGACCTGGACCTGGCTTTGTGCCAGATAAGTAGGGTGTTGGCAGGGCTGGAGGAGGGCGGAGGAAACCATGGAGGGGGGCCTGGCTCCCAGTCCTCCACTCGCTCCTCCAGCTCCCCATCCATTTCCCAGTCCCTGCTGATTTCCCCAGCTCCCCATCCTTTCCTTCAGCTCCTTGTGCTTCCCCAACTCCCTGTTCATTTCCCCACCCCCATTCATTCCCCAGCTTCCTGTGCATTTCCCCAGCTCTCCATGCTTTTCTCAGATCCCCATTCATTCCCCTAGCCCCTGCTCATTTCCCTAGCTCCCTGCACTTTCCCCAGCCCCATGGTCATTCCCCCAGCCCCCGCTGGGTTCCCC
>NW_017729030.1:44568475-44571169 GCF_001723915.1 Gavialis gangeticus | reverse complement strand
CCTGCTCATTTCCCTAGCTCCCTGCACTTTCCCCAGCCCCATGGTCATTCCCCCAGCCCCCGCTGGTTTCCCCAGCTCCCCCCTTGCTCCCCACCCCCACACAGCCCACACTCACTGGCATTAGCAGTGGCAATCAAGGCTGCTCAGAGCCTCATGGCAGAGCTCCCCCACATGGCACGGGGCAGTGGGGCTTGGCTATGGCTACCTGGCACCTGCGCTGCTGTTGCCACATCACATGGGTGTGGCCCAGCTCAGCAGGGCACTGTGCGCTGTTGGGCAGCATGGGGGCTGCTGGTGCTGAGTGGTACCAGCCCTGGGTGACAGGCTAAGTGCCCCAAGCTGTAAAACAGCATGCAGCACTGTGCGGGGCCCTGCCAAGTCAGGCTGAATCTGCGTGATACATTAGCAGCAGCACAGGTGCTAGGCGACCAAGTCCCACTGCCCCACGCTTCATGAGGTGGGGGGCCTCTGTCACGAGGCTCCAAGCACCCTGATCACTGCTGCTGGTAAGCTCTGGCTGTGCAGGGGAGGGTTGGGGGGCTGTAGCTCCTGCTGGTGGGCTCTGGACCCTTCAGAGAGGGCAGTAGCCCCTGTGGGGGGACTCTGGGCCCTGCAGGGGGGTGGGGCTGGGACCCTGGGGCAGTGCATGTGCTGTGGGGGGGGCTGTGCCCTGTGGGGGGCAGGGGACCCACACCTCCTAAGCAGCTGCCCACACAGTCCCCCCACGATCTTCCCATACCTACCTACACACTGACCTACACCTCCCACATCCCTCCACACCCACGCACACACACACCCACATCCCTCACCCCCCTCCTGCAAACCCACATCCCCACATCACACACCCATTGTGTGTTAAGAAAACCAAAAGCAAACATCAAAACATATATTTAGAATTTATTTTATTATGATTATAGTGACACTTGTAGGCTTCCAATTTGCTTTAACATTGTAAATATATCAGTAAAACACGGCCTAACTGATTGATATCTCTCTCTCTCTCCCTGTCACTGTAAGAGAGAGAGTGGTCTTTTCTTCTAATTCTGGAAGGACATGAATTTTGGAGTGTTTTAAAGAGTGAATTTGGGATGCTGCTTTAACAGTCCAGCTGCCACAAGGGGTAGTGTCCCCAGATCCCAAGTGGCCAGGCCCCAGAAGCTCATGAGAGCAAGTAGCCCTACGCTGCTTGCCATGGCAGCTTTTTATAATTCTGGGGCCAGCACAGGGTTATTTGCCCTAAGTGGCACAATTGGCCCCACACCAAAGTGCATGTCTGGGCACATGTGCTGAGGCAACAAGCCCGGCTCAAATTTGTGCTGCTTCTATTTGAACTGCTGCAAGTGCACATGCCTGCATGTGTGGATGTGCCCAGAGATTTCACATAGGAATTCATAGTGTTAAAACCATTCTGACCTACTGAGGTCTTCCTCAGTTTTTTGCAACAGAAGAACTGCTCTACATTTTTTTTTGTAGTCAAAAAGGAGCAAAAACTAGGAGGTGATTTTTTTGAGGTGTCTTTAATCTAAAAAGGCTGAGAACCACTGGTTTAACTAAATGTGTGTTTTAAATCAGTACACAAAGCTGTGCATTTTCATTTCAAAGCTACCTATTTTCTTGATATGGAATTATTAGAAATAGAAATTGGAATAAACCACTCAAAATAAATAAGACTTTCCATGTAAGTGTTTCACTCTTATTTTATGTTTTTATTTGTATGGAAACAGTTTCTGTACTTCCTTACTCTCTTGTTTAGAATAAAATCTTAAGAAAAAAGGAATGAAGGTCTGTCACTTGGCTCTCTTTTTTAGAGGTTAAAAGTAAATTTACCATTGGTTTCAAAAAGGGTTTTTTCAGTAAGTAAAGATTAAATCTGGGGGAATAAAGCAATCTCTGAGTTGAATCCTTACCCCTGCATAACCCTGTGAACAATGATTTTTATCCAGACAGAGGAAAAGAGTCATTAATGGCACACTGCATAACTGTCTTTGACAAGCAAAGATCTTCATATTCTACATGAAAGTGGAATATGAGGAACTAGTTTGTGAGAAATTACAAGCAAAGAGAACTTCTGAATGAGAGTACCTTATACTATGTTTGACAGAGGAGAGCTATTGCACACTTTTTCTGCTATGCTTTTACTTTGAAGGTGGATGGCGCCATGAGACGTGCATCGGCAAGGTCAACTGGTGGCTTCAGAGCTGGTGTTGCTAGCTGGGCCTTGGGTTCTTGGGCCATGACCCACATTTCCATGCAGAGGACATGCTCGGGCAGGATGGACTTCATCTCTCTCTAAAAGGTACGCATGCTTTTTCTTCCAGGCTGGCTGATCTCATACGGCAAGCTTTAAACTAGGTTCGCTGGGGAATGGGGATGCAGAGGAACATGAGGAGACTTTGCCGTCAAGCTAGGTGATGCACACAGGTAGTACCCAGGTAAGTGACAGGGGCCAGGGCAGGCTTAGGAACAAAGGGGCAATATGGGCACCTACAGGAGGCCTCAGATACCTCTACACAAATCCTCAAAGCATGGAGAAAAAGCAAGAAGAACTCATCCTCCTGCTAGCTAGCAAAAACCCAGAACTAGTGGGGCTCACGGAAACCTGGTGGGATTCTATCCATGACTGGGCAGTGGACATCAAAGGATACAGGCTGTACAGGTGAGACAGAGCAGGAAAAATTGTGGGGGGGGGGGGCA
>NW_017729030.1:44562487-44563475 GCF_001723915.1 Gavialis gangeticus | reverse complement strand
TATATGTCAAAGAGCAGTACACATCCTCAATGAACAGGATCGGGTCAGAGGAGGGGCAAAATGAAGTGCTCTGGGTAAGAATGCAAGGGGGCATGGGGAAAAGGACTTTATAGTGGGTGTCTACTACAGACCACCTCACCAGGGGGATGAGCTGGACCTGGAATTCTCAGGTCAGCTCACAGAGGCTGTAAAGTCAAGGGATATGGTTGTCATGGGTGACCTAAACTACCTAGACATCTGCTGTGAGGAGCAGTCAGCAGGTCCGACCACTCACGTAGGTTCCTAGCCAGGATATAGGACCTCCACCTAACCCAGGAAGGTGCATAGTCCTACCAGGGGAAATGCCTTTCTGGACTTTGTCCTTGCCACAGGCGATGAGCTGGTGAGGGATCTGTGGGTACTCAACTACCTGGGCAACAGTGATCATCACCACAGGGTGGTGAAAGCAAGCATCAAGGCAGAGGTTCTTGACTTCAGGAGGGCCAACTTCTGTAAGCTAAGAAGGTTAGTAGGAGAGGCATTGGGGTCTCAGCACTTCAATGAGATGGGAGTCCAAGACGGGTGGTTGTTCTTCAAGGAGACGATCCTCTGAACGCAAAGGGAGTCAGTCCCAATGCACACCAAGGAGGGAAGGAGTGCTATGAAGCCCCCATGGCCTGAGAAAGGCATCCAGGGATGCCTGAGGGCAAAAAAGGAGGCATACAAACAGTGGAAGCAAGGGGCTATCACCAAGGAGGATTACACCACCATTTCTCGGGACTTCAGGGAGGCTGTTAGGAAGTCCAAGGCAGAAATGGAGCTAGCGCTAGCAACCAGAATTAATGATAACAAAAAGTCCTTTTTCAAATACATAGGAAATAAGAAAGAGGCACCGGGTAATATAGGGCCCCTACAGGATAGACTTGGCAATCTGGTGATTGCAGCAAATGAAAAAGCTTACCTCTTGAATGAATTCTTTGCTGCCATATTCCTGAACAGGGACTGGGAC
>NW_017729030.1:44550237-44557487 GCF_001723915.1 Gavialis gangeticus | reverse complement strand
TTTTAACTTAATTCTTTGCAAGGTACTGCATCTAGGGAGAAGGAACCAGCAACATACCTATAGGCTGGGGATCACGCTTCTTGTCAACACAGTGGCAGAAAGGGATCTTGGAGTTATTGTTGACTCCAGGATGAACATGAGCCGCCAATGTGAGGAAGCGGTCAGTAAGGCTAACCACACCTTGTCGTGCATCTACAGATGCATCACAAGCAGGTCCAGGCAGGTGATCCTTCCCCTCTATTTGGCATTGGTCAGGCCACAGTTGGAGTATTGTGTCCAGTTCTGGGCACCGCACTTCAAGAGGGATGTGGCTAGCATTAAGAGGGTCCAGAGGAGGGCCACTCGCATGGCCAAGGGACAGCAGGGCAGGCCCTATGAAGAGAGAGGCTAAAGGGCCTGAACTTATTCAGCCTCTGCAAGAGAAGGCTGAGAGGGGATCCCGTTTACAAACTCACCAGGGGGGACCAGTGGGAGTTGGGGGAGGCTCTGTTCCCCCGGGCACCACCCAGGGTTACTAGGAATAATGGCCACAAATTGTTAAAGAGAAGGTTCGGGCTGGACATCAGGAGACATTACTTTACAATTAGGGCTGCCAGGCTCTAGAATGGACTCCCAAGTGAGATGGTGTTCTCTCCTACCTTGGGGGTCTTCAAGAGGAGGCTGGACAGATATTTGGCTGGGATGATATGACCCCAGCACCTGTTCCTGCCGGGGCAGAGGGTCGGACCTGATGATCTTTTTAGCTTCCTTCTGACCCTAAGCACTTTGATGCTATGATACTATGAACAAAAGGCAAAGTTTTCTTCTAACATCTAATTAAAGAGCGTGCATGTCCATGTCTGGGTATATATCTACACACTTTAATACATGTACACAGACATATATATTTATTTACTCCAAGGATAAAGTTCAAAACTCTGAGGGATGCTTCCTGATGTGGCCTTTTTTAGTTTTGGTTTGTACCATCTTTCGCCCCCACCTTGCTGCTGATTTATCTCTGCATTAATTCCCTAGCTAGAAGTGGGACAAAATGAGGGAAAGAAAAGGATAGAAAATGCAAGTTAAAGCTGTTTTTCCGAGATGCTAATATGTTCTTTGGGAAGTCACTTCTCAAAGGAGACAGTTATTCATTTTAGCAATTGCTGTCTTTATTCAGGGAAGCTGCTGAGTTTTGAAGGTCTGTAATGCCAATGTTATTTTTGGGTCCTTTAACTCTGTGTTGTTTCCCCAAGTCTCAAGTATTTTGTGTCTACTTTGTTCTATGGTAGGTTTGTCCATTAGTCTTACTCTTATCTGCAGTACTTCAGCTTTTATTTCAGCCTATAATTTACTCCTTTATTTATGTATTCTGGCTTTTCTTTCGTAAGTGATTTTATTTGTTCTTGGTTTAATAGGTCACTAACAGGAAATACGTACTGTCAAAGTTAGAATTTCTAGAGCTGGATTCTGAGATTCTGCTAATGCAAGGTCATAGGCATATGAAACCTCTAGAGCTCTATGAATGTCATTTTGGGTACATGACAGCCAGCTACTGATCTAAATGTCTGTTGGATCCAGATAAGGAGAACACACAATGATTTTTTTTTAATAGCACATCATTTGTAGCCATATACCAAAGCAGTTCTGGGTGAACTTTTATTGCTCTGAGTTTTCACTGCCCTGTACTCTTAAACAGCATTGTACAGGCATGTCAAAAGAATTGTACAGGCATGTCAAAAGAATCCAGTGAACACAAAGGGAAAGTATCCCCATTCTATTGCTGTGTTGTTGTCATTGTTGTTTATTTGCATCTAAAGACCTGAGTCAAGGACCAAAAGAAACCCTGCACTTGGCATTTTATGCTGACATATAATTAAAGACCCTGTACCAAAGAGACCTACAGTCACTTCTACAGTTCACTAGGCTTGAGCAAAGTGGACTGCAGTCTGAGGTTCTAAGCAAATTCCAACAAGTCCAAAACATGCAACACTGCAGGCAAGCTTAACTCCTGTTACCTAGATATGAGTCTTTAACCACGCCCGCCCTAAGACAAAACGCAAAGTGATTGTCGTGGGAGACTCCATCCTGAGCGGGACTGGGGGGGGGTGGCAATCTGCCACCCCGACCCCTCAGCCCAGGAAGTCTGCTGCTTCCCGGGAGTCCGTATCCGAGACATTGCAGAAAAGTTCCCTGAGCTCCTCTGGCCCACTGACCACTAACCTATGCTCCTTATCCATGTGGGCATGAATGACACGGCTCAGAGCAATCCCATCTGGGTCATGAAGCACTACAGGGATTTGGGAGTGGGGCTTAAGGGGTTGGGGACACAGGTGAATGTTATCTTTGATCCTCCCAGTCTTGGGCTACAGGTTGAGGAGGGAGAGGAGGATCGAGGTAGTGAACCAAAGACTGCAGTGCTGGTGTCATCAGGAAGGTTTTGGCTTCCACGATCACAGTCTGATCTTTGGTGAGAGAGGCAGTGAGCTGCTGGGCAGGGACAGCCTCCACCTCTCTCCGCTGGGGAGGAGGCTCTTCTCAGCCAGACTGGCTAACCTGCTTCACCGGGCTTTAAACTAAGCCCGCCAGAGGGTGGGGGGACTACTGCCACTGCTGGCCCGCTGAGCAACCCTTGCAAAGCCAGCAGGCCAAGGCACTGTAAGGAGCCCACCCCTGCCCCAGCCCTGGAACGATCTGTGGACAAGGCAAGGGCCCCCAAAGGGATGCTTGCCTGCCTGTACACAAATGCCAGGAGCTTGGGAAATAAACAGGAGGAACTTGTCCTTCTGCTCAGCACAAACAATTACAATGTCACAGGGATAACAGAGACCTGGTGGGACTCCACCCATGACTGGGCCACAGGTATAGACGGCTATACCTTGTACAGGAGAGATCAAGTGGATAAAAGGGGCGGGGGTGTAGCTCTTTATGTCAAGGAAAGCTACATGTCCCTGCAAGCTGACATTGGCACCCAGGGTGGACGACTGGAGACCCTCTGGGTTAAAATCCATGGGGAAGGCATCACAGGGGACACAATGGTGGGAGACTACTACAGAACTCCCACCCAAAGTCAAGAGCTTGACCAGAAATTCGCCAGGGAATTGGCTGAGGCAGCATGCTCCCAGTGCATGGTTGTCATGGGAAACTTCAACTACCCAAACGTCTCATGGGAAGAGCACTCAGCCAAATCCGAATAGTCACAAAGCTTTCTCACATGTATAGATGAGCTCTATCTGATGCAAGAAGTCTACGGGCTGATGAGAGAGGCAAAGCACTGCTCGACCTGGTACTGGCAATGGTGGATGACCTTATCAGAGACCTAACAATCAAAGGGAAGCTGGGTGACAGTGATCATGAGCTGATCACCTTCACCATTCACCGTACAGCTGGCAAGTCAGTCAGCAATACAGAAGTCCTCGACTTCAGGAAAGCTGATTTTGACAAGCTTAGGAGGCTTGTCAGTGAGGCCCTAAAGGACCACAACCCAAAGGGGAGGGGTCAGGATGAATGGTTGCTCCTCAAAGGAGTGATCCTGGATGCACAAGCAAAGTCTATCCCATCTCAGAGGAAAGGCAGCAAAAGGGCTCCGAAGCCCCCTTGGCTCTGCAGGGAACTAGCAGACTTCCTGCATCTGAAAAGAAAGGCCTACAAAGGATAGAGCATGGGATCCATCTCCAAGGAGGAATATTCTGCACTGGTCCGAACCTGCAGAGAATGAACCAGAAAAGCCAAGGCTGTGACTGAACTCCAACTGGATACAAGTATAAAGGACAATAAAAAGTCCTATTTTAGATATGTGGGGAGGAAAAGCAAAGGCAACATTGGACCCCTGCTAAACCAGACGGGACAGTTGACAACTGATGCCCAGGAAAAAGCCAACTTGCTAAATGGGTATTTTGCGTCGGTCTTTCACCAGTCCCACGGGATGCCCCTGCCTATTACGGGGTGGGAAGGCCTGGGTAAGGGAGATTCCTTACCCTCCATCAATGCTGACCTTGTGAAGGAACACCTTGGGAGGGTGGATACCTTCAAGTCAGCCGGCCCTGATGGGTTACAGAATGGTACTCAAGGGGCTGGCAAGCATCACAGGTCAGCCCTTGGCACGGATCTTCAAGAACTCTTGGTGCTCTGGTGAAGTGCCTGATGATTGGAAGAAGGCCAATGTGGTGCCTATCTTCAAGAAAGGGAGGAAAGTGGATCCGGCTAACTACAGGCCCATCAGCCTGACCTCTATCCCAGGGAAGGTCCTAGAAAAGATTATCAAAGAGACCATTCTCAACAGAATGGCCAATGGCAAAATCCTGAGAGATAGCCAGCATGGTTTTGTCGCAGGTAGGTCTTGCTTGACCAATCTTATTTCCTTTTATGACCAGGTGACCTATCACCTGGACAAGGGGGAAGAGGTTGATGTCATATATCTTGACTTCAAAAAACCTTTGATCTGGTAGCCCATAATCACCTCTTAGCAAAACTGGCCAAATGAGGTCTTGGCTTCACTATGATCCACTGTCTGGGGAATTGGCTCTGCAGTCAGACCCAGAGGGTGATGGTTGATGGAAGTTAATGGTCATGGTGCGCTGTGACCAGTGGGGTCCCCCTCGGACCTATAATGTTCAACATCTTCATTAATGATGTGGACATTGGTATCAGAAGTGGACTGGCCAAGTTTGCCGACAACACCAAAATTTGGGGTAAAGCATCCACACCTGAGGACCGAAGGGCAATCCAAGGTGACCTTGACAGGCTCGGGAAATGGGCGGATGAGAACTTGATGGTGTTTAACACTGAAAAATGCAAGGTTCTCCACCTTGGGAAGAAAAACCTGCAGCAAGCTTATAGGCTTGGCAGTGCTACACTGGCTAGCACTATGAATGAAAGGAACTTGGGGGTCATGGCTGACCACAAGATGAACATGAGCCTTCAATGTGATGCTGCGACTAGGAAAGTGAGCAAAATGCTGGCTTGCATCCATAGATGCTTCTCAAGCAAATCCCAGGACATCATTCTCCCATTGTACTCGACCTTGGTGAGGCTGCAGCTGGAGTACTGCATCCAGTTTTGGGCTCCACAATTCAAAAAGATGTGGAGAAGCTTGAGAGAGTCCAGAGGAGAGCCACACGCATGATCAGAGGTCAGGAAAACAGACCTTATGATGAGAGGCTGAGAGCTATGAAGGAACCACGCTGGTTTGGTTTACATTCTAAGTTTAAGATTTAATAAGAGACAACCAATAACAACAAATAAATTACATTATATCAAGATGTTAAAGCTACTTAAAATAAGCAATCATCATGAGGGATCTACTCTATTCACGATTTCACATTTTTCACAAAATATAT
Source organism: Gavialis gangeticus (assembly GCF_001723915.1). Lineage (NCBI taxonomy): Eukaryota > Metazoa > Chordata > Crocodylia > Gavialidae > Gavialis > Gavialis gangeticus. The sequence continues at coordinate 44,552,172 of NW_017729030.1, read as the reverse complement.
ATTAAAGGGAGGAGTAATATATATCATCAAATATGAAGCTTAGAAGGTCAAAATACATGTGACCTTAGCTTTGTAAATGAAAGAGATTTGTTATCAGGATCAGTAAGGAAGCTGTTAGAATTAAGAGGGACTAAACAATATGGCAACATCTCATGGACTGAAAAACAGTGTGGACAAAAGTGAAATCATGTCTGTAAGTGAAAATAATGATTTGCGATGTAATGAAACAAACTTTAAAGGAAGGCATCTCAAAGCATGAACTGCTTTAATTACTCACAAGCCATTATTGTGGAAGACTGTACATTAGACAAGAAAGTAAAAATAAAATTGCACTAGCAATTTGGAGAATTGTCCAATATCTTTTAGGGCAGTAATATTTCTATCAAAACAAAGATCTATCCTCTTAGATTAATAGCAATAACTCATGTAAAGGATGGAATCCGGTTGTAGAAACACAGGTACAAGCATCTAAAAAAGCATTTTAAAAGTGCCTTAGGCTGTAAGCAGATGTTGCATTTCTCCTGAGAGAAAGGCTTTTGTCTTGGGTTCCTACAAACATTCACATCTTACACTCATTGTCCTGCTTCAAGTACCTGTGAAATATGCCAGATGAAATGTGTTGATATGTTTTCCTAGGACATTGCTCAGCGCTCATGGACAGAGGTGATATCTTTTATTAGATCAACAAGATTCTTGCAAAAAAACCCTTATTTTAATTGCAAGCTTTCAGGCACAAACACCCTTCATCAGGCATCAGAAAAAAAAGATTGTAAAAGGTCTCATGAAAGTTCATATTTTATATTCATACAACTTGAATGCCTAGGACATTGCTCTGTACTTCTAGACCATGGGCAGGCAAAATATGGCCTGCAGGCCAGATCCGGCCTACCAAGTGATTTCACTTGGCCTGTGGTCAGATGCCTACCTATTCACTGTATCCAGCCCAGCCCCAGGCTGCCCCTGCTGTGCTTGCATGGGGCCAAGTCCTGCTCACTCCTGCTGGGGGAGTGCACACTGCACTACCACCCTTGCCCATGAGACAGTCCTGATCCTGGCCCAGCAGGTAAGGAAGTGGTGGTGGGTGGGGGAAATGGTGGCAGTGGGCGGGGGGAAGTGGCAGCAGCAGGCAGATGGGGGCAGCAGAGGAGGGGAAGGGAGGAGGGCAGGTGGACGGAAAGGTAGGGAAGTGGCAGGGGAGGGGCAGCAGCAGAGGGAGGTCGGATTAGTGGTGGAGGCAACAGGGGGCAGTGATGGTGGTGGCAATGGTGAGTGGACCAAGGGAGTGGCGGCAACAGTGGGAGGCAGCTGGGTGGAAATGTGGGGTCTGTGCCAGTGCCCTGGAGCCAGGCCAGGGCTAGGACCAGGGACCCAGGGTGGGGCGGCAGGAGTGCAGAGCCTGTGCTGATGGGGGCATGTGGCTCACCTAGCTCCATCACATGGGGCTCACATGCAGTCCCTGGGTTCTCTGCCTAAGACACTCACTTCTAGGCGTAGCCCCACATGATGGAGCTGGCAGCCCAGCCCTGCTCACTATTACGTGAAGATCATGGGGAACTATAGGGTGCCCCATGCAATGGGTCTGGGCCAGCTCTGCCCTTCCCACTACTGCCCCAGCCGAACCCCATAATCTGCACCATACATCATACAGGGCTCCCCCAGTGGTGGGGTCTGGCATGTGATCCCTGTGCAATGAGGCTGGTGGCCCAGCCACATGCAGTCATGTGGCTGGCTGGAACTGTGCACTGCTAGGGGGCTCTGCCTGCTGCTGTCGCTAGCTGCAGGGGCTGTGTGCAATGGGGGAGGGAGGACACAAATACACCGCAGCATACACATGCACCCATACTCCCCATGCACACCCTACACACAGCCCCAGCCACCCTCCCCTCCACACACCCCACAACCCCTCCTTTCCATTGGGAGTAAGCCTCCTTTTTG
>NW_017729030.1:44549784-44550029 GCF_001723915.1 Gavialis gangeticus | reverse complement strand
CACTATTCCTCCCACATATCCACAGCCCCCCCATAAACCCCATATCCACCCACCCCACATAGCTCCACAAGCATACCCCCACAGCCCCCATACTGACCATGCTACTCATCCCCACATCCACACAACCCCCCACACCCCATACACACACATAGTCCCCCCTAAAAAACATACCTACACACCCCATACCTACCCAGAACTCCTCACAAACCCCACACATACATCCACACCCCCCATACACACACACA
>NW_017729030.1:44532586-44549236 GCF_001723915.1 Gavialis gangeticus | reverse complement strand
TGCCCCCAAAATATACAAAAATAAGATTTCATTTTGAGCTATTATGCAATCACCTCTATACACAATGCAAACATACACAAATCAGGACAAAAATATTTTTTGAAATAAAATTTAAAAATGTTATTGTAGATGTCTGGCTAGGGTCTGGAACCAACTTCCAAGAGAACTGGTACAGGCTCCTACCCTGGGGGGTTTTAAGAGGAGGTTAGATGAACACCTTGCTGGGGTCGTTTGACCCCAGTACTATTTCCTGCCATGGCAGGGGGTCGGACTAGATGATCTGCTCAGGTCCCTTCCGACCCTAGAAACTATGAAACTATGTTTAATTTTTAGTATATAATTTGTTTTTTTTTCCCAGTTCCAAGATGGCAAACCCCCTTCCCAAAAGGATTACTTCTGGGGGCAAGGGGAGGGGTGTCAAAGGTCAGGGGTTAGGGTATGGGACTTCAACAGCTCACCAAAACTCATTAAGTGGCCCTCCAACTGAAATAATTGCCCACCCCTGTTCTAGATCAGTGCTTTTCAACCAAGGTACCAGGGCCCACTGGGGTGCTGCCAAATCCTTTGAAGGGTGCTGTGAGTTGTGAGGAGATAAGCAGATAAGCTAAGTAGATAAACACAAGCTCAGGTTTGTTCCTGCCTGAACAATCTCCCACCTGCAAGAAGGTAAGCACTGTAAATGTGTAAATTTGTTTTTGAAATTGAGTACCACTTTAGTCAGAAAAGTCATGGAGGGGGACCTTGAGTCCAAAGAGGGGGAGAATGACTGGTCTAGACTCTAAGCCAATTATGGTTCATTTAACTTAACTGTATTTCATTCCACAGACAGCCTTCTCAGGCTCTCCTTGGTCAGCTACTGGGAGAGGGGTAGCAATGGAGCTTAGAAGGGCTAAACACTATGCTGCTCCTGTTTCACTCTGAGTCAAAACCAGCAATAATCAGAAACAACCCAAATGAGACATCAGTTTACAGCCTTAAAAATAACGTATACAGGACAAATCAGTTGCTAAGACTCAAAGTTGCAGCCACTGTTAGAAAATATGAAAGTATCCTGGATGCTTGAAGACATAAGACAGTTCAACTTCTTTATGAGACATTCTAGTTTGGCTAATACAATACTTAAAGGAAAAATGAACGGAAGAGGAAAGAAGAAAACAAAGAAAAAATGTGAACAGATAGCATTGTTGAATGGACAGGACAGACCATAACAGAACTTCTTTACTTTGTCAAAATGACAGTAATGGAGATAGGCCATAAGCAAAATGTTATGATGACACCATATTACCTTGGAAGTTTTGGGAAATTGATAGGCTGGTTTTGGAAACTGGCTCTGACTTTTAGTTCTGAGAATACACAAGTGCCATAGGAAGTAGGTCTTTCTTGTTGGTCGACTCAGAACAAAGAATAAAGTTTTCTTTGGCTTATGTTGTATTGTTTGAAGCGAAATAGTTAAGTGGCATGGCATTAAAATGACATTAAATGGTTTGTTCTGGATTATACATTATATCTATATGTATATGTAGATATAGATATCCGTAGATTCATAGATGCTAGGGGTCAGAAGAGACCTCAACAGATCATCGAGTCCAACCCCCTGCCTAGGCAGGAAAGAGTGCTGGGGTCAGATGACCTCTGCCAGATGCCTATCCAGACTTCTCTTATAGACCCCCAAGGTAGGGAAGAGCACCACCTCCCTTGGAAGCCCATTCCAAATTTTGGCCACCCTTACTGTGAAGAAGTTTTTCCTGATATCTAGCTTAAATCTGCTCTCTGTCAGTTTGTGACCATTGTTCCTTGTGCCCAAGAGGCACCCTGGTGAACAGAGCATCTCTGATGCCTTGCTGCAGCCCCCTAATGAATTTGTAGGTGACCACAAGATCACCTCTCAGCCTTCTCTTGTGGAGGCTGAAGAGGTCTAAGTCCCCCAGTCACTCCTCACAGGGCTTGTCCTGTAAGCCCCTAACTATACCAGTGGCCTTCCTCTGGACCCTCTTGAGTCTATCAACATCCTTCTTGAAATGCAACACATGTAACTGGATGCAACACTCCAACTACAGTCTGACCAATATCGCATAGAGGGAAAGTATCACCTCCTTGGTTCTATTTGTCATGCATCTGCTGATTCACGATAAAGTGCTGCTAGCTTTGCTGACAATTTTGTCACACTGATGACTCATGTTCACCTTGGAGTCCACTATGACTCTGAGATCCCTTTCTGCTTCTGCGCTGCTGAGAGGATCATTCCCCAGCCAGTAGGTGTGCTGGATATTTTTGTGCCCTAGGTGCAGCACTCTGCACTTGTCCTTGTTGAACTGCATCCTATTGTGTACTGCCCACTTTTTTAATCTGTCCAGGTCTGCCTGCAATTGTTCCCTACCCTCCAGAGTGTGTACTTCACCCCACAATTTAGTATCATCCGCAAACGTGGACAGAGTACACTTCACACCCACATCCAAGTCACTGATAAAGATATTGAAGAGTACAGGTCCAAGGACCGAGCCCTGCCGGACCCCACTAGATGCATCCTTTCAGGTGAATACTGACCTGTCTGCTATCACTCTCTGGGTGTGACTGCTAAGCCAACTTGCCACCCACCAGACCATGTAAACATCTATGTCACAGCCTCTTAATTTATTTATGAGAATGGGATGAGATACCATATCAAACGCCTTGCTAAAATCCAAGAAAACTACATCCACCTCTACTTCTGCATCTAAGCATTTTGTGACCCTGTGCTAAAACGAAACCAGATTAGTCAGGCATGATCTACCTGCTTCGAGAATTCATGCTGGTTTCCCTGTTGCATTATTTTTCCTGTTGGACTCCCAGAGATATCTAGATATAGATATATCTATCTGTCTATCTATAATTACAATCCATTAATGAAGAAATGTATTTTCTGTAGTTGGAGAGCATAAAGGTGTGCTGCAAAATTTATTATAAGCAATGCCCCTTGTACTGCAATCACTTTCCCAAGCATGGTTGACTTCAATGGTATCTCAGTGGGACAAATGCCCTATGTATCAGTCTGTTACTAGTAAAGTATCACCAGGCAACATACTGTAAATTATAACGCAAACATAATTTCAGATTAATCCTGCAACATCTGTTTCCTCCTTCTATTGCAAATGGAGAGAAAAAAATCATTCTTGCATCATAAAAATAAAAGATGTGATTAAAATGCATGTGTTTGAGCTTTAGTTACTGCAGTATTGCATCTGTTATGGGTTTCTAATGTTTCATCCTCAAACCAAGGGAAAGCTTTTATTTTGCTCATGCCATAAATTCTCTCAATGAATTATTTTAATGGCAAACCGAAAATTCATCAGAAAATAATCACTGCATGGTATAAAGCATCTTCAAAATGAATACAACCCCAACCTATAGTAACAGAAAACAATGAACATAACAATACTCCAAAGTTTAAAAATTGTAAAATAATAGTATTAATGCAACATTGAGGCAAACTTAGGCACTCAACATTTAACAAATGCATACTTTAAAGGCTAACAGGTGAACATTAGCCTGTTACAGACTTCTTAATGTCCTAAGTTTTGTACATATATTATTTGGCAAATAAGCACAATATTAATATTACACATGGCTCATATAAAATATACATAGTTTTCATACTTAGACTAGATTTTTGAAACTATAGTAAACTCTATGAAATGAGTCTGGTTTGAAGAAAAAACATTCCAATAGTTTTAAAGTTATCAGTTATGACTATGGGGGGAAAATGAAAGTTTAATATTACATGAACTCACCGAATCAGTTGAGATGTTCCAAATGTTTCATATATATTCCAATCAGTAATTGTATTCATCCATATATTAACAATAGAAGAAAATAGCAAAAGTCAAAATTGGCTTTGAGATTCAAGAAATAAATCAATTTGAATAAAACTTGGTACATTAGTTATAAAGTTAAGATAATTAACATTTGCAAATTTAACATATGTAGATATCCTGTTATTAACTGGACATAAGGTTATATAATCACAGTCATATATTGTAGGAAGAATTGTTTAATATATATGTTATGATAAAGAATCTTTTTTAAGGTACGCATGTGGAAACACAAAGAGTTAAAATTAAGCCTTCACAGTTCTTTATCTCCTTACATTTGAGTGCTTCATTTCTGGGCCTTACTTGTACAAATTTTTAGCTAATTTTGAGTTTTAGGTTTTTTTTGGGGGGGGGGTTATATAAGTCTTATAATTAAACTGAAAGAGGAGGAAAACTGCCTCTGCAACCTGTAAATCTCTTGGCATGGAGTTATATAGCTTAATGTCTTCTGAACACAGGTTATATTCTTAACACTTCTCTTATCACTTTAACAACATGGCCATGTCAAAATCTATGTCATTTCAAAAGGTTAGATCTACAAAAATCCAGGTAGTAAAATTCTATTGATATCTGTGATATTTTTAAATGTAAAGTGTCCATAAAACCACTCAAACCATTTTCTTCAAATATAGTGTGTTCCTTAGATCTTAATGAGATCTATAAAGCAAAATGAAGAGTGATATTTTTTTACCTCTACTGGTTGTTTCCTAAATATGAAGTTTCAAACCAGAAGTTGGGAAAATGAGTATTTTTCAGAAATAGTTTAAAAATAGCTCCATTATGGTTTTCTATTAACTTTCAACAACAGCAACACTATACCTGTAGACTCAAACCAGACTTGGCAATTGTAATTCAAAAGGAATTTGTTTGAGAAAGTTATAAACAATTAGAAGTGGGGTAAATGGACTAGAAAGGAAGTTAATGGAAGTCATGCTATAAATTACTTGCACTCACTTGAATATCCAAAGATAGCTGCAATGATAGATTCAATAGTGTATTTGTTCTCTTTCCAATGCTAAAGTACAGGAGGTAGTCTGAAAAAGAATCCCTCCACTTAATCATTGTCAGTATCACAATTTTTTATATGTTGCAGTAAAAAGGCTCATTCAGTGCTGGAAAGTGCAGTTGAATGCCTGTATACAATTTAGGCCTTGAGAACCCAGGCAAGGACATAAATGCTGCATAGTCTTTCTCATGGTGCTCCTCAAATAGATGAATAAAGCTGTGACTGATGAAGTAGCAAGGTAAGGAAGTAGGACCACAACTTGTCTTTGTTTCAACCAGAGCTGTCCAACTTCTGAAGGTCTGGGGGCTAGGGGCTACAGGCCCACAACCATGTCACAAAGGCCACAAATCCCCAGGTCCTCATGCTACATTGGCCAGAGGCTGCACCACACCAACACCTTGTGTTGCACTACATAGGCCTAACCCAATCACACTGCAAGGCAGATGCCCTTGCACCATGCAGGGCCACTGGGGCCTCTGGGTCCTCTCAAGCCCATCGGCCCTGGGTTTCTTTGGCCCCTCAGGCCAAGTAACTCCACCCTGCACTGAGGGCTGAGCCAAGAAACAGAAGCTGGAGGAGGCAGGGGGAGCCCAGAGACCCCAGTGGCAGCAACAGGAGCGCTTAAAGGGGAGCAGTGTGTAGACAAGAGCCACCAGTTGGATAGCCCTGGTTTAGAACAAAAAAATTGCCATATCAAATTAATTATTTGGTAGGAGATGAGCCCTGTATTTGTGGCATTTAGGAAGTTAGGAATATAATAATATACTAGGAGATATATTATTGGAGGATCTGTTGACCTATTTTAGATGTTTCATGTCAGGTGATTCTTCACATTTAGTAGCTTGCCTGTTATAGATGTATTCCTAGTTACCAGAGTAGTATCTACATACCTGTGGTATGGACTCCTGCTATATCCTTCAAAGGAAACTTGGGAGAGAAAGAAGTACAATAAACCTATACATAAAAAGATCATCTTGACACTGAAGTGAGAAGCATCAGTCTATTATATCATGTGATTCAGTTGTTCATGTTTTAACATGCACAACTGATGAGGTTGTAATTTGTTAGAAAATCATCTTTTATACATCTAGCTCACATTTGGCTAACAGAACCCATTGTAATCATTTTGTTGTTACTGATTTCTATGCTATATGTGTATCACCTTTGTACCAACCCAACAGTCTTCCAGTTTTCAAATGGCATGTTTGTGTAATAGTACTGCCTATACTTCAGGATACCCAATATTTTTCATTATAAGAACCTTTCTTCAATTGCTTATAACTTTGCTAAACTTAAGCTGTCTGAAGTTTTGTGTGATGGTTCTCTGCCTTAGGCTGAATTTTTTTAAGAGCTTCAGCTAAGGCAGTAATTTCTGAGAACGACATTAGGGGAAAATTGTGTATTCAGCCAGTTAAAAAAAAAAAAAAAGAAGAATAAAAAAAAGCTTACAACTGTTTCAGCAAAAAGTGCTAGCATTTTCTTGAAATGAATGGCTAACCAGAATATTTCTCAAGTGCTTTGTAGAAAAGCAACTGGTGTTTAAAGTGTTTTCTTCTAACCCTGCTTATGACTGATCTAATTGACACAGTACCTAAATTCCTGTTGGCACATGGTCTGCAGTAGGGATCCCAAATTTGCCTCTGCCAGTGGAGCCCAACTCATATTAGGAACAGTGGGAAAATTTGAAATATTTCCCTAGTGTAGCCAAGACCATTGAGTGCACACAGATCCTTATCTGTGCAGCTTAGTAATAAAGCTGTGACTTGAGACATACCCCAATGTTATAGAGAAGTAGAGACTTGCAGCTCTATTGTCCTTAAATGTCATTTGTGTGCATATATCTATGTCTCTTACATAGCTTCCATCACTAGAGTATCTGACAGATCTCCTTTTCCAGATTCTGATCACATTAGAAAACAACATAGTTAAATTGCAAATCCTAGGACAGAGAGATAAAAGTAGCTTGTTTATTTTTAGGGCTTGGAGCCACTGTGATAGAGTAGTGCAGCGTAGTGCAATCTCTCTGGGGAGGGACTGATGGAGAAAGAAGCCTAGCACCTTTTGGTGGCTTGCCCAAGCACTCAGCTCACTCTGTCTCTGCTCAAACTTCTGGAAACATTCAATTAAACATTAGTTATGCTCAACATTCATATGAGCATTATTAGTATGGGCACTTTGATCATCGTGTTGCATTTCTCCCATGCCAGTTTAATGATATATCTCTTTTCAGGGAACTAACTAGTTTAATTGCTATATAAAGGGAAATGGCATAATGCTTTTTGCCCTCTTTTGTTTCAACTGACTGTTGGGGCCACACAAGCCTCATTAAATCAAGACTGAGATTCTAGAGACCCTATTAGAATGAACTATTTGAGCCACTCATCCCTTTCTGATCAAGATTCACAATGATGTATTCTTTGAACAATTAGGTCATGCACCAAAATTACAACAGACAGCAGGATACACTATTTAGCAAAACAACAGGCTTCAAAGTCACATTACCATGATCAGAATGTTAAACTGAAGTTAAAAAGTAACTGAACCAAGTAATGCATTAGCGTTTTTAGCAGCATGCCGAAGCTGAGATATAAGTTTATAAGAATGAATGCAACACTAAAGGAAAAAACATTCATTATTTTTATTTTAAAATATTTCTTTGAGGCTGGAGGTGTGGATGAGATCATGTCAGAATGATGGAAACTGATCTTATTACCTCCAGTGTTATCTTATCTCATATACATGCTAAAGAATCATGGTCAAATAGATGTAGACAGCTTTCATTAGGTACTGTAATATTAGTAGGAATGTTTTCAGGAGGTTAGAGAGAGAATTGGTAACTAGCACTGACTGGAAATATCTGATATGCTTCCCCTCACTCCCTCCCCCAGCATTTGAGTGTTTGTCCAAATTGAAATTCCTTGTGGCCATGGCTTGGTTTTGGACAGCGCTCATCCAGCAGAAACCTGTCTGACTTCTTGCCAACCTACTTGCCTGGCTCTTAAGCAATTTATCTTGTGAGCTGCTGCCAAGCCTGGGCTTCAGAGTCTCTCTTCTAGGGCAGATTCCACCAAAGAAAAGCAAACCGGAGTTTCTAGGGTCTACAGCAGCCTGCCAAGTAGACAGGGAAGGCCAAATTGGAGGGTTTTCATTATAAATGTGAATAAAACATATTTTCAGTGTAGCTAAATTCTCTCCTACATAGAATAACTTTCTTCACTTAACCAAGCTCTGCTATAGCCCTGGTTATACTTAAAGTTGCTCAGTCCTTCCCATTTTTGGCCCCCTTTTTTTGGTTGCTTGTAATTAGGAACCAACTTAATTTGTGATTCTGCAGATTTCTTGGAAACCATGAAATCTTCAATTGTCCATGAAATCAACTTAAAAAAACTTAAAAAGAAAATGCTGGCGCCCCAGTGGGAGCCAGTGGTCCTTCCAGCCTGCTCTGGAGTGGAGGGTACCAGCTGGCGGGGCGGCACAAAGGGCAGCCAGCAGCCAAGATGGTGGCCACCTCCTCATCCCTCCTCTCCCATCTGGGGCTTCTCTGCCAATCAGTGGCAAGGGGCAGGGCTGCCAGAAATGCCTGTGAAATCAGGTCTTTATGCCGTGACTAAGCCATGACAATTCCTTTGTCTGGCTGCAAATGATGTAGGTCTCTACTTCTTATCTTGCCAAAATGTCAGCGTTCAGAAAGAATGTTTCCATGCCAGAGGTCTACTTCAGGCTGAATTTGTTAACAAAAGATTCACCAACAAAGATTTGAAGCACAGAATTACTGAAAAGATCTTGTTTTTCCAATAAAATGAGTTTATGAATCATACATAATGATAAAGTATTCAGTAAAATATTCTTCCAACAGTTCCACTGAGAGGCACTAATACATTCATGTTTTAGTAGGAGGACTTGGCATTTGGGTGGCAAGGTTTCCTTCCTGCCAAGAGTATCTTTCACCATTCCTGTGAAACATTGCCAAAAGTGGGTCCAACTGTAAGGCTTTGAAAAATTTCAGTTCATAGGACTTCTTCAAGTGTCAGAGTTAAATTGATCTGTAATGTGGTTTTAAAAGTATATTTTGTCACAGGAGTGCAGGGGATGAGCAAGAGGTATGTATGAATTGCTCTGCCTGGCTGCTGTCCCCCTGGGCTATCTGAACTGACAAGAGAAAGATTGGTTTCTCTGTACTTTGTTCTACCCTGCCTGGTGTCCAGGCAGTAAAGAGCAGGAAACAGCTTGATCCAGATTCAGAGGAGATGGGCCAGACAGCAGAGAGGAGGGCAGCAAAGACAGAATACTGGGAAAAGAAGAGCGAGCAGAGAGCCTGGAAAGGACTGGGACTAGAAAGCCTATCATGATGATAGGATAGGAAATGGGGACAGTTGTGCCAAATAGAAACCATGACCTAGAAAGAAGACTAAGGCTGAATGAGAGGATGGTTAGACTGAGGCAGCCTGGGCAAAGAAACCAGCACAAGGAGTCTGTAAAGGAAGACTAGAATGAATGTGAGGGGAAAGTAATGTAGGGGAAAGTCCCAGGATTCAGCTTGGCAAACCAAGGACAAGACTTGGATAGAGTCAAGGAATTAGAGACTGGAACTGGCTAGGAGAAGAGACTCTGAAATAGAAGAAGAGAAAGGGTGTAGAAGACAAGAAAGGTAGAAGAATAAAGCAGAGGGAACAGGGATGGAAGGATTTCTAACCTTTCTGAAACCCAGTGTTGAATTGAGGAGCCCAGAGCCTAAATGTTTCCATGCTGTCAAAACTCTGGAACTCACATTAGATAAAGCGGTGAAAGATGATAAAGGTCCCCAAAATGCAAATGACTCAGGTGGGGGTAAGTACGATTCTTCGGGGGGGAGGAGGAGGGAGAAGAGCCCCTCCCCACCACCAAACAGAGCCACCTCCCAGCCCTGAAGCAGTAGGGGAGAGGGAGGAGGGGGACGAGTTCCCCTCTGGGGGGCCGGGCAACTGTGCGCGCCCGGATTGCTCCCGGCTGTTAGGAGCCACCAGGATGGGCCTGCCGGGGCCTAGCCAGCCCTCCCAGCTCAGCTTCCCTCTGGAAGGGAGGGCTGCTGTGGCATCCCCGGGCTTCTGGCTTGCAGCACTGCAGGCATGTGCCAAACGTCCATCCACTTGCAAACCGGTTCACTCGCTGCAGGTTAGACTAACCTGCAAAGACTGAATCAATTCAGGCTCAGGCTTTTTGAATGTCTGTCCCTAGCCCAAGGGAACAGAGAAGCCTGGCCAGTGGACCTGTTTTCCTGTTGAATCCAAGACTGCGTAAGCAGTGTCTTTATTAATACAAAAATCTTTGCTGTTGTGTATCCTAATAAAGTTGTGAAGTTGTGACTGGAATATTCTCAGTGATCATCAGTCTCACTCTCAACCCCAGTTAAAACTTGGAATAACACCAGTATCGCAGACCTTGGAAGGAAGGGATCTCTGGCACTGGAGCGCTTAACCTGTTTGGGAGTACAGGGTCTGGGGCTGTGAGGGCAGGCTAACTAGGCTGAGAGACTTCAGCATTCCAGGGTCACAGTCATGCCAAAGCTTCCCAGCTGAAAGCCCTGAGATCCTCAGCTGTCCCGGATCCTTACTGCAGAGCCTAGAAGACCTGAAAGCCTCGGTCAGGGGTTTCAGAGCATCCAGGCTTCCAACTGCAGAGCCAAAACTTTTTGCTGAGTCTGTGACTCCAAGTTAATTCAACAGATGGGGCTGCTCAGGAGCCACAGAAGTTGGGAACCCTCAAGCTCCTTATCTATTAGCAGTAGCAAGACAAAAATGCCAACTCCACTGAGCAGCTATGGGGTTACATTTTTTTAATGCCCTTTGCACAGGAAGTTTTGAGATTCCTATTCTTACTTGCAGTTCTTGAAGAAAATCCATTCTGAAATGACTTTCTCACCGAGTAGACTTTCTGAATGCATGCCATCTTTAGTCAGAATACAGCATAATCAGGCCATCGTTAGTCAAGTCTAAACAAATGCTCCCACAGCTGCATTATTGCAACACAGGTCAAAAACTAAGTTCACAATTTTACTGCACATAACCAAAGTAAAGCCAACTGGTATGGCCATTGTTCAAGGATAGTTATACATTAAAAAATTACATTAATGGTTAAATCATTTGTAAAGTTTCAGTTTCAATACCAAGTTTGCTTGGCAATTTTGCTTAGTCTGGCAAAACCTTTGCACGTGTCCACAGCCCTTTTTCTGACTGGAGCCCTAACTCATACACCCTGAAGTTTGTCATAATTTTCCTTCAAAAGGGAATATTCCCTCTGACCAACATTTTGCAAGAGATCGCTTAAAAATCAGTAGCTGTTCACCAAACCAAAATCTCACGGGAGTAGGACATGAATTATTCCATATAATAGACACTATGCATAATTAACTGCTTGTCTTTGTTATGGAAAGTGGAAAAAAACAGTCAGAAAGTCTCAGAACCATTTATGTGCAAAAACCACTTAAGCTTTGAGCCTCCACATTTCTTTTTTTTTTTCAGAATGGTTGTGCCCACTGTACAATTTTTTCAGAAGTGAATAAGGAGCACAGAAAGGGGCAAGCAACCAAATATAAACTAAATGCCAGTCTCTCTCTCTCTCACTCACACTCACTTATGATCATGTATTTTGTTGGCTTAAGAGTTCTAATCAGCAAGGAGGATTGTCATATGTTTCTTAGTACAACGTAGCAGTTGCTTGAAATATTTTTAAATGCATCAACTCTGACACAGTTTATTGCTTTGTAAAATTCCTCGCAAGAAGCAAATAGCCTTTTGGACCATAGAGTGGTCTTGGAGTTTTGCTGTCATTCAGTGGAAATTTACCTCTATATTTTATAAATCTGATAGAGGCATTTTTAATCATTCCTCTTATACCAGGATAATATGACACTTACAGGGAAGTCTTCCCTCATTCTTTTGCTAAATAATTGGAATAATCATCTCTCATGTAGATATTGTTTCTTTTGTTGCTGGAATTAAGGTTGGCTCTTATCTTATGTTATTCATGATGAAATGAAGAGAAAAGGCTTTTGGTTGTAAAAGCTAGATTTAACCTGGGCAGCACTATACCCTCATGGAAAAACCTAAACTTTTTGCCTCCATGAAAAACAATCGCAATTGCAAACCCTTACCTCAAAATGTATGGTTATAATTTAAACTACAGACATAATCAAAGTATCCCATTTAAGTTTCTGCTTAGGTTTTTGTAGACTTGAAAGAGGCTCAAGAGTAAGTGTGCACTTAAAAATCTCAATCAGAAAATCAAGTATTTGTGTAGCCCTCTTTAATCAACAGAGCTCTCAACTGCTCTACAAAGTTAGTTAAGTTTCACAGGGCATAGAGAAGTTAAGTGACCAGTCCAAGGTTGTTCAGTAATCAGTAAGAGAGCAGTGAATAGAATTCAGGCCATATCTTTAACTGGTGTAGTTAGTCTAACTCCCTTAAAGTTGCTAAATTTGCAACATTGCTGAAGTACTGGTTCTAGGACTCCTGAAGCTAGTGCCACAATCAACCTACTGAACCATGTCTGTGTTAATGGGGAAAGAAGAGAAGAAGAAATCAATCCATATTCCACTGAATGAGTTTGAATATGAGACTACTAAAATCAAATGAAGGACTTTACTTGAAGACATTCAGTTATCTGGAAAATTTCCCCAATTTGTCACTCTATGCTTCAGGATTTAAATTAACACTATAATGTGGAATGCCTAGTCTATTATACTTTAAAAAATAGTTTCCTTCCAAAGTTGCCAGTTGTACATTTTTGGAATCGGGGTGGTCTTTGAACAAGAAATTACACCTTAAAGGAAACAAGATCACTGTCCTGGAGTCCCAACTGACAGTTCTCATATTTTAAGCGAAATATGGGGTGATAATTAGGATACACTGTCTTATTTAATGCTTGGAATTGTGAAATTTAAGAGTCAGATTGGCAGGAGCAGAGGCAGAAGACTTGTTCCAGGTTTGAGAAAGTGGAGTCCGTTGTTGGTGTTCTCTGTTTGCAGTAAAACCTGTCAAGTTTGAAACAGAACTTGAGTGTGAGTGTGTTTTTGGGAACCACCTCAAAGTGCTCTATGTGGGTGCTTGTACATGTGAAGGGGGTTTAGTTGTCCCGAAATGTAAATGGTGGGTTTTTAATTGGTGTGTTTTTAATTGTGTCATTAAAAAACCCACTGTTTCAATTTAGGGGCTTCTGTGATGTCGCATGACATCACCGTGCATCACAGCCCTCTGTCAGCTCACCCGCCACCCCCACCCCCCACCCTCAGGCTCCACCAGGAAAAAAAAAGCAGTGAGGGCCCTGATCCCTTTTTTTCCCCTTGAGCCTACCTGCCTCTCCTGCAGTGGGGCTGCTGGCAAGCTACCAGTGGGCTGAGTGGTCCCTGAGCTACGGAGAACCTCGGTCCTTACCTCTACACTGGTTGCACCACCCAGGCGGCACCCGCCTACTAGCACCCCTCCCCAAGTGGTCCCAGGGGGTGCTGCCACCACGGAGGGAAGCACCTGGCCCTGCGCAGCTCAGGGGCTGTGCGACCCAGTGACAGCTCATGCAGGCAGACTCGACTGAAGAAAAAAAAGAAAAAAGTGGTGAAGAGCCTGATCTTTTTTTTTCCCCCTCTGGTAGCCTGCCTGCCTGCCTGATCTGTGCAGGGTCCAGTGCTTCCCTCCATGGGACTGTCCAGGTGGGCTGCTAGCGGGTGAATGCTGCCCAGGGAGGTGCCACTGCTGCAGAGGGAAGCACCAAGCCCTGCACAATGCAGGCAGGCAGGCTCTGGAAGAAAAAAAAATCAGGTTCCTGCCGCTTTTTTCTTTTTTTTCCCTCAGTCAAGCCTACCTGCATGAGCTGCCGCCAGCTTGCGCAGCCCCTGAGCTGCGTGGGACCTGGTGCTTCCCTCTGCAGTGGCAGCACCACTGTGGAGGCAAGGTCTGGGGTCCCCCGCAGCTCAGGGGCCACCAGCAACTCACCCCCCAGCCACAGGAGGGGCAGGTAGGCTCCAGCACCCCATGCAGTGTTCCCGCTGCCTGGGACTGCCTAGGAATGGGCTGGCTTGCCCCTGGAGCAGAGCAGCAAGGCGGCAGGAGGGTGGCTGGGTGTGCTGGTGGTGGGAGAAGGCAGCAGGGGCAGTGAACAGGGCTCTGGAAGCCTGCCAAGCACGAGCTTCCCTAAGCACGTCTGGGCTTCCAGTGCCTTGTGCACCATTGCACTTTGTTGTGTAGCAAACTAAAATACCTTGGATGCATTTTACTTTGCTATGTAACAGAGTCATTTGAAGTGAAATACACCACCGAAGTGTACATCATCATGAAATTAAAGTGGAATACACTGCAAAGGTATAAACAGCAATGCCATTAAAGCGGTGGAAAAAGGCAATTAAGCCACTGTAAAGGCCAATTTTTTAACGTGTACAATCACTGTGAAACCCCCATTCTCTGCCCCTGCTCAGCCAATCATTCTGAAAGTGGACTGTAATTTTAAGGTGTATGGATAGTTTGGTAGATTGGTAGCAGATTTCCTTGTGGGAGCTGGAAATATCTGGCCTTTCTTGGCAGTTCATATGTATAAAGAGTGCATGTTTTCCTTCAATTAAATATTTTAAGTGCTTCAGAGTTAATAAAATGATTTTCAATTCTAGATATTTTATGTTCTTTACTTTCAGGCATTGGTTATCCTCTAAACAAGCTAGTGATTATCCTACCTGCTTTTACTAGTTAACACAGGAAAAAAATGTTTCTGTTCCTATGTAGAGCCTTAAACAAAAGAAACAATATTTTGGAGGGCAATATTTATTCTCTTGGCTTGATGAACAATGAAAATGGGAAGGAGGGGGTAGAAATGAACATCTTTAGGGCAAAATTTGAAGGCACAGTGATTTAAAGATATTAATGCATGAAACCAGTATACCCAAGAGTCCTATAAAAGGATCTGACATATGCCAGGATCCAGTTTACTGAATCTTCTGAAGCTTCTTTTCTGTTATACGTGGTTACTTTTTGATGCATCTTTAAACCATGGGTACAGAGGTCAGAGTAGAGATAAATGTTTTCTTGATTTATGATTACAAACATTAGAGAAGATGTATTGGTATTCAGGCA
This sequence comes from Gavialis gangeticus, assembly GCF_001723915.1. Lineage (NCBI taxonomy): Eukaryota > Metazoa > Chordata > Crocodylia > Gavialidae > Gavialis > Gavialis gangeticus. Next base: position 44,534,291 of record NW_017729030.1, on the reverse strand, counting down.
TCTAGCTTGACTTTTTTTTGTTAGCATTCTCTGAGCCAAAGATCATCCAGAAACAGGGGTGATGTGTACAGGGTGCACGTGGGTGCACGTGCACCCCCTGAGTGTGGTGGTGCACCCCCTACAAAAAGGCACCACTGACACTGAACAGCGCCTGTGGGTGGTCACCTCTCTCCACCCCCACTGCTGACACCTCCACTGGTGTCTGCAGGTGGTCACCAACCCGTGGTTGGTGCTTGCTCCCCACCCCCCCGGTGCTGACAGTGCTGGCGGCATCTACGGGAGCTCCTGCTTACCACCGCCATGCTCCTGCCACTGCTGTGCCCCCCAGCCACTGGGGGAAAGCATCATTCATGTCCAGAAAACATTAGATGCATTTCTTTAGTTTATTTCTAGGATGCCTGCCTCAAAGGGCTTCCACTATGGACATCAAGATATTTATCTGTGAATGTCCTTGGAAATGCTGGATAAATCTAGATACTGTGCTTTGTGCTTCTTCTAGATCAGTTGAACCACCAGTTTTTCTAGACCTGTTGCATCTTGAAAGATAAGTTATGCTGAGTGGAATGTAGCAGACTTCCTTAGGAGATATATAAAAGAAAAGGCCCTGCTGTGATATTGCCATTGGAAATGGCTTGAAAGATACTGAACTGTCAAGAAAGGCCATATATTTTATCTTCCACAGAGAAATCTACTACCAGTCTACCAAACTATCCATCCACCTTAAAATTACACTCTATTTTTAGACTGATAGGCTGAGCAGGGGTAGATTAAGGGGGTTTCCACACCAAGCACTTAGAGGTAATTCCCAAGAACATATTCATATTCAAAGTTCTGTTTCAAGGATGCTTTATTTGAATTGGAAGCTGCATTCAAACAGTGACATGCTGTGCAATTTTATGATGATGTTATATAATTTTTGGGTACCACAAACATTTTATGCATAATCCATAGTACTTATGTTGTGACAAACTGGCTGTCTCTCTCCAGTAGAGAGCTATTTTAACTGTTTCTGAAAGTTGCTAGAAATCTGAAAATGAGTGCATTTTGACTTAAGTATTCCTAAGATTCTTTCTATAGAATAACCCTCGTGAACTAGGTAAACTATTCACATTCCCAGTCTATTGACTGTGGAACAGAGAAAAGCTTTTTCATTGCAGAGTGAAAACATTTGATGCGTGGAATCTGGAGTCCTATCGTCTTGATGGTGGTGGGTTGACTTAAATGTGTTCAGTCATTTTCCTCCTTTACTGTTTCTATTTTATCCTCCTCTATCATAGTTTGGATGAGCAGGATGTTGCAAAAAGAATATCTGAATTTGTGGTATATTCTGAAGGATTTTCTGTGAATGATATTTTTTTATTGTTCAGGTATCTACACTACTGCTCTATTTTTTAGGAAAAAATACCCTCAGTATTTTAACAATATCAGATTGTTTAAACTTGGGGACTGTTTCTCTTTTTGCAGCTATATTTGATGCCATAGGTTGCAGCTGTATATCTTAGGAGATAGCAGCAAAGCAATGACATATTTATACTAGTGATTTAAATGTGCTGTTCATAGATGCAGATATTCAGGGGATACTGTCTATCTAGGTTCTGAAACAGCTGAAAGGCTAACAGAAAACAGACTTTCAAGGTTGTTAATGTAAACTTCTAATCAGTTTCCAAGTCAGATTTAATTTTCCTATCCATTGGTTTCTTGGGGG
>NW_017729030.1:44526176-44527586 GCF_001723915.1 Gavialis gangeticus | reverse complement strand
TATATTTGATGCCATAGGTTGCAGCTGTATATCTTAGGAGATAGCAGCAAAGCAATGACATATTTATACTAGTGATTTAAATGTGCTGTTCATAGATGCAGATATTCAGGGGATACTCTCTATCTAGGTTCTGAAACAGCTGAAAGGCTAACAGAAAACAGACTTTCAAGGTTGTTAATGTAAACTTCTAATCAGTTTCCAAGTCAGATTTAATTTTCCTATCCATTGGTTTCTTGGGGGAAAAAAAACCCCTTTCAAAGGATGCAATCATGTGTTTTGCTTGGTAAAGGCTTGCTGAATGTATCTATGCTGAAGAGTGCTGTGGAGTGTGGGGATACCTGAGTTATTCTTACAAGCCAGTTCACATACCAAATACTTTGTAGTTGTAGCAGCATTGAGCTCTGTACTGGCTTGTTGTTTGAAAGACAGGGACAACTAACTAAGGTCTTACTCTATAGTCACTGAGTAGAGTGACAGAATCCACTTTATCTTTTACTATTCACATTCAACTTTTGTCTTTTGCATCTTCTTCCTGTTCTCTTTCATCACATCTTCTAAAACAAAATGCAAGCAAATCTACTTTTAGCATTATATAAAACTTGCTTTCTGAAGGATTTGTCTCCTTCCTGAATTTTCAATTTTTGGATTGGATTATTTGTATCGGGGATTTAAAAAATTTCTGGTGGAAACACTTGAATTTTCTACATAGGTCATTTGGTACGATATTCATTGTCTTCCCTGGTAGAACAGCTGGGGAATAGGGAACAATTGCACTTCCACTTATTTTTTATTCAAAGACTTTTTTTGATAAAAAAGCAACAAGCTAAGAGATCTAAAAAAAATCTGTATCCTCTGTTTGTTTGTTTGTTTGAAATAAATGAGTTTAAGAGTTTCTTTCTCACTGAAAAAAAAGATCTGACTGTGGAATGGAATTAAAATCTCTAATATAATTTGTATGTTGAATTTTCAAGTATAGTAGATTGCACTAACAGCAGTCTATTCAGTTTACTTCTGCAAGGCAGAGGTAACCAAAACTATTTTAAGAACTATTCTCCCTTTTAACCTCCACTCTGAACTGGTTGTTTAAATATCTTCTTCTCTGAGGATCTAAGCTATTTAGTGTCCTTAACTTTACTTTTTTTTCCAGCTCTCCTCCTTCTTCCTTCCTTTGAGAGGATTCTTTGCTTGTTAGACTATCTGGATGAATATGGGAACTAATAGTGAGTGTGGTACTGGAAAATTAGAAAGTTGAGAGAAATTAGCCATTGCTTGATTCAACTGTATAGATATTAGGGCTGTGCAAAATTTTGTCAGGTGTTTTGTTTTGAAGCTGTTTTGGACATGCTTTGAGCTTGAAACAGCGAAATTTAAATTTCATAGATTTCAAAGACATTAGGGCTGGAAGGGACC
>NW_017729030.1:44523678-44524564 GCF_001723915.1 Gavialis gangeticus | reverse complement strand
CAAAACATTTCAAAAGTTTTGAAACATTTCAAGTTTTGAAGCTAGATTTACTTGGCTTCAGCGCTGGTCCTAGGTGGCAGTGGCAGCCTCCTCTCAACCAGTGTGCAGATCAGGGGACTTGCACGCCCGGGAGGGCTGTGGGGCTGTGCTGGCCTCCTCCCGGGGGTGCGAGCCCTCAGATCTGTGTGCCAGATGAGAGGAGGCTGCCACTGCTGGCAACTGTCAGGGATTGTGTTTTGAACAGTTTGAGGTGCATTTTCCCATAAATCTCTGCACCTATCTCCTTAAAACGTGGCAGGCTTCATGCCCTCAGAAGAGGCTACCATCCCTGCAATTGTCATCCAAATCAGGCAAAAAATGACAAGGTTTTAGGCACTTTCATGATTTCCCATTATAGCCTATGGGTGAAATGTTGAAATGCATCAAAACAGTGAAACTGTTTCATCCAAATGAAACGGAACGACAAAATGAAACACTGTCCCTTCAAAATGGCAAAAAGGATGTCAAAATGAAATGACGGTGTTTTGCACGGCCCTGATAGATATACCCCATTTTACAAAAGCCCTTCTGTCTCCCAGGGTAATCTGGTAAATCTATGTGGCTTGAAGAAAAGGCTGCGCAGTAGTCAGCCAAAAGGTTTCAGATTCTAGTCCTGATTCTGCCACAATTTTGTGAAGATTTGTGTGTTACTTCAGTGCAAGTAGTTTCCCTGGCCTACTTCACAGGGTTGTTTTGTGACTCAGTAATTAAAGCTTGTGTATTGCTTTCACTACATAAAGTGAAGCAAAATGCAAAACAGAACCTACAACATACAGTGGAATCAGTTACTGAAAGACATAAACAAACAAGGTGACGCTGCAAAAGCCACAAATTAACACAAATTAAT
>NW_017729030.1:44514326-44518678 GCF_001723915.1 Gavialis gangeticus | reverse complement strand
ACATAAAGTGAAGCAAAATGCAAAACAGAACCTACAACATACAGTGGAATCAGTTACTGAAAGACATAAACAAACAAGGTGACGCTGCAAAAGCCACAAATTAACACAAATTAATTATTAGAAAAGTATAAATGAACCAAGAGTGCTGGAGCAGAGTAAAAGCATTATGAATCAGGGAGGGCTGGACAGCAAAAGTTTTGGAAGGAAGAAGCTCAAGAACTGAAGGGTAAAGAAAACAGGATATGAAAATGACAAACAAAGAAGATTGGGTTATATAAAAAAGCAATCAGGTAAACAACACAATTTGTCAGAAAAAAAGGAGCTATTTATGAAGTGACAACTACTACTAAAGAAGTCTTTGAAGTATGGAAGCAGAAGCCTGGCAAAGTGCTGAATCTGTATTCCACCAAAAGGCACGTATTCTGCATGGGAAAGATGAACAGGACAGCTTGCAATGCAGAATAGTAATCCGTACTGAAGCACCATCAACAAACAGAACAAAAAAAGCAATGAACGTAGTTAAAAATGCAGAGAAGCAGAAATATGCCATCCATTATAACAACCAGACTTTTAAAAGCCAGTGGCGCAAATGTCAAACCAAGTATTAGAAAAATATATATAAAAAGGTATGGGAACAAGAGCAGGGGCCAGATGAGTGGGCAAAGATAGAAGAATCTGGAACCAATCTGGAAGAAAGGAGAAATCCTGCCAATATGAACAATTAGAGGAATACATTTACTGTCAACACTGGGCAATCATGATGAAAGTAACTGCAAACAGATTAAGGCCAATTTTAAAGGAACGGTGTAGAAATAGCCTTTCACTGAATTGAAGTTGCATAACACATTGTCCAACTGCAAATATGGAAAAAGTGAAAATAGGGATTAAAGATGTTCATCATTTTCCTTGACTTCACAAAGACATTTGATTCCATTTGGAGGGAAGCATTGTAGAAAACAGCCAAATCAAATGGTGTTCCAGATGAAATAGCTGCAGTTATAAAAGTTTATATAACACTTCTGCAGTGCTGTAAAATCTGGTGGAAAATCAAGAAAGTGGTTCACATCAGTTTGGTGTAAAACAAGGTGGAATAGATTCATTTTTGCTTTTCATCATGTTCCTAAAATGGACATTAGAAATGTGCTATTTCAGGCACGGCACATGATCATGGTTGATCTGGAATATAGCTCTTTAGTTTAGGCAGATGACATTGCACAATTGGCAGAGCCATTTGAATTAATTATGTTACTTTTTCCTATCTTGGAAAATTGGTGTTGTCGACTTGGTCTTACAATAAGTGTCAAGAAGATGAAGTGATTATATCCAGGAAAAGAAATAATAGATAAAAAGTTGAAAGGCAGTGGTGATGAAGTCATAGAACAAGTAGATTTTTATGTGTACCTAGGAAGGTTCAACAGTGCTTTCAGTTCTGTCAAGGACAAGTTAAAGGAGAAGTAACTTAGATGCAAACACTGCACAGGAATGAACAAAAATATGGACAAACAGAAGCACTAGATTTAGTATCAAAGTGCAAAACTGTTCAAAGCACTATGTTAACTGCATTTCTCTATACATTGGGAACAGCTAAAATAAATGATAGACATTAGAAGGATGGAGGAAGAAGAGGTGAGATCTCTATAAAAATGGCAGGTATAAAAATTTGAAAACAAATGAAGAAGTTAGGAGAAGATCATATGAAAGCAAGGTACGAGACTGGCTACAAGTAATGAGGTAATGGTGGTAATTTAAAAGATGTACAAAAATTAGAATGCAGGAATAAACAATGGAAAAAGTTCTTCTTTATGTCCAGCCTGAAACGGTCTTGCAGGAGTTTATAACTGTTCAACCTTGTCATCCCTTGGGGCTCTCAGCTTGTTGTCATAAGGTCTGTTTTCCTGACTTCTGATCATGCGTGTGGCTCTTCTCTGGACTCTCTCAAGCTTTTCCACATCCTTTTTGAATTGTGGAGCCCAAAATTGGACACAGTACTCCAGCTGCGGCCTCACCAAGGCCGAGTACAAGGGGAGAATGACATTCTGGGATTTGCCTGAGAAGCATCTATGAATGCAAGCCAGAGTTTTGCTTGCTTTACTAGCCACAGCATCAAATTGAAGGCTCATGTTCATCTTGTGGTCAGTCATGACCCCCAAGTCCCTTTCATCCGCTAGCCAGCGTAGCACTGCCGAGCTTATAAGGATGCTGCAGGTTTTTCTTCCCAAGGTGGAGAACCTTGCATTTTTCAGTGTTAAACACCATCAGGTTCTCATCTGCCCATTTCCTGAGCCTGTCAAGGTCAGCCTGGATCTCCCTCCTGTCCTCAGGTGTGGATGCTTTACCCTAAGTTTGGTATCATCGGAGAACTTGGCCAGTCCACTTCTGACTCCAATGTCCAAAGACTTGGCAGATACATTTCTTGCCACAAGGAAGGTAGAAAAGAAATGTGTTAGTTTTGTTGCAGATTTCTTTAATGTTTCAATCTATATAAGTTTATTGAAAAGTTTTGGTTTATGAACAATGTGGGTGCATCTACGGGCGCATCCACATATGCAAGCATGTGCACTTGTAGCAGCTCAAATAGAAGCAGTGCAAATTTGAGCCAGGGCTTTTTGCCTCAGTGCACATGCATCAGACATGCAGTTTATTGTGGAGCAAATTGTGCCACTTGGGGCAAAAGAACCCTGCCTGGCTCCTCCCAGATCTGCTGCCAGGGGCAGCTAGAGCCTGGGGCCAGTACCTGTGCTGCCCCCAGCAGTATAAAATGCTGCCCTGTCCTGACTCCAGCAGTACAAAAACTTTCTCTGGCCAGCAGCACAGGGTTACTTGACCTCAGGAGCTTCTGGGGCCCAGGCAATTGGTATCTGGGGACACTAGCCCCTTGTGTCAGCTAGACTGCTGAGGCAGCATCCCAAATTCACTTTTTAAAATACCCCAAAATCCACATTCTTCCACATTAGAAAAAAGAGAGAGAGAAAGGGGGATTGATCAGATGGGCAATGTTTTATTGTTATATTACAATGTTAAAGAAATTTGGAAGTCTATCAGTGTCCCTAGCATCATAATAAAATAAATCCTAAATACCTATATATTTTAATGTTTGCTTCGGGTTGCCTTTTCACAGGGTGGGTGTGTGGGGGGGATGTGGGGTTTGCAGGAGGGGGCAGGAAGGGGGGATGTGGATGGGTGTGGAGGGATGTGGGGGGATGAGTCACTGTGTGGGTCGTTATGGGGGGACTGTGGGTGTGGGGGCTGCTTAGGAGGGGTAGGTCCCCTTCATGAACACCGCATGCCCCCGGTGGCTGGCGGGGCATGGCGGCACTGGCGGTGGTGGGAGCATGGTGGCAGTGATAAGCAGGGAGCTCCCATAGCAAGCAAGGGAAGGTGAGTGGCAAGCACCCACAGACACCACCGGCAGTGACAGCAGTGGTCAGTGGTGATTGCTGACTGCCTGCAGACACCACTGGTAGCAGGGAGGGGTGGTGGCAAGCAGCAACCGCCTACAGGCACCACCAACAGTGTTGGCAGTACCTTTTTTGAGGGGGTGTACCACCATGCTCAGGGAGTGCACGTGCACCCCCTACTGATCACCAATGGTCCCCCACAGCACGTGGACTACCCTGTCTGCAGGGTCCCAGCCCCCCCAGGGTTGACAGCTCCCCCCACCCTGCTGGTCTCCAGCCCTCTGCTCATTACCCTGCTCTTCTCCAGCCTCCAGAGGCTGGAGATGAGCAGGAGGACAAGCAGGAGGCTGGAGAGAATAGGAGAATGAACAGGAGGCTCATTCCCCCTACCCCCATTTGTTCTCCTGCTCCCCATTCATTCCCCCTGTTCATTCTCCCTGCTCCCCATTTATTCCCCTGCTCCGCAATTATTCCCCCTGCCCCCTGTTCATTCCCCCAGCTCCCCGCTTGCTCTCCCAGCCCACCCCCCACACACACACTCACTGGCAGTAGCAGAGAATGAGCAGGAGGCTGGAGAGAGCAGGGGAAGTCTCCAGCTTATCTCTAGGGGCTTGTCTCCAGCCTCCTGCTAGTCTCCGGCCCCCTGCCTCGGGAGGCTGGAGACAAGCAGGGAAAGGGGCTGGAGACAGCAGGGCTGCTTCCTTGCTGGCCCTGCTTCCCCCTGCTTCATCATCGCCACCTGCAGAGAGCAGGGGGACAAGGCCATAAAACTGATTTTGTGTCATAGATTCATAGATTAAGGGTCGGAAGGGACCTAGTAGATCTTCTAGCCCGACCCCCCGCCAGGGCGGGAGAACAACAAAAACCCCAAAAAGAGAAATGGGACTCAAACGAGTCCAGCTAGGTGGGCATCCAGCCTCTTCTTAAAGACCCCCAGGGTAGGGGCCAGCACCA
>NW_017729030.1:44499581-44513139 GCF_001723915.1 Gavialis gangeticus | reverse complement strand
GTGCCAGGGGCCCCGCAATAACCCCAGCTAGCTCCCTCAACACCCTGGGGTGGAGATCATCCGGACCCGCTGACTTGAACGCGTCCAGCCCCTCCAGAAGCTCTCTAACCCGGTCCTCCCCAACCTCAATTATATCTGAAAAAGAATGGGATGAGCAACTTATTTTTTGCAAGGTAAGTAATTTTGGAAAATCTGATGAGAAAAGCATTATTTTAATAAAATAACTGTTTTACAGTTCAGACAATTAAGCAATTCAGTGCTGCACTAGTTGACCTACAGGGAATGACCTCTACTCACAATCTATATCCTGGACCAGAGAAAGTTTTCCTGATGTCTGCCTTGGAATTTGTAGGTCCTATGTCTCCCTGTTCATTCCTTGCCTTCATTAACAAGCAAAGGAAATAGAGACAAGACAAAAGTACTGTAGCATAACTGCTTGAATTCTCATGCTCAACAAGTAGTCATCAATGGCTCAATGTCTTTTTGGGAGGGGATATCAGGTGGGATTCCCCACTGGGTCTGTCCTGAGTCTGGTACTGTACAACATCTTCATTAATTATTTGGATGATAGGACTGAGTGTACACTTAGAAAATCTGCAGATGGCACTTAGTTGGGTGCAGTTGCAGACACTCTGGAGGGCAGGGTTAAGATCCAGAAGTCCTGTCCATGGGATGAAATAATTTCATGTACAACTACAGGGTGGGGAATGAGGAGCTAGGCTGCAGCACTGTAGAGAGGGACCTGGGGGTTACAATGGACCATAAGCCACATATGAGCCAACAGTGCTCTTGTTGCAAAAAATGACAACAGCATCCTGGGTTGTATCAACAGGAGTGTCACTTGCAAATCAAGGTAAGTGATTCTTTTTCTATTTGTTCAGTTTTGGGCCCCACGCTGCAAGAAAGATGTGGACAGATTGGAAAGAGTTGAGCATAGGGCAACAAAAATTATTAGAGCCTGGGAAGCAAGTGTTATGAGGAAAAGCTGAAATAGCTATGGTTCTTTAGTCTGGAGAAAAGAAGACTGAGGAATAACAGTCTTCAAATACCTGAAGGCCAAATATAGGCCTCTGTGGCCACAGGAGATAGGACTAGGATCAATAGCCTCCAGCCACAGCAGAAGAAATTTAGGTTAGAGATTAGGAGAAACTTTCTGACAACGAAGGTAGTCAAACTTTGGAACAGACTACCTAGAGAAGTCATGGAATCTCCATACTTGGAAATTTTTAAGAGCAGGTTGGACAGATACTTCACTGGGATATTTTAGTGAGGGGTGATCCTGCCTTGAGCAGATGGCTGGATTAGATAATGTCAGGAGTTCCCTTCTAGCCGTACTTTCCTATGATCTCTGGACATACTCATAATACTTGCAGCTCAACATTAAGATAACAAAAATAATAGAATCTTATGATTCAGGGCTTCAGACAGTCACCTGCAGTGAATTTTTCTTCTGATGCATAATTTGGCTTCCTGTTTTCTCCTTACTCTCACCTCAGAGAGAGGGTATAGTTAAAGATGGGATACTGAGGGGGATGACCCTGTCATCTGAGGTGGTACAGAGAGTCCTCTAGTCTTCTGGTGTATCTTGCTCATGTGCTCAGGGTTTACTGATAGCCAGATCTGGTCAGATTGGGGGAAGGAAGGGTTGCCTTCATTTGCTGTATGCAGTCAGATTTGCTTGTTGGATTATCTGGGTATCTTTCACCTAATAAATTCCCTGTCACACAGGCGCTAGCATGGACAGATTTAGGATCTTGAAAAGAGTGCAGATGATGTGGTACATTATCACATATAAATGTGACAAACAATTTCCTCTACTTAAAGAGAAACTAGAAGCTTTACTAATGTGCTGTGGGGCTAGCACTTTATTATTCAATTTAACATCAAAACAAAAACAAAGATAACATTATTGGAATTTGCCCTAATTGGCTAAATTATATCAAGAGCAATCCCTGAATTCGAGGATGATCTCTGCTATAACTCATTGATGGGTCTTGAGGTGATTTATGGGTCCAATCATTGAACTGTAGATCTATTCACAAAAGTTGCAGCCTTTCCACAGAGGAGAGTAGGCTGTAGGCCAGGATTTCTCTCCTTTTCCTTTCTCCACTCTCTCTTCTCTGAGGGCAAGGTACTTTACCTCAATGTGGACTGCCATTTAATTGAGGTTGCAGTGCCCTTGAAGTCAGTTAGCAGCCAGTTCCTCGCACGTCTGGATTGTTATATCTATTTTCTTGAAGTATACTTCATTGTGTCTTTGTAGCATTTCCTCATGCTGTCATGAGGTCTCACGCTACAGCTAAGCTGAAAATACAGCACTTGTTTTGGGAGTTGAGAGTTGGTCATCTGCACACACTGGACCAGTGAAGTTGGCACTTGAGGTTTATTGCTGGTAACATGGGCTTCAGCAAGGATGCTGCTGTTTGTGCAGTGATCTTCCCATTTGATGTGGGAAGATAACTACATGGAGGCATAGTTGGTGATTATTCTCCAGGCTCTTGAGATGACTATAGTAGGTCACCCATATTTCACATCCATAGAGGAGAGCAGGGATGACAACTGCATCATAGACCTGGATCTCTGTGTCTTTCCAGAGATTGCAATCAATAAAAACACACTGAAGCAATTTGCTGAAGGAAGCACTTGCACACTGGATCCTGTGCTGGATGTCTACACTAATGTTCACTTTCTGAGAGAAGTGGCTACCGAGGTAAGGAAAGTTACATTCATGGAATGGAGCAGGCTGATGGAGCACTTTAGTCTTCTTAGTATTGAGAGGGAAAGAGACCCAAAATTCTGGTAGGCTTCTTCAAAGACATCCAGCATGGCTGGGAGGGAGGGGTTTCCTGCAGTATGTGCAAGAATGCTGAAGTCATCAGAGTATTGAAGGTCAAATATGGTTGTTTTGAATGCTTTGGTCTTCAAGCAAAAATGTTCCTGGTTGAAGAGCACTCCATTTGTTCAGTACTCAGTGTCAATTCTGGAAGGGAGGCAATCCTTAATGAGAACCAGGAGGATGCCGGTCAAAAAAATGAAGAACAGAATTTTGGCAATAATGCATTTTTGCTTGACCCCAGTTTGGAGACACATGGATCTGTCTCTGATCCACTACAAAAAAACCCAGTCTTAATCATATGGTAACGGAAAAGCTTCAGGACCTTGTTGTACTTTCTATGGCATCCAGATCTGGCCAGTACTTTCTACAAGGCTTCACAGCTGAGTCAAAGGCCTTAGTGAGGTTAGTGAAAGCCATATACAGTCCCTGATGCTGTTCTTGACACTTTTCTTGGACCTGGTGGACAACAAAGATCATGTCAAGTGCCCTGTAGGATGGTCTGAAACTGCACTGAGATTCCGGCAGGAATTTCTTGGCAAGAGGTTGGTTCAGGAAGATGTTGGGGCAGGTTTTTCCTTCTGTGGAAGGGAAGGTGATACCTCAATAATTTCTGCACATCATGAGTATCTTCAAGGAGATATGTTTATGTTAGCATTCTTCAGGTCCCCAGGGATCTCCTCGTTGTTCCAAAGCTGAAGAAAAAATTTGTGGAGTCTCAGTACCAGTTCCTCTCCGCCAGCCTTGAAGATTTCAGCAGGCATGCCATCCAGGCCCGCAGCCTTGCCAAACTGTTTCTAGGATAGGATGGTTGGCAACAGATCCCTTTTGGGGATCCTAGGGAACAGACTCTGTCACAATTGACTCACAGTTCAAAAGTACCTCAGTGTGTTCTTTTCATCTAGCTTGGATAGATTCATTGTCTTGCAGGATGGTTCAACGCTCCTCAAATTGCAGGAAAGTAGGAACATGGGAAGTGGGACTGTAGATGGCTTTTGTTGCCTGAAAGAACCTATGCATCTCATATTTATTAGTGCAGAACTGAATCTCTTTTTTCCACAACTGTTTTTTGATTTCTCAGAGCCTCCTTGAAACCTCAGCTTTGAGAAGCTGATATGGCTCCTTATTCTTCTGAGATGAGGTGTCATGTTGCCAGGAAGAATGAGTCCTTCTCTTCCAGTCAAGGAGGGTTTGGAACTTGGTATTGCTGTCTATGAACCAGTCTTGCTATCAGTGGGTCATATAGCCAATAGATTCAGCACAGCCATGCAGACAGAAGTTTTAAAACCCTTCAAGAGTTCCTCAATGTTGCTTTCAGTTGTGGGCAGGGCAGAGAGCTTTTGGGGAACTCACCACTGGAAATCCTTACAGCCCTTCAGCTCGTGAAGAGATTGCATGTTGAAAACTTTTTGCATTATTTGTGGCTGGTTTTGGTGTTTTGGAGCCAGCCAAATTTTCATACTGGATCTGACAAGATGACTATCTATTCAGCAATAATCAGTTCCTTGCATTAGTTCCTCACTAATTTGCTAATATATATATTAATTTTTAAAAACACAAGAAACTAGGCAAAGATGGTCAAAATAGTGAAAAAAATATTGAAGTAGATTGGAGGGAGATAACAAGCTACTTAAACCCCCACCCAAAGCCCAGAGTGGGGGGAGGGAGGTAAGAGTATTTGAGCTGGATCAGAAGCAGCTCAAGCTTGTGGAGCAAGGCAGGCCTGAGAGGGACAACACAGCTGGAGACAACCAGGGGAAGACTGTAAAAAGAGGTGAAGCAGCCTACTTGTGGGACTCCAATTAGAAACAATACAAATTTTGTTGTTTTTTTGGCCTTTTTCTTTGTCATTCTGGGGGCAGAAGATCTTCATGTTGTCAATTTAATTTAAATCAATAAACGTCTAAGTTAATGCTTAAAAAGAAACATTGATTTTAGCCGTCAAAAAATAAAAATAAAAACAAAAATTGAATTCTGCCATAGCTAGGGTATATGGGTAATATTTGAATAGCCTGTAATACACAGGAAGTCAGGTTAAATGATCTAGTAGTGTGCCCTGGTGTTACTTCCTATGAAATGAGAGTTTATCCAGAGTCTCTTGCACTGGGTTTGCTGTTTTGGTGCAATTTGATTTTACAGACCAACCTTTAATTAACAGCCTGTTGTGTCTGATTATGTCTACATAAAGGGAAAAAATACATTCTGTGATTCTGGCAAAAGAAGTACTTACAGGGCGCATCTACATGAGATGCTCCATTGTCACAACAATGAGCTACTGCGATGTAGCATCACCAGGTACAAACCACAGTAGCAATGCTACTGTGCAGTAGCAACTCTAAATAACTGTGCAGTGATGGGACTGTGCAGTAACACCGGTTACTGCACAGTCGTTTAGTACTAAGCAAATACTGAAGCAATGCCTGCACAGCAACACCAATCCAGCACACATGTAGACACACCCACAAATATCACGGATGAAAGCAGAAGGTTAGAACTACTGGGGCACAGCATTTTAGAGCCTAAAATATCTGCAAAATATTTCTCAGGGCATGGTGCTTTGTAGACCTTTCTAATGAAGAATAGGATTTCTATTTTTATGATTAACAGCAAACCCACTAATAACATGCAGGAAAAGCAGGTATCAATTAATATCACTAGTATGCAACAACAAATCAACTGCAAGTGAGGAAGAATTATAATGAAAACTTATCAGGGCTAGGTACGGAGATTCAAAAAGCTCGAGGAGGAATTGATCTAAATTACATGGTTTTCTGTAAGCAGCATAATTTAGATCAGTAGTAAACAGAACACATTCACCCTTTGTTGGGGCAAGGGGGCAAATATTAAGCCAGCCTCTGCCATTTTTAAACCAGTCTGTGTTGCCAAACTTCTGTTCTGTTATGGATATACATGTTTCTGATCACTTATACTGGTAAAAGTATAATGTCAGTACCTGGTCCATGTGTGTTTCAATCCAATTTACAAATTTACTCCCAGCCCATTTTAATTAAAACTAAGCATATGAATTGCATCTATTTTTGCTTTTTCTGCAACAAGGTCTGCCATGGCCATTGGGGTGATCTGACTGATTACAAAAATGAAATCTAGTAATTGTGTTGTGAATATTGTCATGTCTCTGCCTAGAAGAAATGAATCCAGTTTAGTTATTATGGTTTAAGAGACTGACTTACTTTTTAAAGCTCTTGGCAACTATTTTCAATGTTTGTTAGAAGTCTCTCTTCACACAACATGCTTCGATGAGACAGATACAAAACTTTCAGTCTTTGTTATCTGAAACTGAGAATAAAGTATGACTATTGAGATGCAAGAAAACTCCATTTTTATAAATTAAAAAGACCCTCTGTGTGTGTGTGTGTGTGTGTGTATGTATTTAATAAAAATAATAGGTAAAATAAGTGTCAAAATATCAGTATATCTATCAGGGCTGTGCAAAGCTTCAGTAGCCAATTTGATTTGGAGGAGATTCGGCCTGATTTGGTGGCCGAATCTCCAAATCTGAATCGAATCAGGAGACCTATTAAAACAGGGGGGCAAAATATGGCCCCGGCCCACAAGGCCATTCTATCTGGCCTGCGGGGCCCCTAAAAAATTTAGAAAATTAATATTGATCTGTCCTTGGTTCCTGTCAAAAATGACAGGAACCAGGGGCAGTAGGACCCAGGGGAAGCCTGGCAGGCTCCCACAACAGCAGGGCCTGCCTGGCCCTGCCCCCCCAGCCAGAAGCCCCGGGAGGGGCTTCTCACCTGGGACTACATGGCTGCCCCAGAAACTCAGGTAAGGAGTGGGGAGGAAGGTTAGGGAAGGAGCCCGGAGAAAAGCAGCCCCTTGCCCACCGCGTGGCCGGCACTCCCTGCTGCAGCCACTCACAGCCCGTGCAGAGCTGCCTGGAGCAGGCACGGGCAGCCCCATGCGGGCTGTGAGCAGCTGCAGTGTGGGGCACGGGGCAGGGGAGGGGCTGCTTTTCCCTGACGCACTCAGCACCAGCTTGTAACCCGCCCCCACTGCCAGCCTGGGCCCCACGCCAGCTCTGGGTTCACCCATTGGGGCTGCACACAGTGGCAGCAACTGTGGCCCCCTGGCTTGCCATGCCAGGCAGTGTTTGTTGCTGCTGCCCACCCAGAGCTTGCACACTGGGCAGCCCAGAGGCGACGGTGGCAAACACTGCCTGGCATGGCAAGCGGGGTGCTGCAGATGCTGCCGCTGTGCACAGCCCAGACAGGTGAGCCTGAAGGCGGCACAGGGCCCAGGCTGGCAGTGGGGGCAGGTAACAAGCTGGTGCTAAGCACAGGAAAAGCAGCCCCTCGCCCACCCTGTGGCCAGTGTCCCATGCTGCAGCCGCTCACAGCCACACAGGGATGCCGGTGCCTGCTCCAGACAGCCCCATGTGGACTGCATGTGGCTGAAGCAGGGAGCGCTGGCCATGGAGCGGGGGAAGGGCTGCTTTTCCCCACACTTAGCACCAGCGTGGTCCCTGCCAGGGAACAGGGGTCAGGGCTGCACGCTGCCCCCTGCCTGTGCCGCAGGGCTGGGGGGACACTGGGAGTGAGTGGGTGCACAGGGCCCACACCAGTGTCCCGGCGCCAGAGCTGGTGGGGCCCAAAGCAGAGTGGCAGGAGTACAGGGACCCGGCCAGCAGGGGCTCTATGGAGCCAGGCCAACTTCCTCCTTGCTGCTGGTGCAGCCCTGCCTAGCTGCACAGACCCCTGCCAGGCTGTGCCCTGCTCTGGGCCCCACTGGTGCTGGCCTTGGGACATTGGTACCAAGTTGGTGACAAGGGAGCGTGGCACCTGTCAAGGGGTGGGGCTACCCATGCGGCCCTTGACACCTTGCCAAAACTGGGTAAGCGGCCCTCCACCTGAAATAATTGCCCGACCCTGTATTAAAAGGTCCAAATCGAATTAGAAGCCTCCAAATTGATTTGGAAAAGATTCACCACTGCTTCAGAGATTTGTTTTTAGACTAAACGGCAACAGTTCTCAACACTGGACACAGCTGCCTCCAGCTGGTAAGTCTGTTGTGGTGGGTGGAGGGGGAGCTAAGAGGCATGAGGGGGCACAGATCAGCACCCTCACAGCCAGGGAGGGACTGGAGCTGAGGCTGGGACCCGGGCTGGGGCAAGCGCTGCCCAGGGAGCGGGTGGGGCAGCTCACACTGCTGTGCACCACCAGTCCAGGAGCTGCTTGTGTGGTGGCTTGTCCAGCGTCTCTCACCACTGCTCCTGCCACCAGTCCTGGAGGGCATGGGGCAGGACTGTGTGCCCCAGGATCTGTGCGGGGTGGGCAGGGCCAGGACTGCACTGGGTGAGAGACAGAAGGCTCTGGGAGTAGGGGGCTGTGTCAGCCAAACTTAATATCAAGAGGGCATTTGCTTTTCACCCATTCAAAGGAGTAAAGTAGGGGTTTGGGGTGAAATTCTAGTCTCACTAAAGTCAATGAGAGTTTTGTCGTTGTTTTCAATAGGGTCAGAGTCTCATCCATTGTGACTTTGTTAATTTAAAAACATAAATAATAACAATTCACATAAGGGGACTCAGCAAACATCTCAGGCGAGTTGCACACTTGAGAACACTTCACTAATCCTTGCTCAGTGCAAGGGTCTTCTTCACAGCCATGAGGACTATAATTGTCTTTTTAAGTGAAAATGTGCATGCTCTAAAGTCTAGTTGATGACGGACATAGTACATTACTTTGTCTTATTCTAATAGAAATGAAAACATTCATCCCTAAAAGAGAAAATTAAAAAATAAAGCATAATTAACTGAAAGAGATGGGTATCATCTTCAGAAAACAAATCAAAAGACAATGTAAGAGATTATTTGAAAGTGGTACTCAAATATTACCATACTCAACTAAAAATTCTTAGAATATTAATTCTGGACTCCAAGAATGCATGCTGTATATTTTGGAAGGGTACACAAATGTTATATATATGGAACACTTATTTAATCCTTGGCTTTAATGCATATCTTAATAGAACTGTAGCCAAGAAACCAATGGTGACATGGAGAGGGCGCACACAAGTGCATGTGCACCCCCTGAACGTGGCGGTGCACCCCCTGTGAAAAGGCGCTGCCACCACTGCTGGTGGTGCCTGCGGGCAGTCGCTGCTCACCACCCCTACCCTCAACTCTGATACCACTAGTGGCATCTGTGGGCGGTCCACGATTTCCATTGGCCGTTGCTACCAGCATCATTTGCAGGCGGTTGCCGACCACTGGTCAGTGCTCGCCAGCCACCCCCCACTGCCAACAGCACCACTGCTGCTTGTGGGAGCTCCCCACTTGCCGCTGCCATGTTCCCACTGCCGACATCACTGCTGCCACCTGCAGGAGCTCGCTGTGCCCCCCAGCCTCCGGGGGCATGCAGTATTCATGCAAAAAACTGACGTAACAACACTGAGGGGTTATCCGATGTAAGCACTAACAACTAACTGTAAAGCAATCCTGCATCTTGAATTGCAGTTGGTGTGTCACACGGTAGAGAGTGTGGGGGGAAATTCTTTGTTATGTTTTGTTTTGGGACCTGTAAGATATGGAAGGCTGGGGAACAAACGGAGAAGTGTGAAAGCAATCCTGGACAGGAAAAATGAAACCAGTGAAGGAAAGGAGTAGCAATTTTAAAATCCTTTTCTCGCTCATTATCATTACCAGATGACTGGCTTGGAGATTCAGTAGCTAATGTTCACTGGTTGTGTCAGTCACAGTACTGAGACTGAGACTTGGCTTCCCACAGCTAAGCAGGATAAAGACAAAAATAATATGACGTTCAAGTCTCTCATTGTTTTCTGCAAGAAAGAGACTTGACTGTCACACATACAATGAAAAAAGAGTTAAAGTTGAAAAAAAATTGAAAACCTTGTTAATATACAAAGCAGCTGTTTCCTTTAGTACAGTGGTGCCCCTTTCCTTTCTGCCCCATGGGCCAGGAAAGTGGTGGAGGGCCAGTCTGCATGCTGGATCTTGTGCAGGGTCAGCACATGGGGTTAGGCTTCATGTATTCTGATTGGGTCAGGTACCACCTGGATTAGGCCTGGGCACCCAGACCTGGCCATCTGGACCTGGCCTTGCACCACCTGGATCAAACCCTGTGCACCCAGACTCAGCCTTGTGCTGCCCAGATTGGGCCCCGCACACCTAAATCTGGCTTCACACTGCCTGGATCCAGCCCAGTGCCTCCCGAATCCTGCCTCATGCTTCCCAGTTCCCATCTCATAATGTTTTGATCACACTTGCACATGCAGTTCCCACCTTGTACTACTTGGATCGGGCCCACACTACCCTGGCATTGTGTGCATGGATTGGGCCTGTGCTGCTTAGCCTCCATGCATCCAATTTAGGGCATTCAGCAACTGGTGAGTGGTAAATAACGCTGCCACCACTCCCCCACTGCCAAATTTTTAGATCTTTGGGGATCCCTTTAGGTCAGATAACATGGCTCCTCAGGCTGAAACTGGCTCACAGGCTGGGAATCACCACAGCTGTTTTTTGTTGTTCTTCTTCTTTAAAGCTTTTCAAGGCATTGAAGGCAGTAGTTAGTTCTGTGATTTTTCACATTATTTTATGTTTCCACTTTTATGGGATTTTTGTATGTGTATGGTTGGTTATACAACTAAAAATCTGAACCAGTTTCCTTTGAAAGGAGTCTGATCCAACCCTGGGCTACCTTGGAGGGTAATATGAAGTATCCCTTTAGTGGATCAAACTAATGAGTGCTCAGGGGAAAGGATTTTAATTAATCCAAAGTGTTCAGGTATCTTCTTTTCTGAAAGGTAAAGAAAAAATAATTTGGAAACAGTTACATCAGTCCACAGTGGCACCACACAGCTTGTTCAGGTCTACCCAGTTGTAATAATAATTCTGTTGTTATTAACACCTGTTTGGAAGGCACGCAATTCTATAAACATATTACAAATAAGAAGATTGGAAAGAATAATTCAGTAGAGGGGTTTTTTGTTAGTTTAACTCACTTCTCGCTGAATTGAAGTTACAATATTTGCAGTAAAATGGAAAATTAAGATTATTTGGGATATACAATAAGGCCTATGCCATTTGACTTTTAACCAACTATAGTTATATCACAATACCAACTTTTCATCCTAACATGAAAAAACAGTTCCACGCTTAAACAGCCTTCACCATAATATACTCTGTGGGGGTGTCTACATGTGAACATTTACTGCACAGTAATTTAGGTCACTGCTCAGTAACCAAAATTACTGCACAGTAAGGGTATGCATTTACACATACATGCCCTTACTGCACAGTAAGTATGGTGACTAAGGCAACTTGGGCATAAATTTGATACCTGCATCACACAGCTATCAAATTTATGCCCAATTAGTTATTGCGCAGTAACGCATTACTGCTCAGTAACACTGTGTGCGGACTGACTTGGGACTACTAACTTTAGTCCCAAGTCAGTCCACACACAGCTTACTGCGCTTTAACAGCTACACGTGTAGACGCTGGCCTAAAAACCCCTTACCATGCAGCAACTAATGGCGCAGTAACCGCAACATGTAGAGATGCCCTGTAAGTACAAATTGTAGCAAATACTGGTATGTGTAATAGATGCTGCTAGATTGTTTTTTTTATGTGAAGCAACAAAGAAGTAATTGTTATTCAGCAAATGTTCTTTGTCCTACTTAAAGATTTTGAGATTCATTAATGTTAAAAGATAATTCTAGGAAAAAATATTGTGTTAAAAATAAAACTCAAGCATTTCCTCATAAACTCTTGATCCTTATTGCTCATTTCCCTGATGTCCTCATCAGAGAGAACAGCTGCCTTTGCCAATAGCCAGAATTCTTGTAAAGAAGAAAGGAAAAAAAACCCTCATGTCCAACCTGTGTATGTTACATCACATGGTTGGAAGTATATCTAATTTGGCTTGAAAATACTTTTTTAATTGAAAAGATAATCTTATCAGTGCTGGCCCGAGAGTGGGGGAGCCAGGTGGAGCCCCAGTGGCACTTTTGGGAGCGCTGCTTCTCAGTCGGTGCAATCGGCCACTGGGGCAGCACATGCCCCGCCTGACTCAAGTGGCACCAGTCGCCCGTGGTCTACGGTGACCAAACTGTTTCATGGCAGTCTCTCTTGCAGGAGTGGACTGCAAACTCCTGCTTGCTATTGTTGTCCCCATGTCGTTCCTCCTTCTCCTTCCTGCCGGTGCTTTCTCCAGCAACTGTTTGCGCAAAGAAGTTGCTAAAAGCGTGAAGAGACCTCAAGCTTTGGTATGAAAAGACTGGGGATGATGGCAGTCCAATCCTGCTGCTAAGCCCCTGCAAGTCTTCCTAATAGCAACGGCGGGCAGGAAAGGAAAGATGCGTGGACTTAGAATCAAGGTTCCCGCTATGCTGCGCGTGTGCGTGGCCACGCACGATAAAAAATGTTGCCACGTAGTAACTTTGTAATGCCGCGCACTGGTGGGCTGCGAGGGCTGCTCTGCTCCCCTTTCTCCTCACCGGCATTCCTGCGGGGGGAGGGGCGCAGTCCCGGCCCGAGCAGCCCGTGAGGGGCTGGGCCGTTGGGGGCAATCGACGCTCCCCCCCCTTCTGCCTCCATGCCTGCAGCGCGGAGCAGGAAGCGGCTCCTCCCCGAGGCACGGCAGGAGCAGCGACCAAGCCGGGCACCGCACGGGCTCCACTGGCCCCAGGGAACTGCTCCGGTCCCCAGCCCCTTCCGGCAAGCTTCGCCCTGAGCCCCGCCGGCTTCACCCTAACCGCAGCTTTCATCCCTGTGCCGCAGGCCCCACAGCTCCCGCGCCAAAGCCCGGCAGCCGCACGGGCCTTCCGCGCTCTGCCTGCCCCCTGCCTCTGTGCCTCGCTGTAGCCTTTGAAAGCGATGCCATGTGCCTCGCCGCTTGATCTGCCCAGCAGTGGGAGGTGCATGGCGCCACGCTGCTTTCAAAAGCTGCAGCGAGGCATGGAGGCGGGGGGCAGGCAGAGCGCAGCCTGCATGTGGGTCCAAGAGACATGACGGGGATGTGCACGCGCTCCATGTGACAGAGGTACTGGAGGCAAAGTCAGCTCTTCCGTAACTGAAGACAGACAACTCAAATGCGTGCCCATGTTTAAGTATTAATTAAATCTTAATCCTGGCCACATCAACAAGATTACAAGGGAGCATGTGGGTATTACAGCTAGTTTCTTCTATTATTTACTACAATGCACATTAAAAGCAGAATTGGGCCTTTAGAGAAAAACATCCAGCACAATAATAAATAGACTGAGATGAATATTAAAGAATGCATCTGGTACACAGTGTAATATTAAAGGGGGAAGCAGGACCAATTTGGGAATGGACCGAAGCAGCGCACTCATGGACTGTAGCGGGGCGCTCATGGATCGCTACACCTTAGAGGGAACATTACTTACAACGGGCGAGCCAGTCAGGTAGGATGCTCCAGTTACTCCTTGCCATTGCATTGCTGGGACTGGGCAGCTTTGCTCAGAAAGGAGCCTCCTTGCACTGGGCACTCTGCATATATGTAAATTAGCAGAACTCCACTGTATCCTGCTGGGGCTCCATTACCTATCGGTCCTTGATCAGAGTTGTTCTCTAAGGCTGTGATGCTGGCATGTTGCACGCACATTGCCTTGGGCTTTAAAAAAGATAAATCAAAGAAAAAAAATCCCTCTAACCTGCAAATCTCATTCCCCACTAGGTTTTTTCCTATCTAAGGCCTCTGCCATTGGTTCTTGAGA
>NW_017729030.1:44476935-44491057 GCF_001723915.1 Gavialis gangeticus | reverse complement strand
AGCATAATCTCCCCTGCTGGCCCCTCGCGGACATGTGCCAGGTTAATTCTCTCAAAAAGCTTGCCCAGGACCGAGGTAAAACTAAGAGGCCTGTAGTTTCCTGGATCCTCCTTCTTCCCTTTTTTGAAAATGGGAACCACATTGGCCCTTTTCCAGTCCTCTGGCACCACGCCAAAGCACCATGAGCGCTCGTAAAGCTGTGCCAGGGGTCCCACAATGACCTCTGCTAATTCCCTCAGCACTCTGGGGTGGAGATGTCAGGACCTGCTGATTTGAACATGTCCAGTTCCTCCAGAAATTCCCTGACTAGATCCTCTCTGACCCTAGGCCTGGGGGCGCCTCCCCTGGGGCCTCTGGGTGTCCCAGTGTGGGGGATGAAACTGGGACTTAAATGATAGGGATCATTTGCAAATTAAATTCGAGCAGCTATACAAACTGTATGATCTGAGGTCCTGAACCTGTAATTCAATTGGTTTAGAAGGGAAAAAAATGTGGAAGATGTAAGTAAAAAGACTAATAGGTGCATAAGGACAGCTCTTCAACTGTAGGTTATTAAATGAAATAAAACTTCATGTACCAGAAGAAAATAATTCTATGTAAACACATACATGCCCATTCTCGGGCTCCCTAATTTGCTTACTTTATTAGAAGTCCCATCATAGATGTATACAATGTATGTCCATTCCCCATCTATTTTCCTTTTTCAGGTCCATCCCGTCTAACTCACAATCATGCGGTATCCTATCCCTTCCTTTCCCTCCTCCTTCCTAGCTCTGTCCAACTATACTGCTTCAAGTGGTCTCAAGTGATATTGACATTAAAGAAACAAGGTAAGTTACATTCCCAGCCAGCTAGAAGATAAGGACTACAACCACAGCTAGACACAGAACAAAAGGTTCATGGAAACAAACATTGTGAAAGAAGGGCTGGGGAATAAAAGACTGGAGAAGGATTTTGTTTGGATCAGCATTTTTCATGGACCAGTTGAAATGTAAGAAAACCTAATCAGAAAGTGTTGGAGCACATGTAAAAGTGCCTATAGACTCTGGCTCAAGTGAATATAAGAGAAACCATGTACTGGCTAAGAATCAATACAGTTCACAAAGGAATACTTTCATGCACAAGAAACCCTGGTGTACAGTTTAAAGGACTCTATTATCTCTGTTATCACAACAAGTGAAGTCACATACTCCACCAAACTCCCCTCACTGTGAAACACTGAAAGATAATTTATTCTCCTAAAAGTACTGTGTCATTAATGGACACATAACACCTGCACAGCACTCTCTATTCAGTATCCATGTAGCTGTGTCTGTACTTGCACCTCTGATTCAGTACAAGCCTGGGGATGGCTTTGTAGAAGTATTGAGAGTGAGAATTGAAGGTCATTGACACAGCCATGTGCACACTGGACTTGACTCTGCTCTGTCCATGAAAGTTCAAGACAAGGTTCCTATTGATTTCAGTGGCATATGATGAGGCTGTGCCCCTGACTCACATCCATGTTTTCAGTTCCTCAATTTACTAAGAATGACTTTTTACCCACAAAATGAAAACAAGCCAAAAAAAAAGACAAATCAGTGGTACTTAGAGTCCTTGAACACCACTTAATTAGAGAGAATAAGTCTGATGGCAGCTTCAGCACTGGTTGACTTCCTTTATGTGACACTGATTAAACTCACCATGCAAGGAATACCTGACCTTTCTACATCATACACTTCAAAGAACAAATGTTCTTTCTGGTGCTGATGGCTCTAGAGGTGAAGTGTTGTCTCTGTTGTTCCTGCTTTCAGCTAGAGTAACAGAGGAGCCAGAACAAGTGAAAAACATTTCCTTTTACAAACATAAATGAGTTGATGGGGTCAGCAATAATTATATGCCCTGATTCTGTCTCCTTTTTTGGACAGTGTAAAATGTGTTGGTGAACTTGCATATAATGGGTCACTTCTAGCTTAGTGAACACAGAAACAGAAAATGCAAATGATGGTGATAGACATATCATTTTTAAGCACAGCTTCCAGGTATTTACTGCTGAATAAAAACTGAAAGGTACAATAATCATACTGCATTTCTTCTAGCAAGTGCTGACTAGAACTTGGCAATTATTTTTGATATATTGCCAAAAAGCTCTTCTTCCACCCTGACTTTCTGAAATACATATTTTTCACCAAATAAAGACTTTTGGTAATGAGTACAGACATACCAAATCAGTAAATTACTGAATGCTAGTATTAAGTAGTCATTGTTATTGTCAATCATTGCTATTTTATAAAAATATTGATAATTAGGATCAATAATTAATCAGGACACATAATCACTGTTAATTATTTAGACTGTAAACAGTAAGGGCAGAGTTTGTTTATACAGTGTCTCACACAATGGGATTCTATACCTGGTTAGTACCTTGGCACTCATAGGATATATATTACTTTGATTCTGATTCCAATATATTCTCTTTCTAATTGCTTTTGTCATGGTTCACAGGATTAGAACTGAGTCACGGAATTACCAGTGCTGCAGTCCAGACCTGACCATTGGTAACAGTGAATGCCAGACGTGCCATCTTCACACCTTTCTCCTGGCCTGATGTGAGATCCTGCCCCAGTTATCTCTTCTGTCCCAGGTTGTCATGTTCCCATCACACATCTCTCTCCTCTTGCCTTTCACTGAGGCTAAGTACAGATGTTCAAAAGCCAGAGGTGGAATTAATCTAAGTGGCCCTGCCAACCCAACCCACCAGAGGCAAGCCTCCTGCGCTGGCTTCTGATCTGGAGGTGGGGTGGGAGAGGGCAGTCATGCTGGGGCCTAGGTGGCAGGGCCCCTGCCTATAAAATGCGGTGGGCAGGAGCCAGACTCAGGCTCTGTGGGGCTGTGCCCAAGCATGGGGACAAGGGGTCCCTGGCTGGGTGTTCAGGAGCAGGGTTGGGTCCTATGGGGCATGGGATTCCCTCACTGGGTGTGCAGGAGCCAGGGTCAGGCTCTGTGGGTCTGTGTCCGAGTACATGGCTTCTCCTGGACCCAGTGTCAGATGTGGGTGTATATCGTGGGGTGCTTTATGATGGGGTGTGGGGATATGGCTTAGGGGCATGTTCCAGGGCTTGTTCAGGGGACACAGACACCTTCCTTCCCCATTGCCTGCCTGTGGTTGAGATATGGCCAGAGGCAGGAGGTAGGGCTGGAGAGAGGGTCTGTGCTGGGCCAGCTCTAGGAGAGCTCAGGGGTGGGACCTGCTCAGCCAGAGCGGCTGAGTGTGGGCTGAATACTAAAGCACCTCCCTGTGGGTGGGGAGTGTGGGGGTGCCAAAAGAGCCTGGGATGCTAGAAGATAGAGATCTAACTTGAATCAACAGGGGATCTTGTACAGAAGTTCAGTTCACCAGTCTAACCTAAATTGATTACATTTGCATGCACCTTGAACCAGATCTATCTTAGACCGGGTTCTGCCATTTTTAGATTGGTCAATGTGCACCAAATTTCTCTATAGTTATGGGTTTAGATTGATTTCCAATCACTTAGACTGGTTTATGTATAATGTCTGTACCTGGCCTGTATGAATTATGCTGTACTGGACATTTCTTTCTTCACAATGTCATACTGGGAATGATGAAATGTGATAGGACATCATCCTAGAACCCACAGTATACTACTGAAGTCCACTGTCTAGACAAACAGATGTACTGGTTCTGGAACATAACTTAGAAAAGAACCCGTCCCAGAACTTCTATGTGCCTATACCTAATCTCATACTATTTAGCTAAAGCACAGAAGATACACTAATTGATTTAGATTCAGCCAAATCTCTTAATTAACTACATTAGCAATAAAATCTGACACCTGCAATTGAAAATCTCCCACCTTGACTCTATGTACTTTATATGCACTGCCATTGTCTAATATTTTTCTCCTGTGTCTCATAGAATGCAATAAAAATAACATCAATTAATTTTGGGTGTCCAATAGATATTGCTTAATCAGTGCCAAATTACCACTGAATTTAGTAATCTCCAGTTGTTACTGCTTTATAGTGACTCTGAAATACTCCAAGGGCTTGTTTTTTAGGTTACACTTATGAAGCAGTACAAAATCGTGTCACCAAGGCCTCTCTGCTGAGCAAGAAGATTGCAACAGAAATATATACATGACTGAAAAGGTGATTTTCTTTCTTTCTTTTCTTAACAAAAACATTCTTGATTTGTAAGTAGTTTTAAAAGTTTTTAAAGGGCCACTGTGGTCAGTTTAGCATGGTGTTGATGCAGCTGCAGTTTCTGAACTCACAGTATCACCTCTGTTACAGTTGCAGGCCAGAGACTGAGTCAGACAATTCCTGACCATGAAGAGACAAAAGCAAAGTTGCAAACGTCCATATAGGAGAAAGGCCTGACTACGGCTTCTACAAAGACCAGTCACTGTGTAAAGAGGAAACAGTAAAGAATGGTCAATAAAAACAGCATGGGGAGCATCTTGGAAGGTAAGAAAAGGCCAGAGAGAATCAGTCTGAATCTTACAAGCAAAATAAGCCTTTCTTTGAGGGAAGGGAAGGTGTTCATCCTGGAAAAACTGAAGACTGAGTTTAGTTCCATGCCAAAAAAAGATGGTAGCAAAAATAACTAGACACTCCGTTGTTTTGGTGTTGGGATTCTGGATAGAGAGCTTGGAGAAATACACAAGTATTGAACACAGTTCTCCATTCCAGTGGGTAGAAGGGTTGAGCTTCTGTCCCCAGAGGTTTAACTGGCTCTTTTGGCACCCTGGGCAAAGGGGAAGGGGAAGAGAGGAGCCTTACTTCATCCCAGAAACTCAAAAACCCCACTGCTGCTACCATGGTATGGGGTCACTGCACCCTGGCTGCAGCAGCCAATTTAGCAGGGTCTTAGGGCTGCTGCTGTGGTGCGGACTCCCCACCAGCTACAGCTGTCATTGAGGCATGGCCCTCCTTGAGGGCCACCATTCTAACACCCCCTCTAAATCTGTGCCTAGCGCTGGTCCCTCCTTGCCAACCCCTAGTTACACTACTGTTTGCCCTCTATCACACCAACTGACTTAAGCACGGTTGGCATAATATGCTTCAGTCTGCAACCAGTGCTTCTCCCACTATCAAGATGTAAAAGTTGAAGTCTGCTAACATCCACTTCATCAGTATTCTGGGTTATTATGAATAAAACTTAAGGGGAAAGAAAAACTGACTACTGTTTGTTAATCAGGAAATTCTTGAAAAGTGCTTTAAAACTGAAAAGAGCTAAAAAAGAAATAGCATGTACAAAATGTTCAAAATAAAATTCTTGAAAAAAGACGATGTGTACATTATGCCTGCTGCTGAAGGAAACTCATATTTGCCCTTAGTAAACTGTAGAACAGTTCATTCTTTACAAACTTTGCCACGGTCAACAGATTACGTTACCAGGCAGACAAAGTATTAATTGTTATTTAGTTTCACACTAGTAACACACTTTCTAGTAGATTTCTAGAGTTATAATGTTAGAAAATAACTTTGACCTTGATTTCCATCCTCAACAGTTAGGAACGATGTTTTAATGTGCCACAAACCATTTCTCAAAACTATCCAAGTTTGCTTAATTGTCCATATTAGTAGTTAAGTACCAATGAGAGACCACTCAACATTCAAGAAGGGTTTTGACTGCATCTGAGATGAATATACAGGGATATTAAGTAAAGGATTTTCTAACATTACTATATTTAAAATATTATATATTTTTATCTAAATATTAATCCAGGTGTGACCATCAATATCTGAAACTTTTAATATCAGCTATTAATGGCTATCAAACAGATGTCTTAGTTGTTTAAATGAATAGGCAATAATAGAAAATCCATTTGCTTCTTTTAAAATCATCCCTTGATTTTAACACCACATCATGCTACAATGTTAACTGTTCCAGTCATCTAAATGTAATGCTTTTATCTCAATGATTTAATAGATTAAATAAGGTAGAATTCCATTTCCTGGCTGTTTTAGGAGTAGATACAGATTTTGTATAGATGCTATAGCTTTGGTCAATTTCTTGCTTTTGTCCTGTTTTTTATTTAACTTAAATTGTCACAGGACACAACCACAACCATGGGCAGCTTCCAGTAGTGCATGGGAACAGTTAACAAAGCAGATTACTGTGCACTATCATTGTTATCCACTTTTACATGAAGAGAAGCAATATTAAGTTACTAGGTCAAGGGAATCCCAACCCTTCATTATAGAACACTGAGTTAAATGCTTTAGGGTATCTCTTCATTACAGGCAAATATCTTTATGAAGCTGCGGGACCTTAGGGCTCCTGTTACTTTAAGGAGAGAAATGCAGCAGACAGAGCCCGGGCAGCTGAATAGGAGCTGGCTGCAATAGGGGAAGCAGCAAGAAAACACTGCCACTTAGGCCAGGGGCAGGCAAAGTCTAGCTTATTGGCTTGATTGGGCCTGCACTGGATCCATTTCCCAGTGGCCTGCTTGCATCGCTGGAGCTGGTTTCCATGGAGATCAATGTGGGGGCAGGGTTTCCATGGAGGCTGCCCCAGCAGCACTAGCAGGGTGTGGAGCTGGGCAGGGAGCTGCTCCAGAGCTGGGATCTTGTGGTGGTGACAGCATGGTCCAGAGCTGGGGTAGAGCTGTGATCCACTGCCTGCACACCTTGGGCAGGGGCATGCAGGCAGCAGATCATGGCTTTGCCCCTGCTCCAGACCACTTTGCCACCATTGCAAGATCCCAGCTCCAGCCCCAGAACAGCTCCTTGCCCAGCCATGCACCCTGCAGCGCAGCTGGGGCCAGTCCTCATGGAAACCTTGGTCCCACACTGTCACAGCACGGCTGTTACTGGGGTCTCCATGGAAACCAGCCATAGTAACACAGGCAGGGGATGCTGGGAAATGGAGTCTTCTGTGGGCCTGATCCGCCATTTTGCCCACTCCTGACTTTGGCAGAGAGCAGCACATTAAGGGAAGATGAACACCTGCACCCAGTTTAACCTGGCTGCAAGCAAATAGGGAGTCAGAATTTAAAGGCCATGAGTACTTATTGCAGAACTACTTGTTCTGCCATAGTGTGAAAGGGCAGAGTCCTGCTATAGACAAGGGCACTGCTAGAGCCACATGTGTAATCTGCCAGGGAGGCCAGCCACCAGGCCCAGATGAGAAATGTCTGCAGGTCACTGGGAAAGCCATCTAGCCAGAAAGGGGAGGGGCGAGGGCAGCCTACAAACCTAGTGCCTGAGCCAGGTTGTTCAGTCTGATCCTGAAGACTTCAGAGGAAGGAGTTCCAGAGCAGGAAAAATGCAATGAAGCTCCTGATAGACACTTGGGCTAGTCTGTGCCAGGCAGGTAGGATGCTGTTGATTGAGAGGGATGTGTGCCTCAGGCTAGGGGGAAGTTATATGAGTCAGCCAAGGAGCTGCTGTTTGGATAAGATACAGTGCGAAATGTGTGTTATGGCCAAAAGGGCTTATAGCTTATGAGTGGCGATTTGGGTTAGGGACTATCAGGGGAGGTTGGAAATCCCAGTGGTGCCTGAGGGCCACGTGACTGTCTTGAGTCCTTCCAGAGGGCAGGGGCTTGATTGCAGCTGAAAGAGAGAGAGAAGCAGAAGCTTAATGTAGGTCAAGGCAAGACAGGGCCAGGGCCTGAGGAGGATGGAGACAGAGCTAGGTGGCCCATGTCCAAACAGGAGTGGAGACTAGGGCCAGGAGTGGGTCTATGGCCCAAGAGTGGTGGGAGCTGCAGAGTGCTAATCAGCCCACAGCCCAAGAAGGGCAGGAACCATAGAAGGCCAATCAACCCGTAGCCCAAGAGGGGCAGAAAGGACCATCAAGCCCACAGCCCAAGAGGGGCAAAAACTGAACAAGAGGATAGAGGCCTGAGGAGGCCAAATATTGGAGTGGGACCAAGCAGTCACTGAAATAATTAATTGGTATCATCTGCGAAGCATAGGCATGACTGTAAGGATGGTCAGAAGCTGTGAATAGCCCATAAAGCAACAGGTGCTCTTGGGGGTATGTATGGGTCAAGAGGGCCTGCCTTGTGTGAAGACTAGTTTGGGGAATAGCAGGGTCTGAGAGGGATCCACTATCAAAAAGGTAGAGTAGGGCTCACTCTAGGTCCCTTTGGCAACCTCCCTTTACAGAATTAGAGGAGAACATGAAGGCATGGCAGAAAGGAGAAAAGGGAAGGTAACCTAGAGCCAGAGAAGCAGGAGCCACATGGTCAGCAGTCGTGCATCATGGCACCCCCGGGGTCACTGATCTTTGTTACATTCCCTTATAGGCCTATAAAATATATTCAAAATACCCTTTCCATTTCAGAGGAGTCCATGAGGAGACGGGTTTGTTCTTATAGATTAAGATCCAAATCCTGCAAAGACTAGCACCTGCTAATCTTCAAAGAGATGAGTAAGTCTCACTGGCTTCAGCTGCACTGACTTGAGTGGGATTGCTCATATTTGTTACAGTTAAGTACCTGTATGAATATTTTCAGTATTGGGGTCTAAATTCGTTAACATTCCAGTTATTCATGACATTAAAATCAAATGCACATCTGTAGATTTATAACAGTGAATATACTGCTATTATCATTGGGAAAATCACCAGTTGTTCCAGGAAGGTGAACGGTACCAGATTTGTCACACTTTGAAGGCCATGTATATTCCCACTGATGTGGCCTGTATAACAGTAAATTACTGGAACTGAATTATAGGATGCAAGCCCCGTGACATTGATTTGTTCTGTGTTTATTTGAAAATAACAAGGCATCTCCAAGGTCATCCTTCTATAAGACTAATGCAGGTAGGTAAAGCTTGAACTTGCTTGTGTTTATTAGTTATTAACTATTTGAAATAAGAAAAGATTGTAAAGGTGAGTGCACAATACATGTGGATTTCATTATGATGATGATGATGCTTTCTACTGAATAGCACCTTTCATTTGTAGATCTCAAAACACTTTACAAAATTACGGATTTCCATTCCGGTGTTGACAGGAGAGGAAAATAAAGTAAAAAGACTTACTGAAGGTCATGAAGCAAGTAGGGGGCAGCAATAAAAATAGAACTCCTTAGTTCCTATGCACTCAGCTAGCTAAACAATAAGTTGCCTCCCTATTACATCTATTGATATTCAGTAAAGTGAATATGACATAAATAAGAAACAAGTCTAATGTGAGAAAACTGACATTGTGGAGTTACTCAGAGGGTCATTTGATACTAATAGGAGTTTGCTAATTTGGAGCTTTTACCAAGCTGGAATTCAAAAAAATCATAATTCTATTATCCTTGAAAGCTAATAGATATGTACTTTATTGCATTTTCAAGCTGTTTATTCAGAGTTAAAGCTCTATAACTCAAGTCCCATGATAGCTACCACTTACCCATTGCTTTCTTCATTGGGCAGAGAAGACTTCCATATGCTTTCCTGCAAAAAAGAGTGACATGACCCTGGTACATTCAGTACATAATAGACTATTGCAGACAGTAGATTTTTATGTTGCTACAACTAAGTTATTATGCTCAGTTTTATGGAGTATAGTTAACTTTTCAAGGAAATTATACTCTTAATTTTCCAATATAAAAATACGTGTAAATTAAATATATTGATTCATTTACTCTAAATTCAGTTGTTTGAGGAAAATTTTGAATCCCATGAGCAGTCCTATCCACAAATGGAACCTCTTAGACTCGTTTTACCTACTTAGTTCAATACTCTCTGTGCTAGTGAGAAAATGACCAACTGTCCCAAAGTATTTGGAAACATACAGGCTAAGTACAGACAGTTAAAAAGCCCAAAGTTGAATCAATTCAATCTTCTCAGGTTGGTCTAAGCTGCATAGATTGAACCAAAAAGCAAGTGAACAGACATTTACTTTTGATTTTGGAAATGCAGCCACATGTTTGCAGTTTCCCAGACCAGAAGCTGGGGGGTGCTAGAGCATGCCTCCCCACTCTGCTGGAGCAGATAGATTGGGGCAAGGCTAGCCTACCCACCCTACTAGCTGGGGGGAGGGCTGCAGGAGAGGTGGTACAAATCATCCTGGGAGGCTAGGGGCTGATGAGTTTACTTGAATCTGGAGGGAATCTGAGAGAAAAGTTCAACAAACTGATTTCACCTTCATAGAATCATAGAAAAATAGGGTTGGAAGGGAACTCAGGAGGTCATCTGCTCTAGGCAGGACCATCCCCAACTAGATCATCCCAGCCAAAGCTTTGTCTAGCTGTGTCTTAAAAACCCCCAAGGATGGAGATTCTACCTCCTCTCTAGGTCACCTGTTCCAGTGTTTTACTACCCTCCTAGTAAGAAACTTCTTCCTAGTGTCTAACCTAAACTTCCCTTGCTGCAACTTGAGACCATTGCGCCTTGTTTTGTCTGCCACCATAGGCAGCAGAAGAGGGGGCTACCGGGGCTCAGCCCCCCAAAATGGAGGGCAGTGGGTATGGTTGCAGAACAGCTGCAGCAGGGCAGGGAGGGGTACGCACAATCAGATATGTATGCAGCCAGGATCACAGCCCCAATGTGTGGGTGCCCAGCACTGCAGGTAAGTTTCAGTTTACTTTCTTTGTGAAAGTGGGGGGGCCAGATTCAGACCCTGACAGTGCAGGAGGGAGTGGGTCAGGGGCAGAGGTGAATGGGGCCCTGGGTGGGCCTGGTCATGGTGGGACATGGCAGCACATCCAGGGACATGGGGGGGGGGGGTCCTGCTGCTGAGCACACCATGGGGGAGCCAAGGGGGGCAGCCCGATCTGTGTGCAGGTTGAGGGTGGGCTGCTGCTGTGGTCTGGGTTCTGCTCTGTGTCTGCACCTCACTGCTGCTGTTTTGAGAGCCGCGTGAGTGATGCCATGTACATCCCACCACTGGCAGCCAGCCCTCATTCCACGCACAGATCCAGGACACACGCCCCCCATGACCTCCTGGGGTATATACAGCAGTGGGAGCTCACCCCATCCCCATGCCGGGCAGCCCCTGGACAAGCCACTTACAGCTCCATCTTACACCCTGCTCCAGCTCCAGCCCCACTCCCTCTTTCATCACCATGGGTGGGGGAGCAGATCGAGGCCCCAGCGGTAAGTGAGGGAGCAGTGCACAGGCAGGATCAAGGGCTGGGGTGAACGGGGCCCTGGCTGGGCTAGGCGGTGGGACAAGCGGAGACCCGGGGGGCATGTCCCCCCCAGTCTGTGTGTGGGATGGAGGCGGCTGCCACTGCATGCTGTGCTTTGCTCCTTGCTGCAGCTGACCTGGGAGCAGCAGACACCACGTGCCTGCCACTGCTGGGATGCACCGCGCCCCTTGCTCACCCCACAGTGGGATGCACATGGCATTGCACAGCTGTAAGGGCAGCAGGGCTCAAAGTGCAGCATGCAGCAGCAGCTGCCTCTGCCCCGCACACAGATTGGGGAGCAGGTGCCCCCCAGGCCTCCACTTCTTCCACCACATGGCCTAGCTGGGGCCCCACTCATCCCAGCCCCTGCTCCTGTCTGTGCCCTGCTCCCTCCCTCACCACTGGGGCCTCAGTCTGCCCCCCCCACCACATGACCCTTTCCCCTCCCTGCACAGACTTACCTGCTGAGGGGGGGGGCATGCACGTGCACACGTGCTCAGCCCCCCAAATAATTTTTTCTCTGTCTGCCTATGGCTGCCACCACTGAGAACAGTCTAGCTCCATCTTCTTTCAAACCCCCCTTCAGGTAGTTGAAGGCTGCTATTAAATTCCCTCTTAGTCTTCTCTTTTCTAGATAGGAGGTTTCGAGTAGAGGCCCAGTGGGATCTGTTTTGTGCCCAGTGCTGTTCAATATGTTTATTAATGATCTATTGATCTACTTGGGGACATGACTTATAAGGGCAGGCTGAGATAACTGGGTTTACTTAAGTCTAGAGAAAAGGAGACTGAGAGGGGATTTAATAGCAGCCTTCAACTACCTTTAATCAGTTAAGTCTGGTACTACATCCATGCTGGTATAGCTTAAACTACTTTTGCCATTTTGAAAGCAGTTTATGCACACTGAACTTCTGTTGTGTTACAGATCAGAACCAGTTTCCAGTCACTTGTACGGGTTTATGTGTAATTTCTCTCTCTAGCCACATGATAATGGTCTCTGCGAACCAATACACCTGCAGTTTGCAAGATCCTACCAATGAGGGAACAGTGGCTGGATTACAAAGGTTATGTAAAATCCTGAACAAATGTTATAAAGACTGGCATAATCTAATTAACTCCCAAATATGGTGATGAGGTGGCTTAATTAATAAACCTCTGATGTTGAGGTGAGATTAAGCCATTATTTTGACAACTGTATGCTATGATGTTGGTGCAGCTCCTGCTGCTGCTTGAAAAATGCCCTCTTGTTAAGCTTTAAGAGATAGCTGTAGATGTATGGATATAATAAATGAATAAGAGACGCTACAGATACATAGATATTTTGCCTTCTCTAGATTACTCTGGGGAAGGTATAAACTGAATTATCGCTGTTTCACTTTGAAAAGGCTCAGATTTTATCTTCATTTGCAGACTGACTGGGTGATTGCTGTATGTTTATAAATGGTGGTTTTACATCTAAATATTGTTACAATTGCCAAATCTGTTTCTGGAGTTAATGGAGATCAACAAATGATTAACTGGGTTCAGTGTATTGTAATGAGTTTTCAGGTTTGTTTTTTATGAAGTAGCTTGGAAGGCATAAATATCCAAAATGGTGTCTGCCAGTGCTCAGTGCATCTACAACATTGTGAAGTTTACACTGTCCTGTGAAACAAATGAATTCTATTTAAGATATTTGCACTTGTGAAGTGCCCTGCAGTCAAGGACTGCACTATAACTAATAAAATAAGTCTGTGGCTGAAACTTTAACCAGTAGTTTTATGGGTCTATAGGTATAAATCATTTAATCTTTGTAAAAAGGAAGGAATAGGTAAAGAAATTAAAAGAAAAGCAGATATAGTTGCTTGATGATGAATAATTTCAAATAAAAAAATGTTCTTGCAAGCAAAGATGTACCATTACTTCCGGAAATGACTGGATACAGTACCTGGAGTGATGTTCATTAGCACATTGGACCCAAAGGGGGTGGAAGAAATTATCTTTTAGTTTTGATCTGCCTAACAGTAAACATGCTTCTAATTTGCCTTGCTCACAGATTTCTTCTCTCTGGGAACCTAAGGGTGCAGTCCTAATACCACACGCTTCTTTCCCAAGCAAATTTTGGTAATAATTAATCAGACTTAACAAGCAACATTTAAAAAACACAATCCCAAATACTTATAATCAACTTATGAACTAAACTAGCTATGTTTAATTAATTTGTGAGGTACAGTGGGACTCTTTTTAGCATTAGTTTTTCAAGCAAATGAGATTCAGTTCATCTAAGATGATTCACAGATCTGAGTTGAATACAGTACATAGTTTGTAGGCAAATAAAAAAAGTGAAGAAAAAATGCTGGAAATATTAAAATGGCAAATTTCAGCAAATTTATGAAACAAAATATTTTGATTTGTTTTCAAGAGAGATTCACAAAAGGATGTGGGTGCCAGGCAGAAAATCAGCAAGTCAAGAAAAAGATAGAGGAAAAGGAGATGGTATAGCACTGCTTTTCTGCCCAGCACTTAAGACGTAAAAAACCCAATTTCCAATCTCAGCTCCAGGGGATATTTATATATGTTATACAAAGATTAACAATTTCAACTTCATTGGGAAAGACATCAAGTCAAGTATACTTGATAGCCTTTGGGTTAGGGCAATCTCCTGGGAGGTGGGGCAGCACATTTTAGTGCTTACCCAAAATAACAGTTAAATATTTTAGATGAAGTGGAGAAGATTCAGCAGAAGAGATCACACATGCTTCTGTGTTTGCTGTTGCCAAGTTGTTAAGGCACTTTCCTGGGAGGTAAGACACTGTGGTTCAAATCCCTATTCCCAAATCAGGCAGAGAAGGGAACTGGACCATTGGACTCCAGCATCTAAGGTTCTAACTACTATAGCATCTTTGCTTATGAAGGGCATTTAAATCTTTAGCCTTTGCTTTTACTAAAAAGCACAAAAATGAAACATTTGGATGCATTTCATGCAAAACAGTTTCATTTGAACTGCAACAATGGCTTTCGGTTTCAGGTTGCCACAAAATTTCCCCTGCCCGCCCCCCCCCCCCC
>NW_017729030.1:44474816-44476925 GCF_001723915.1 Gavialis gangeticus | reverse complement strand
TTCGGTTTCAGGTTGCCCCAAAATTTCCCCCGCCCCCCCCCCCCCCCCCGGCCCCTTCCTGCTTGGCCACTCACCTTTTACTGTCAATTAGCCTTGTGGGATGCCTTTGAAAAAAAAGTTCACTTGTCATGGGAACACTATATGCTGGGGCTCAGCTATATTAACTTATTGTGTTTAAGATAACGGGAGCCTACGTGTGACCTTCTAAGACAAAATAACTGACTTAGGAGTCCTTTTTTTTTCTTCTTAGAAGCTGGAGAATATGTTACCTGTTTCTGCTTAGTATATGGGCTAATAGTTTCATAAGATGTAAGGACAGACCCCTGTGACACTTTGGCTGTTTGTTGGCTTGATTGCTATCACTGGTGTGTCATGTTCATGAAGTGCTAGCAGTTTCCATGTGTGGAGGGGAAGGAGAATGCCAACGGGGTTTTTCCCCATCCTTCTCCTCCCACACAGCAGGGAGAATGATGTGGTGATTCCGCAGCAGCTTGAGCCTGTGGATTGCTGAAGGGAGAGGATGCAATGTGCATCAGGGGAAGAAAGGTTGGGAAGTGGTGAGGAAATGCTGCAGAAGGAAGGAGAGCTGGGGAGAGGGACTCAGAAGTGGCTTGCCAGGATGCTGGGGCCATAGGAAGACTCTAGAGAAGCAAAGAGCTGACAGTGAGCTGGGAAACAGATGGCAGGTATTGCTGCCGGAGTCCTAACTAGGTCCAATGGGTGCATCTACACATTTAATTAGCATGTAGCAATAAACTCCAGTGCAGTTTGCACTGGAGTTTAGTGCTCCCAGGTGCAGTATTTACACATGTGCCCAGGGCCACAGCACATTGTACCAATGCAAAGCAGCCCCAGCTAGCAGGTGGTCTGTGGGGGTCAGCTGGCCAGCCTGGGGCTGCTGCGCCCTGGCTCAACATGTGGCAGAGGGACTGGCTGGGGCACGAGGGTGCTCCAGTGAAGTTAGGTGGCAGGCAACCCCCGTACTGTGGCACCATTGTGCCCCACACAGCCCAGGTCATCATCTGCACATGTGTTTCAGGGCATGTAATTACTCTGCTATAGGAGAGTACTTGTCCTGGACAGTACTATCTTACAGCGGAGTTAATTAATTTACTGCACCCTCATATGGGTGCATGTGTAGACATTGATGCTTTGCTGCAGAGCTAATTAATCAGCTCTGCAGTAAACACATGTGTAGATGCATCCAGTGTTCTATTTTGCATTGGTAAAGGAGTCTTGGAACATGCTGTACTAATAACCATAATCCCTTCTTGCAGGTTTTGTCCCTAAACAGTTGGGTGTTTGGCAGTCCTGTTTCGGAAATGGTATTAAGTGAGTGTGGTCAATTTCAACAAGCAGTGCCTTCCCGTAAATATTACATGTTATGTCTGTATACTAAGGGCCATACCTAACTCTTCTATTTGAATGCATTCACGCTCAGTTTATGTTAGTTCCTGTAACACAAAACATAGTGGTCTCCAGTTTTGAACATTCTGCTGTAAGAGGCCAACCCACTAGAATAGTATACACATACACATTCACATACACAAAAGAAAAAAATTATACTGAGGTAAAGAGTTATAGCATCCTGTGAAGGATTTGAAAAAAGTGGAAGAAACTTGCAGGAATACACACGTGGGTATGCACACATGTGCACACACGTACACACAAAGCACATATGTATTCTAGGGCTGTGCGAAACAGCACCATTTTGTTTAGACTTCCGTTTTGCTGTTTCAACAGGACAGTGTTTCATTTTGAGTTTCATTTAATTTCAAAACCACTATTCCATTTCATTTTGTTGAAACTGTTTCACTGTTTCGACGCTGTTTCAACGTTTTGTCCATAGGCTATAATGAGGAAGCACAAAACTGCCTATAACTTTGTCATTTTTTAGCAGATTTGGATGAAAACAGCAGGAATGGTGGCCCCTTCTGAGGGCATGAAGCCAAGCTTCAAGGAGATAGGTACAGGGGTTTCTGGGAAACTGCACCTCAAAGACTTGAAAGCAAAACTCATGTCACTTGTAAGTGTGAAGGCACGGGGGGGGGGGGTGAAAACAGCAGGGATGGTAGCCCCTGCTGAGGCCACAAAGCCTGCCAGCTTTCA
>NW_017729030.1:44464659-44469816 GCF_001723915.1 Gavialis gangeticus | reverse complement strand
TTTAAATGGGGAGGCCCGGGGGGGGGGGGGTGAAAACAGCAGGGATGGTAGCCCCTGCTGAGGCCACAAAGCCTGCCAGCTTTCAAGCAGATAGGTGCAGGGGTTTCTGGGGAACTGCACCTCA
Organism: Gavialis gangeticus; assembly: GCF_001723915.1. Lineage (NCBI taxonomy): Eukaryota > Metazoa > Chordata > Crocodylia > Gavialidae > Gavialis > Gavialis gangeticus. The sequence continues at coordinate 44,469,692 of NW_017729030.1, read as the reverse complement.
ATCTGCTGACAAGCAAAACTCATGACATGTGTGACTGTGTGTGTTAAGGCATGTCTTCACCGGCACTGGGGCCTCTACATTACATGGTGGTATGCCCTAACAAGGTCTCTTCCTCCCCAACAGCCTCAGTCCAGTCCACCACTTTAAATAACACCAAGTAATAATTTACTAGGCAGCACAGTAGCACTAGCAGCATCTCAGGCAGCCAAGCAGTCATAATCAATATCATAGCAGTCCTTCCCCCTTCTTTCCCCTCCCTCTGCTTACTTTCCATGTCCTTGTAGGCAAGCCCAGCTTCAGCTTTAAAACTCAAAACATTTCAAAAAATGTTTTGACTGTCCTCATTTTGTTTCAATGCTATTTCGAAGCCCTTCATTTCATTTCAATTTCACTGTTTCAAGCTTGAAATGAGTCGAAACATAATCAAAATTAAACAGTCAGCAAAATTTCACACAGCCCTAATGTATTCCTGTGTATTTCTTCCAGTTTTTCCAAATCCTTCATAATATGCAGTATAGGAAGAATAGTAGGAGTCTATAAGAATACACTTTCTATGTGGGATTTTTCTATATTTATTGCTGGATATTAATTCAGTCTCACTACTTTCTTCAGATTGCTTTCAATTTTATTTTGTTTCACTGACTTTTATTCTACAGCTGATCATTTAAAACTCTAATCTCTATGCATTATTTGAAATACCCTTTTCAAGTTGGCATTACTTCAAATTTGTCTTAGTTTATTTTATTACTATAGATTATACTAAATTTTTCTATCAATGTTAACATTTCAGATGCTACCTGACATTTTGCAGGTCCATTATAAACTAATGGACCTGCACATGCCATTTACTTATATTTTTTACCTAATTAGAATTTCTAGATGGTATATTTTACAACAGTGTTAAAGGCACAGACTACGTTAGTAAGTTAAATGACAGAAAAGAGTAGACAAGCTTCCTGAGTCTTTTTATTTATTGAGTATTCTTGTGATGAGGTTGCTAGTGGACACCAAAACATATAGTTCAATGGAAGTCAACCTTATAAAGCAGTGGGCCTGGCACTTGCTCTCTGACTGCATCATGGGCCACAATTCCCCTCAGACAGAGGACAGGGGGAGAAAGAGGCAGATGGCTGTCAATGCCAGAGAAAGGGGAGGGGAAAGAGAGAGAGGAAGGGCTGATTGAGCTGTAGAAGGTGTGGAAGAAATCAAACTTTGCGTTGTGGTTGAATCAGAACTGACAGAGCCAGCTTTTCTTTATTTAAGGCTATACTGTGATCACAGGGAGAATTCCATACAGCAAGGGGAATCACCCACTTGTCTGTTTCAAAGGATTTCTCAGCCTCTCTAAGGTTACAAGCGTATTTATACTTAAGACAGAGAAAGAGATAAAAAATACACCTTGGAGAAACAAAACAATACTAAATTACACAGAAATTTAGAAAGTTTACTTAAACAAACTATCTATGCACAGGGCAAGATATCAAGATAACCTAAGGATAACCCGAGGTGTGCAGGATTCCTTATCTCAGAACATTTAACTGAATTAAGCAGTATCAGCACTTCTGGTCTTTGTCTGTTTTTCTAGTCAAGTAAGCTAATTACTTCTACAAAGGGTTCAGTGGTATGGCACAGGGTAAGGAAGGGGATGCACCAAGCCAAGCTTCTTGTTTCTGCTCTCCCATGTTGTGGGCCAGATCCAATCACTTTGGGGGCCATAGGTGGAGCACCATTTGATATATAGAGCATTTCAGCAAAAATTAATCCTGTGCCCATACAGAACTTTTACCAAAACAGAATATACCCAAACCTAAAATTCTACACTGTGCAAACCAAGAAACTAATGTTAAGGGCTCATCCCTTACTGATTGATTCTGACCATAGTAAAACAACTTTATCTCACTACTGAATTATCTGTTTGGAATGAACCAGGAGAGGTAGCCGTGGTGATGTGTAGGGGGTGCACGGGGGTACATGTGCACCCCCTGAAACACCTGGTACATCCCCTGGCAACCAGCACTCTCTGCTTAGGCAACGGGCAGGGGGGCGGGCAGGTAGGAGCACTAGTGACCTCCCTGCAAGCACTGGCTGGGGAATAGGGGCACCAAGAGATGTGCCACTGGCACTTCAGGGAGCACTTCTGGCACTTCCAGGTGCCCCACTCACACTTCCAGGTCGACAAGATCAGCTGCTGACTGGCCGCTGGGTGGGGGGGCACATGCTCCCCGACTCAGGAGACACCAGTCACCTATGAGAGGTAGAACATACTCTGTGAATAGTTATGAAAGATATTGGATAATCAAGAACATTCTTCTTAGTTACAGTAGATCTGAAATCAACCACTTTCTTGCCTCATAGGCACTTGTAGCTATAATATGTTTTACTTTCATATGTAACATTCATGTATAAGTATTGTTCAATATTGCACAATATTATTCAGCAGGGATTTATATTGAATTGACTAGTAGTCATTGGACTATGTTACGCTCTTAAATTGTCACTGATGCAATGAGACAAAATGTGGTCCTTTTGAAAAAAGAAAAAAGAATTCAAAGATCTGTACATGAAGAATTACTATTATATTTTACAGCATGCCAGATAATAGTTTGTCATTATTTTTAGGGAGGATCAGATTGTTGTTTTCTGGTTTAGACTGCCATCATTGTATGTATTGTTGAAATGGATTCCTTATGTATCCCGTTTCTGTGAGCCTGTTTTCAGATCTGGATGATAGTTTTATAGTGACTTGATTTGTTTTTATGATCATAATCTAGATGTTTTTTACTAGGGTACTTAAGACTCTCATTCAATGGAGATTCTTCATTTTGCCATTAGTATCGCCAGCTAGGAGAAACCTTACTTAATGCAAATCCAGAGTGACATGTTCCCTGATATGCAAGGAAGATATCTTAAGGCACAAAGTCGTTATTATTTGAATGATTTCAGAAACGTTTTAAACATTTTCCTTTTTATTGTCAGGCTTCCCATATACATCTTACAATATGAATGGTTCTGAGACATGATTTATGTCTGATGCTGGTTTTTAGGAGTAAATAAGTAAAACCAGGTTCAGGGAAGCTGAGAAAGGGTGATCTATGTTACTTGTCCTGTGCCAGAACATCTCTGGCATCCCAAGGTAGGTTCACAATTAAGGCAGGCAGCACAGTTCTATTGGGAGGGGACAGTTGTAATACCCACTGGCAAAGATAAAGGAAGAAAGTGAGTTGTCACATTCTTGTTTGTCATAGGCTTGGCCAGTGCCACATTTTGAAGAGTGCTTCTTGCAGAAGGGCCCCACTGTTAAAAGTAGTCTTTGGTGGCTTTTCAGTGCTGCTCCTGACAGCACCCGGACAAACTACTAGCAATTATACCATAATAGAAATCTAGCTAGTTCACGGTATCCGGTTGTCATCGACTTCAGAGAAAGAAGAGAGTTATAAACCTGTTTCTTGTCCTGCCTATCCCAAGCCAATCCAAGATTTTATCATAGAAAATATTGTCTTGGGCTTGTTGAAGACTACATTTATGTAATCCATACAATGGGACATGTTCCATGACTAACTGGAATTTATAGGGTTCACCTTTGGAAATTCACCAGAAATGGTTTTGCTCTAGGGATAAAATTGATCTTGTGTTATTTCAGTTCATCCTAATCCTAGGCCAGGTCTCTGACTTCTTTTATTTTATTGTTTTTTCAATTCCACTTGTTCACATTTTGTTAAAATAAATTATATAACCCATTGCGATTGCCTCAGCTTTTAAACAGACTCTTCAGATTTAGGTTAATCATTATAATTTGTTCATCTGACTGCCTTCGCCTGAAAGAGGTCACACAGCTGCCTAGACTGAAAGAAGGTTTTGTAAGTAAGTGAGTTTGTACACTTTAATAAGGCTATCTTAATTTATTAGGGTAACTTTGATCTTATTTATATTGGTATAAGTCTGGCTTGTATTCCTTGATTTTATTGAAGTTATTGTAGAATTCCTTCAGTTTATACCAAATCAGAATCAACTACATTGTCTTCAAATATCTGTTGAATTATAATGACCAAACATCCTGGTTTTCTGTTTAAAAATAGCAAATTCTCTGGTTAGAAAACCCCAAATCTGCAATGAAAACAAAAAGCTACTATATATATAGTATCAATTGAACACAATATTTTATTGATATATTTACAATTTTAAAGCAATCTGGGAGCCTACCAGTGCCTCAATCACTATAATAAAATAAATTATAAATAAATAAACAAATAAATAAATAAATTATAAGCACCTATCAATTTTAGTATTTTATTTTGGGGTTTTTATCATGGAAAAATCAGAGCTCCCCCTGCCCCCTTCACTCACCAGGACACAAGTCCAGGCCCCTCACTCCCAAGCCATAGCCCCCCAACCCTGCTGGTGCCCCTCACTCCCCACCTACAGCTCCCCACCCCCACACTGTGGTGGAGGGGGCCCTTGGCTGCCAGGGCTACAGGGCCAGGGACCCAGGTCCACAGCCTCCTGCCCCCTAGAGCAGTGCTTGAGCCCTGGCTGCCACCCACAGGAGCTGGCTGCTGTGGTGGAGAGGAGTGCGGAGCCTGGCTCCTGTCCCCCGCAGGTAACATGGCCGGAGCAACCAAGGGCTCAGGCTCTGCACCCTGCTGCCCTCCCCCTAGGGCTTCCATGCTCCAGCGAGCAAGACCAAGCATTGCAAGGCAGAGTGGGGCTGGGTGGGGAAGCTCCTTGCCACTGCAAGCCCCATGCCACCATGGTGAAGCACGCCCTGCTTGTCCGGCAGCAGCGAGAGGCACAACTTTATGCTGCCACACCCACAGCTGCCAGGTGGGAAAGGGATGCCTCGCCATGGTGGCATGGGGCTTGCAGTGGCAAGGACCTTCCCCACCCAGCCCTACTCTGCCTTGCCATGCTAGGTCCTGCCTGCTGGGCTGCAGAAGCCCCTGGGGGGGAGGCAGAAGGGCAGGGAGCCTGAGCCTGCAGTGGGCAACCCCCCCCACCCCTCCACACAGATCTGAGGGCACATGCCCCCCCACCCC
>NW_017729030.1:44454351-44464649 GCF_001723915.1 Gavialis gangeticus | reverse complement strand
CCCACCCCACTCCCGGGAGTGCAGCCCCCACTCCGGACCCCAGACGAGCTACCCATGGCCCCATCCCACTCCCCGCCAGAGCCCTGCAGCTGCACATGGCCCCAGGCCCCAAGCCCCATGCATTGCCCAGGCTGGGCAGCAGCAGCCCCAGCCCTGCCTCTGTCCTCCCTGTGGGGGCCTCAATCCCACCTTCCCACCCTGCCAGACTTACTTGCGAGAGCTGCTGTCCAGGCTGCCTGGTGACCATGTGCATGTGTGAGTGCACACATGCACGTGGCGTCCCCTCCCTGATTGCCATTCTCCCAGTCCCCCCCCAGCCCTTAGCATGCTGGAACTCTGCCAGCCTGCAGAGAGCTCTTTGCAAATGTGGAAAATCTGCATAGTTCACCATTAAAATGAGAAATCCATGTTTTTCTCAGTTACAAGGGAAAATCCACTTTTTCCCCATTTTTCTGTGGGAAATGGAAAGCCTAGATCCCTGATAATGACAATTCTATTTTATATTTTTACTCCTGGTGATCATGGGAGCATGATCTAGGTGTGCCCAAACCACAGGAAATTCCTTTTTGTGATAGTAAAATAGCGAACAGAAAAGGGCAAATATCAGCCTTCATATCCAAATTCTTTTAATTCCAAAGCTGGATTGTATTTATATTCCACTTTTATTTTGTATGATGTTGTTAGTCTAGCGAAAATAATTGCTGTTGCAACATTTCTGCCATTTTCAATCTGAACCAAAACCTCAGTCTACATTTGGTTTCAAAATCTGAAGCAGAATTGTAGAATGAAGATGTGAAGGAGACCTTAACCAAAATTTAACTGAGACCCCCCCAGAACTGAACACAGCATTCTCTGTATATTTCTAGTATGAAATAATTTAAGTCCTTGGGTTCATCTGGCATTCACATAAGATATTCACAGGCATAGCCAATGGCCTCAGTCACTGTGGTGGTACAGTGACTTTCTAAGTAGGTATCTTCTGCACAGTAGTGTGAGTAAGGTGGGGCAACCAGGGCAACAGCCCTGGGCACTGACTGGAGGATGCAGGGGGCAAAAGTAAAAGCCACTGCTGCTGCCAGCTGGCCACACCAGCACCATTGGCATACAAGAGCTGTTGCACCTCTGGACAGCAAACTGCCCTGTTATAAGTCTGTTTTGACACATATTTGTTCAGCCGCACAGGGGTGAAAGCTCTGTTCAGTAGCCATGCTAGAATAAATTTCACTGGGCTGCATAATAATAGAAACTGGACACCCAGGGGGGCAGCTGTTCCATTTATTAGACCAGTTGTACTATCTACAAATCAGCTCTGGCAGTTTGGTTTTGTTCAGATGAATGGGGATATCAGTGAGTCTGTCAGCTTAGAAAATTATCTGAGATATATTTTTTTTAAAGTAGCTGGGTACAGGAGCATTGCCATTTTCAAAAGCTAAAGTAGTTTTGTCTAATTATCTAGCTGCATTACTGAAAGCCATTTTTGTCAAAAATTGGATGTCTGCAGTTACATTAAATATTTGTTTGGGGCTGTTCTTTATGTGAACTCTCATATCTCTGATGGAACTGGAATATTGCTTAATTGGTATTTTGCCCTTGGTTACTTGGGTTGAAAAGTTCAGTTTTGTCACAGCCAATCTTTAATCCTGAACAATTCCCAAAGGTATTTGGTGCACTGAGTATATTGAGTAGTGCATGTCAGTGCTGGAATAATAAATTAAAGGTCATTTGTGTGCAGTGAAATATGATTAGCAATCTCTGCAGCCTGCCTGCCTTTGAGTCCTGTTATGTCTTGCCAGCAATTCTACACGTACAGCACACTTCATGTGCCAAATTATGCTCTGGGCAGATCAGTCTAGGCACTTATTTTGCAACGTTCAGTTTTCAGATATTCATTCATTCAACCCTTTGGGGAAGAGGATGGGTGATGATTATGTTCCATCCTAATATCCCAAGATCCACAGCAAAGTCATGTAAGGCTCCGGAAGGGCTTCAAGCATTCATGTGGCTGTTAGGACTCTATACCATTTTTAGGTACAGAGAAAGACCTTGGGATCATTGATGGAGAGGTCAGTCAGGTTTTACCTGATCATTGCTTCTCTATATCTGAGCTCTAAAGCTGGACAAGTGTCCCAATGAAAATGTGAAACACTCTCTAAAACATTCATAAAATAGTTTTATTTATGCAGGAGACAAGGTATAGTATAAAAGTTTATGGCAATGAGCTTGGGATGTCTGCTTTAGTCATGAATGATGAAGATAAAAGTTGCACTAATTATCTCAGGCAACTTCCAATAAAACATCTCCATTGCACTGTACCACCATGTGTTCTGCAGTATTTTTAAAGTGATAAGTACACTGCTAGTGAGAAGGCCAGACAGTGAAATGTGAATGGGTGGAGGGTGAAAAGTGATGTACAGCCACTCCATTATTGGATTTAGCTATAATTGTCAGCAATTTAGAATATTAGCTGAGAATGTTTTCACTAGTGTAAGATAAGAAAAAGACTTCCTTGACTTCTTGAATAATTAGGAATAGTTTAGTGGCCAACACAACATGCCAGTTTTAAACAAGAGATGCTTTCTCTTCATTTGAGGGGAATACAATGTAAGTCATATTTTATCTTTTTTCTCTTAAAATATGAACTAATTTGCTGCATCACCATACAAATAAATATAGCCATCAGTTATATTTATTTCTGTGACAGCTACTGTTTGCAAGATTCTCAAAAAGCAATGAAAAATGGGGGGTTGTACTTAAAAAACTTTGGGTCTTTAGTTGTGCACAATAAATGTCTTTGAGCAGAATGCTGAATTGCTTTGGATATAACTAAACATTTTTGCCATGGTGGTAACTTTCCTCAGTTGAGTACCAATGTGGCGTTTCAAACTGGTTTTATCTTGACAGAGTTTTAGACTGAAAGTTGAAGATTACATTCATTCTTCTTGGAATACAAGACAATAGCCTCCCAGTAAATTCAATTTAAGTAGCAGGGATGTTTGAGAGTATAATCTATACAATGATCTGTGGACAGTACCTTCAAATAGTATCATCCTAAAGTATAAGAAAGACAAACTATTTCCATACAAATGCTTTTTGTGTGCTTCAATAGATGCTCTCTTTGGACTGGGAAATCGATAATCTTGTAACAATGCTATGAGTTAAAATATAATTTTTATTAAATTTCATCTAAATGTGTATTGAGTATTTCCATTATAGATTCTATTTTTAAGTATAAATTACCTGGCCTGAACTCCAAATGCCATATTGAACCAATAACATGCCAGAAAGCAACAAATAAACAAAAATCTTTTGACTGAATAGAATTTTGCACTTCAGGGATATACTATATTACAAGACTATGCGTTCAGTGCCTCCCAGAGTATGCCTGTGTCACAGCAGCAGTTGTGACAGAACAATTATTTGAAGCAATGCAGAGGTGGAAACAGCTGTAATACCTGAAATATTTCCAAGTATAACAGATTTGGAAACATTTAAAAAACATAGCATTTCAGCTGCTGGATATACACATGGCCCCCTGCCAGGCCCACCAACTGGAGTGCTGCAAAATCTCTGCAGTGACATGCTTTCCATGGAGTGGCAGGAGTTGATGGTACTACTACTGCCGCTCTGCAGCAATGGAAGCACCCCAGGTGTGGGAGCAGTGGTGCCTAGAGTACCCCAAATACCAAATACAGCAGTGCCCAGAGTGCCAAGAGCCAAGTACTGACAGTGCCCTGAATGCCTGGAGTCTCAGCAATCTGGGAGCTGTTGGCACCGCTGCTCCCAACATGTATAGTGGGGAGGGAGGCCAGCAGCAGCCAGGGTTTTGGGAGACCAGATGAGGGGGAAGACACTGTATTTTTAGACACTGGAGCATCGAGGGGCTGGTATAGATGTATGGTGGATTTTGACATGAGACAATTGGGAAGTGTCATGGCCCTATGGTGTGGGTAAGCCCTCTGCTTGACCCTCCTTTGCTTCCCCCTTCCCCTACCACCCAAAAATATGATCCAAGAGACAGGTCCTCGATTAATACATCAATATTTCCATTATGCCTCATTTCAATGTTGCATTATGTAAGCCAGGGCTGTCCAACTGATGGCCCTGGGTAGTAGCCCCCGAAGGGTTAGTCCCACCCAACTACCACTCCCCCCAGGTGTTCCTGCCACAGTGGCTGGGTTCTTCGGGCTCCTCCTCCCTGCTCTGATTTTTACATCCTGGCCCCGCTCCTGGGGGTGAGCAGGGCAGCACAAGGAGGGGGCTGGAGTGCCCATGCAGTGCACATGCCAGGGGAAGGAGCTGGGCTGCAAAAAAGGAGACCAGGCAGCCTGCACTGCAGGTAGATGGCATGTGCAGCTTGGAGAAGGGACTGCCCACGCAGCATGGAGTGAGGCTGCCCTCATGGTGCAAATCCCGGGCAGGGGTGGGGGAAGGGCTACTGACCCATCTGCCTGGGGCATGCAGGTCATGTGGCTTGTGACCCCTAGGTCTGAGGCCCCTGGGTCTGGCAGTCTTTCTCTCTAAGTAGGTGCTCCCTAACTGAAATGCTGTCTTCAAATTGCCACATCCCTCAGTCTCCTGTTGGAGAGTATCTCTAAACTGTATCTTCTATCATGATAGTGGGTGCTTTCATTCTTTATTGCCTCCTTTTTAGAAACTAGAACTTTATTCAAATCAGCTTTCTGGACAAACCAGGCAATCTGAAGCCTGCATCGGTGTATATCTCTGTGTGGTATATGTATATAAGGAGAAATGGTATTTGTTCTATGTTAGTGATCTTTAATTCAGTCGCAGTTATCATGCAGGTTTGCAGTGGAGATGCTTATGGCCAAAAGGTTAAAGGGTGCTGTGGTGTTTTCAGTACATAACTGCTGTGCACTTGTTATATATGAAGGAGATCATAAATATGATATATATGGAGTGGCACAACATCTCTGTGCTATAGATATAGATATATGAAGGAGATCATAGCTGTGTTTTGAAATGTTGGCAATCTGTAGTTGCTAGCAGGTCTGGTCAGAGACAATGCAGATATGTTCTGTATCCCCAAATCTTGATAGTAACAGTACATACATTTAAGCACATTAGGGAAGACTTGTATGTCTCTGCTCTTGAACCCTTCACCATTCCTTAAAAGAGCCTCGGCACCACTTTCCTTCTCTTTGCATTCAGCCACCAGTAGTTAGCTATTGGCAACTGAAAAGTCCTTCCTTGCTGCTTGACACCCTTTGTGGCTGTGTACATGTATGGCTCATTAATGAATGGCTCAGTCATGAACCATGAATGGGAAGTTCTCAGATGAATGCAGGTACTATTTGGAGATGAATGAGGCTGAAGTAGCTGAAATAGCCCTGCGTGACGTGGGCAGTTCCATCTGTCTCAGTGGGTGTTTTGTCCCCACTCTCCAGTGTTTGAAGGTCTGTGGTATGCATCAAGCAATGTAAGTAAGCACATGTACTTCTTGCAGAAAATGTTAACAGTATACTTCAAATCTATTCTGTATTTATGCAGGTCACAGGAAGTAATTCTTCCACCCTGTTCAGAGCTATTGAGGCCTCACTTGAGTACCCTGTCCAGTTTGGTCCCAAAACTTCAAGGAAAACATGACAAATTGAAATTGTGACAACCTCTCGGCAGTGCTTATTCGCATCCCAGCATTGGCATGCAAGGTCAGATAAGGGGACTGTCTTTCTTATCAGCATATCCCCCCTGTATGCATGGGAATGGGAGTGAAAAACTCTTGCGTTTCTTTTGACTGTGATGAGGTACTTTAACTGCTTTTATTTTGAATACAAGAGGCCAGGGAAGTCAGGTTTGTGCACACTGGCCCTACCTTCTTAAATTATGCAGTACATAAGGGGACTGGTATATAAATAGAACTCTATGAATTGATATAAACAAACAGTTTGGGTAAGTTTAAAACTTCAGTCTATTTGTTTCGGTCTATTTGTTCCTGTAGAACACTATGTACAAACTTCCATATACGATGATAAAAAACATTTTACCTTGCCCACATTCTGCTCTCATGAACCTAACAGTTTTGTTAAATTTGGAGAAAGAGGTAATAAAGAAAAGCAAAAAAGAAGGAAAGAAGTTGAATAACAGTGGCCTGGCTGAGATAGTGGACTTGGAAAGAAGTTATTTAACACAGTGGTGATTAGTAACATATAGCTGAAATTCCTTGTAAATATTTAAAGGAGGGGGTCGGACTTGGTAATCTGTCTAGGTCCCTTCTGACTCATGATTCTATGATTCTATGTTAAAAATGCTTGTTTGAGTACTATTAAGCCTTTTTCTGGGACATTTACAATCCTGCTGTATGACTGTTATGATTGTAATGGAACCCAAAATGCAAAATGTAACTTGTGCGTTAGCTCCAAATGCCATAGTCCATTTTTCACCTTTTGTTCATTGATTGAGGCATCTAGACAAATAGTAGTTCAGACACTGTAATACAAATAATACAGAAATCATCATAAGATCCTTTTATTTTTCCATCTGCTGGATATACACATTTGTCGAAATGGTCAACAATCACAGAATAAATTTATTTGTTGGGATCCTTATACATGGACTATTATGTGCATTTTCTTTCCTTCTTTTGATCTAATAAAGATCAATCCCAGGGTGGATTTTGTCCATGTGAGTTATTCAGAGACAGCACTATTAATACTAATGTATCCATGATATTTAACAGTTGTCTAGTCATATGTTAATTGAAGACATAGTCCGTTATCTAAAGAAAGGGATTTTCTTTATTGCAAAAGTATAATAAATTCAGGTCAGATAAAATTAATGACACATTTACCACCTGGGCAAAGCAACTAAAAGCCAAAACCCAATCTTATGAAGATAGAATACCATGCACATGTTTGTTAGATGCACAGTCCATTGCTAAAAAGACATAGCAACTAATTTTGACACTAGACAAACTGGGCCTGATTCTCCATTCCATTCCTCCAGTTTTAAACGGACTATGATTTGCATAAAGGTAGCATAATAAAAAGGAACTGCAGCATGGCCTCACAAAAATAGTCAGACTTTCTTAAAGTCAATGACTGTACCAAATATGCAATTTCAAGCTCACCCAAAGAAGAACTCAAATCCCAACAACTGGGATGGAATAAAAGGCTGAACTGACACTTGAGGTATGTATATGGCATGTCATATTTGTGCTAAGTAGGCTCAAGTGTTTTCTTGATTGCCAATACAAAATGTGAAGACTAGGATTCAGCCTATTGAAGGTTAGAGCAAAAGGCAAGGAGGAGAAGTGGTGAGTATGACCCTGAGAAGAAACAAAGGTACAGGGTCTTTGGGGTCCATGGTTCAATGGAGTTGTAAATACAGGGATTTTGGTGTGAGGTAACTATCTTTGTTGTTTGTTTTCCTTCTGCGAAACAGAACTTCATGTCTAAATGAAAACATACTTCACTCCAGTCATTAATTTCTGTTGCTAAACAAATCTACCCTGAAAAAAACAATTTTCAGCTGATTGGGCTAATGGTCAATAATTTTTTTCACAGTTTCAGTACTGTTAGCTGTTATCATTTGATTATGAACAATCTGATTTTGCTCTGTAGCTGCTGGAGCTGGTAGTGAGGCTCTACCCCTCATACAAATTTCTTAGATTGTAAAACCATAAGAACCATTGTGATTGATTAGCCTGATCTTCTGCATTACACAAATAACAGTCCATAGTTCACATTCTTGTCTCCATTTGTTTTTCTGCCGCTCTCTCATAACAAGGCTCTTAGAATAGCCAGCCAATCTAGCTACATTCTTTCTTGATTATATTGCTTGAAGGAGCAGGTGAGGTTTTGAGTTGCTCCTAAGCACAATCCTCATGACATGTTTCTGAACAAATGTTGTACTAGGATTTTAAAATTCTCTACAAATTCCGTAAAATTTCTTTCTTCATATTGTTCACATTGTTTGCAGTTTGCTTTCATTACATGGCTTGCATTCTGAAAAAGAGGAAGCTGTAAAAGTTAGAGTTATTTGGATAAAGAATGACTTGGTATTAATAGTACAGATCTGGTTTTTCTGATTGAGAATCCAATCTTACTCACTTTGCTCTCCTTATTCTCTCTATATAGACCACCCAGGCATCAAAATACTGTACTGTGTAAATGCCCTGTTTTGTAAATGTGGTGAGCACTCAAAGCACCAGGGACTTTAGGGGTAGTTTACGCGTTGAATATTAGGTCACATTTGCTTAGATGTCTAAGTATGGCCCACTTGAGGTACTGAGATTTGAAAATACTCTCCCAAGGGTGCCATTTTACACACATACACGCACACATACACAAAACTCCAGCTAGTTTAGTATTTGTTTTGGTGACAGTCTTCAAAATATTATTTGTAGACAGGCTAAACTGGGGGTGCTCAACCTCTGGCCCATGCACCAGATCTGGCCCATTGCACCATGTCATCTGGCCTGTAGGACTCTCCATGGGTCTAGAAATTTGGTGGCAGGGGAGCAGGGGAGTGGTGGATCTGGTGCTCAATCCCAGCATGCAGGGCCAGGTGGGGGCACTGCCAGCCTTGCAGGGCCCAATCCTGGAGTGGCGACCCAAGAGGGGGCAGTGCTGGGACCCTAGAAGCCAATTATGGTGTGTGGGAAGGAGGAGGAGTATTGCAGGGCCCCTGGGATCAATATAGCCAGCAGACATTCCCTCGTCATTAATCTGGTCCATGGAGCTAAAAGATTGAGCACCAATAAACTAAACAATGTCCTAATAAATATGTGCATGTGTGTCTGAGGCTTCCAGTCTGTTTGTACCATACTGCACTCTGCATGCAAAGGGGGTACCATTTATTCCTGTTATGATAGTAACAGTTTTTGATCATGATTTTTTTTTTTTTTACTGTACTTAACACTTACTTACCTTGTATGGCTTTGCATTGCGCAGCAGAGTATTCACGCTCTCATTGTTTGTACATTGCTTGATTTTACTTTCATGCCTAACCACCTCCATCTCTGAAAAAAAGCAATTCATCACTGATTCTTCACATCCACCCTAAAAATGAAAAAATGTCAATTGTAAAATGACTTTACCTCAAAATATTAAAGAAATAAATGAATAATTTTACCTATAAGTGTCCTGTTTTGATCTATGTGTATCTATATTTTCATTTAAATATTGAGAAGTATTTATACAGATATATTGGTCATAAAATGTAAACATGTATATGCTAAATGACATCTAAAGCTAGGGTAGGATAAAAGGGTCTCGAAGAAGAAGAAGTAATGGAAGAAGTGATGAGGACAGGGATTTAAAATATAACTGAGAGAAAATGGACACTACTATTAGTAGTAGTTCTTAGCCTCTATATCTCAAATCATTAAAAAAAAGAAAAACAGTGGGCATCATCATCCCCATTTTATAGATAGATAGAAAAATATGGATTGATTTTGTCAGCATATTGAGCCTGAGTGTTCAGACTCTTGAAGCCTTGTATTATCCTCTTCTTTCAGAAGTGGATCCAGGATTTTATAAAGGGGGGTGGCAGCAGGGAACAGCGCTGTAGGGGTGGCTGCACTCCCTGCTTCCATCTCCCCTCCCCCACCAAAGTGGGCAGAACATGCTACAGGAGCAACAGCTGAGGACTTTTCTTAAAGCCTTCTCCTCTCCCCTTCCCCCTTCCTCCACCTGCTGCTGCCACTGTGTCCCACTGTCCTGAGGACAAGGGAAGCTCCAGTCCTACCCCAGCTGGGATGTGGAGGGGGGCTCAGCCTGAAACTGTGGCAGCAGGAGCTGTATTAGAGGTAAGACACAGGAGGCAATAATGCCCATCTACTTAACACTAGTTCAGCTTCATCTAGAGTATTGTGCTCTGCATTTTAAATAGGATGTTGTTGAGAAGTTAGAGAAGGTCCAAAGGTGGGCAACAGAAATGATAAAAGGGTTGGAAGACAAGTCATACAAGGAGAAATGGAGAGAATTAAGCATGTTTATTTAGCTTGTAGAAAAGTCGGTTAGGGCAGGGGGACATGATAACAGTTTTCAAATATCTGAAAGGCTGCCATAAAGAGGGTAAACAGCTTTCTCCCTCGTTATACAGGGCAGAATGCATAATAATGGATTTAAACTGCAGCAAAAATGGGGTAAGGTTGGATATCAGGAAAAACTTTTCCTGTTAGAGCAGCGAGGAAAAGGAATAGACTACCTAGGGAAGTTGTGGAAGCTCCTTCACTGGAGGCTTTCAAGAAGAGGTTGGATGAGCGTTGGTCAAGGATGATTTAGGAGTAGCCATGCCTGATGCATGTTGCACAGAGCAACAGTTGGAATGGCAAAGGG
>NW_017729030.1:44450641-44454262 GCF_001723915.1 Gavialis gangeticus | reverse complement strand
CCCCCCCCACCACACACAGACCTCCCAGAGCATTGTTCAAAGACCATGAGACGAGCTCTGCAGCCCAAACCAAGTGAAAAGTAGAGAGGACCAAATTTATGGAAGAATTGTAGACAGTGCTCTAAAAACATCAGTGCAATGTGCAGTGGCAACTAAAAAAAATCCAATAAACTTATGGGCACTGTTAAGAAGAACTGAAAACAAAATGGGGAACATCATCATACCATTATACAGATGCATAGTGTGTAGTTCTAGTTTCCATCTCCAAAAGGATGTAGTAGAATTAGCAAAGGTACAGAGAAAAGCTACCAAAATAACTAGAGGTATGAAGCAGTTGCCATATGAGGAGAGGATAAAAAGGCTGGGACTCTTCATTTTGGAAAGGAGAAGGCTGAGGAGGAATATGACAGAAGTCTACAAAATCATGAAGGGTATGGACAAAGTGAAAAAGAAGCTGTCACTCATCAAGTCCCAAAACACCAGAACTAGGGAAACCTACTGAAAAGAATAGTAGACATGTTAAAACTACCAAGAGAAAGTATTTTTTTATGCAATGCAGTGCATGAGATTTGTTGCCATGGGAGGTGATAGGCACAGATAGCATAGCCAGGTTCAAAGAAGTGCTAAATAAATTCATGGATGATTGATTTATGAATAGCTATTGAACATAAGTGATTTGGATGAGTGATTTGGATGAGGGGGTGCAAAGCACCCTGTTCAAGTTTGCTGATGACACTAAGATGTGGGGGGATGTGGGCACATTAGAGGGGAGCAACAGGCTACAGTTGGACCTAGACAGGTTACAAGGATGGGTAGAGGAGAACAGGATGGGGTTTAACACAGACAAGTGTAAGGTGATGCACCTGGGGAGGAACAATCGGCACCATACATACAGGCTGGGGAACTCCCCTCTTGTCAGCACGGAGGTGGAAAAGGATCTGGGAGTCATTATTGACTCCAAGATGAACATGAGTCGGCAATGTGGGGAGGCGGCTAGGAAGGCCAACTGCACCTTGTCGTGCATCCACAGATGCATCTCAAGCAGGTCCAAGGAGGTGATCCTCCCCCTCTATGCGGCACTGGTCAGGCCGCAGCTGGAGTACTGCGTCCAGTTCTGGGCGCCGCACTTTAAGAGGGATGTGGACAGCATCGAGAGGGTCCAGAGGAGGGCCACTCGTATGATCAAGGGACAGCAGGGTAGGTCCTATGAGGAAAGGTTGCGGGACCTGAACCTGTTCAGCCTTCAAAAGAGAAGGCTGAGGGGGGATCTTGTGGCCTGTTATAAACTGGTTAGGGGGGATCAGCAGGCGCTGGGGGAGTCCCTGTTCCCCCGAGCGCCGCAAGGAGTGACCAGGAACAATGGTCACAAGCTGGCAGAGGGAAGGTTTAAGTTGGACATCAGGAGGCGCTACTTCACGGTGAGGGCGGCTAGGGTCTGGAACCAGCTTCCATGTGAGGTGGTGCAGGCTCCCACCCTGGGGGTTTTTAAGAGGAGGTTGGGTGACCACCTTATTAGGGTCATTTGACCCCAGTGCTCTTCCTGCCATGGGAGGGGGTCAGACTAGATGATCTGCTCAGGTCCCTTCCGACCCTAGAAACTATGAAACTATGAAACTATAACAGTTGAAGCTTCCTCTGGCATCTCTAAACCAGTAATTGTGGATGTCAGGAAGGGTAATGAATAGAGGTGTACCGATACATCAGTCCCATATCAGATTGGTACCATTATAAGGGAAGTTGACTGTGTTGGCAATCGGCTTTTTTGGCTGATGTGGCTGATAATGTGGCTGATAAATGCTGCATGCGTGTGCGCAGCAGCAGTGCAGCACTCAGATATCCAAGAACATAGCCCCGCAGTGTGGAGAGCAGCCGGGTCTGGCTGGTAAGTCTGTCGTGAGGGAAAGGGCATGGGAGGAGGGAAGGGATGTGTGCAGGGGTGACAGAGGCTCTTGCAGTGACGTAGGGAGTGGGGCTGGGGCAGGGGCAGGCATTGTCCAGCTGGGGTGGGGCATGGGACACAGCCACAGCTTGTCCGGGGGGTACGGGAAGAAGGGGGTGGCTCCTGCTGCAGGCATCCCAGGAGGGCATGGGGGGCATGTGAACCCAGATATCTGCTTAGGGCAAGGGTGGGCTGCCACTGCAGGCTGGAGCTGTGCCAGGCTCTTCCCAGTAGGAGGCTGGGCTGGGCTGTGCTTGCAGCAGGTGGCAGTGGCACTGGGAGTGGGGGTTGGGGAGGCTACAGTGAATTTTGGGTTGACTGCAGCCCCCCTGTAGGCCCCTCCCAGTGCCACTGCCGCCCACTCTGAGTGAAGGCCAACCCAGCCCACTGCTGGGAAAAGCTGGGTGCTGCCCCTGGCCCCAGCCTTCAGTGGCAGCCTGTTCTCACCCTGCATGCAGATCCAAGGGAACACCCCTCCATGTCCTCCTGGGATGCATGCAGCAGCAGGAGCTGCCACCCCTTCCTTGCACCACCCAGATGAGCTGCAGCTCTGTCCTGTGCCCTGCCACAGCTGGGCAGCATTTTCCCCTGCCTCAGGCCCAGCCCTACTCCCTCTGTCACTGCAGGGGCCTCAATCTGCCCCCCTACACACCTTTTCCTTCCCCCCACCCCCTCTGCCACAACAGACTTACCAGCCAGTCATCACTCTCCATGCTGTTGTGTTGCATATCAGTGATTGGATCAGTATTGGCCAACATGGCTCATTAAAAATCGGCTATCGGTATTGTCCAAAAAAATCTCTATTGGTGCACCCCTAGTAATGAATAGGAGATAGATCACTCTAGAAATATTGGGCACTTTTACACATACTCTAGGGGTGGGAGGGGGTCCACGCTTTATTTAGGAGGCTCCGAGAGCTGCTCTAATTAAAGCAGTGCCGTGTCTCCTGTATCAGCATCCCCATGCTTTAAAATTGCAGTGGGGGTATTCAATGAGCTTTAGTCCAAGCACCCCTGCCACCATTTTTAAGTGCCGGGAGGCTGATACATGAGATGTAGGAGGCTGCTGGAGCATGGCATGGCAATTGCCACACTCTAGGAAACTTGACCGATCCAATTTCCAATGCTCTGGAATTCCAGTGTGTTGGAGCAGGCTCCACACTTGTGTATAGGTGCCCATTCAGTTCAATGCTCTCCTTCTAAAGCTTCCACCCCTGCCACTGCTGGAGACAGGATACTAGGCTAGATGGACCATTGGTTTTATGAATATTAAAGAATCTGGGATAAGTTATTGAAGGGCTAGGATAATCATGGATGCCAAGATGAACATGGGCCGGCAGTGTGGGGATGCAGTCAGGAAGGCCAACCACACCTTGTCATGCACTGTCAACCGCACCTTGTCATGCCCTCTATGCAGCACTGGTCAGGCTGCAGCTGGAGTACTGCATCCAGTTCTGGGTGCCGCACTTCAAGAGGGATGTGGACAACATGGAGAGGGTCCAGAGGAGGGCCACTCGCATGATCAGGGGGCAGCAGGGCAGACACTACAAAGAGAGGCTACGGGCCCTGAACCTGTTCAGTCTCCACAAGAGAAGGCTGAGGGGGGATCTAGTGGCCATTTACAAACTAGTCAGAGGGGACCAGCAGGCATTGGGGAAGTCCCTGTTCCCCTGTGCACTACCA
>NW_017729030.1:44447069-44450474 GCF_001723915.1 Gavialis gangeticus | reverse complement strand
TGGCAGGGGGTCGGACTCGATGATCTGCTCAGGTCCCTTCCGACCCTAGAAACTATGAAACTACAGAAAAAGGAGTTTTGGTTCTCTAATCAATTTGTGTGATTCATGGAGATGTTTACCAGAGCACCCCTTGGAATAACCAGGAACAACAGCTATAAGCTGATAGAGGGTAGGTTTAGGTTTGACATCAGAAAGAACTTCTTCACAGTTAGGGTTGCCAGAATCTGGAATGAACTTCCAAGGGAGGTGGTGCTCTCCTTTACCTTGGGAGTCTTCAAGAGGAGACTGGACAAGCACCTGGCTGGGGTCACATGACCCCAGCACTTTTTCCTGCCACGGACAGGGGGTTGGACTTGATGATCCATTGAGGTCCCTTCTGACCTTAGCATTTATGAACCTATGTGTTCCTTGCAGTTCCCAGGTTGTAGTACCAATTGGTGTCTAGTTATCTATGCTTCCAGGCTTTTCTCATTGTCACATAGGGCCAGGAAGGCCCCTCCTGTTGCTACTGGTGTTTTGAGGTGGCGAGGGGGTTCACTTTCCTCAGAAGCTTTGGCTGTTGGCCACAGTCAGTGCTAGGGCTTTTGAGTGTATTGTGTTGATAATCTTTTTGGAACTTAGAAAATCCAGAGGCTTCTGGCTAACGGCTCTTTTTTCCTCTGCTCAGGGTCACACTGAGCATGTTTACACATGCAATCAATTTCATGTAGGCTGACTGCACACTAAAAATACTATGCAGTAAGACTACTGGGGTGCACATCTACATGTGCTCCCTCTTGGGAGCAGATTTGCTCCCAATGGGAGTAGCCCAGAGGGCTCCCAGAAGTGGCATTGAGACTCCCCACCCACTGATACCATATTCCACCCACTGGGCCCCAGAGGCCCTGGGGCGAGGGCAACAGGGTGGGGATCCCTGAGCCTGCAGTGGGCAGCCCACATCCACCCTCCACCATGGGCTCCACTCAGGCCATGTCACCTGCAGGGGGGAGGGGACAAGAGCTCTGCACACTGCTCTGGCCACAGCAACTACTTCCTCCCATGGGTGGCATTGGGGTCTTGTGCCCTGGCCCTGTACCCACAGCCCTGGCAGCTGGGGACCCCCTTAGCTGTATAGCATGGCCCACATAACATATTAAGAGTTGTAAGTGTGGCCCACTATGGAAAACAGGTTGAGAACCACTACTCTAGGGATTTTTGTCTTCCCCTGTAGTGCGAGGAGGAGTGGCGAGGGAGGCGAGGAAGAAGAGGGAGGCATAGTATTCTTCCTTGAACCTCTTGAGCACATTTAACAAACTACTTCCTGTCTGTGCAGTGGCAAGACACTGACAGTGCCCTTCTCTCCCTGCTTTACCTGTGACAAGTTAAAAGGTGTTTTTGTCTAGTTGAATTATTCGGAGACAGGACACATAGGACGTTATGCTTGAGAGCTCTGCATGAGGGTTGTACCTATATCTTTAAAGAAGACATTAGACAAGTATTTTTCTAGGATGGTTTAGAGAGGGATGATCCTGCCTTGAGCAGGGGGTTGGACTAGATGACCTCCTGGGGTCCTTTCTAGCCCTACTTTCCTGTGATTCTATAACATCGGCATCTCATACACTATGTACGAGTCTTTCCAGGAAGGTGAAAAAATTGCCTTGAAGAGACTATGGATGTTGTTACAGGTTACCCTTAGTCCGTACTAAAGACACTTAAGGCATAAGTGTCAACACATTAAAAGTGGGAAAACTTACGCTAAGTGCCCTCTGAGTGTCTCAGAAATACTCCCCTTTGGGCAAAGAGTATATCCATCTGGAGTTACACAGCCCTAAGAGGCCAGTCCCACCAATTGGCAGTTCTTCCAATATCTCAGGATGCACCCCTCCCAGCACCCCCACGCCCACATATGCAGAGGGAGAAATGGAGAACTCTCAGGAGAGTCATGGAAGAAGGGGGCAAGGGAGCAGGTGGGGGGTGGGGGAGAGCTGCAGGGGGTAGGAGAAGCAGGAAGTCACAGGAAGGCCACAGGGAGAGCTGCAGTGAATGAGGGTGGTCTGGGCCCAATCCAGGCAGGCAGGTTGGGGGTAGCACCCACCAATCTGGGCAGCTGGAGTGGAGGGGCCTGATCCAGGAGCAGAAGAGCCTATGCTGCCAGAAGAGAGCTAGAGAGCTGGACAGGCACTGAGCTGGTTTGGTAGCTTCTACCCAGAACCCTGCTTCCTGGTCCTCTAGTGGCAGGTCAGAGCTGTGCACATTAGAGAAGGTATTAACCCAGGAGCATGCAGTAATTCGGGCTAGAGGCCCACTTACAGAGTTTTGGTGAGCTGTTGCAGGCCAGGTCAGCACTCCCCATCCCCAGCCACAACAGCTCACCAAAACTCCCTAAGTGGTAAATTACTAGACTGATCCAGAGGTGCCAGATGGAGCAGGTGGGGTTGGGGGGTCTCCATGGAGACAGGCTCAGGACCCTGGTAGGCAAGGCACACTTGGCCAAGAAGATGCAAAGAAGCCATCAGCAGGCAGGTGGGCGGCTTCTAGGAGCAGGATGGGTGGGTGGGGCTAAGGCCGGGGCCAGGATCATGAGGCAGTGACCACACCAAACCAGGGCCTGGGGTACAGTCATGTTCCATTCCCCACATAGGCAAGATTTTGATGCAACTTCTAAAATATGAACTGTATTCCAAACGAATATAATTTATTTTGCAAAGTACTTAGGCCCAAATTCTCCAAGTATCAGGAGTTTAGATGCTTCAAAAGATCTAGGCCTCAGCTTCTACTAGGAGGAAGAATAAAGCTAAGAATATCTGAAGACAGATGTCTCTATAATATACAGTTATTTCAATATGTTGTATAAGAGAGTTCACAATGCTAGAGAATCATATGTGCTCTGGGACACGGTGCCAGGCACTTTAATTAGTGAACTGCCCTCATCCCCACAATGAAAAAATGGTGACAGGGTGTCTTGAGCTAAAGCTCATCAAACATGTTTTATTTCAAAGCAACCTGCCACCATTTTTCATCACAGGGATACTGATACACGTGACATGGAAGGTAGTCCTAGCCCCAACCAACTATCCTGCTCCCGGAAACCGCTCCCTGCCCACCTGCCTGCCAATGGCCTCTTTCTATCCTCTTCACCAAACATGCCTTGTCTACCAGGGTCCTGAGCAGGTACAAACCCGCATCAATTTCCATGCTAAAGCAGGCTCGATTAATTGAGTGTGCTCTGAAATGGTGGATGTCCAGCATGTTGGAGCAGGCTCCCTGTACATCTATAGGAACCCAATGTTTGTAGGTGTTTTCCATTCTTTGAGGATAAAGTGAAGTTCTTTCCTTTGATAAAATAATTTTGGCGTCTCTTGTGAAATTACTAATATCTATAACAAGCAATTCAATAACAATACAATAACAATAATAATCAAATTT
>NW_017729030.1:44427362-44442069 GCF_001723915.1 Gavialis gangeticus | reverse complement strand
GCATCAATTTCCATGCTAAAGCAGGCTCGATTAATTGAGTGTGCTCTGAAATGGTGGATGTCCAGCATGTTGGAGCAGGCTCCCTGTACATCTATAGGAACCCAATGTTTGTAGGTGTTTTCCATTCTTTGAGGATAAAGTGAAGTTCTTTCCTTTGATAAAATAATTTTGGCGTCTCTTGTGAAATTACTAATATCTATAACAAGCAATTCAATAACAATACAATAACAATAATAATCAATACATATAAACACTGGAAACTGTTATTTTTAATGCAAATGATAGTTTCAGGCACTTGGATCAAATTAGACAGTGATTGCCTTACATAGAAGTTACTGTAGAAGTCCTAGCAATGTTAGATTTTAAAGTAGTCAAAGCCAAACTTAGAAAACCTACTTACATATTCACTTGTGCTTGCAGTATATAAACTGGTATCAATGCACTAAAAGAAAACAAAATTAATTATTTAAATGGCATTTCCTGAAGTTAGGGATAATAAAGTTAATGCTATTGTACTGCAACAGGTAGAGTAGCTCTGTGATCAAAGAAACAATCCTGCAAAGTGCTGGAAATCATTGAAAATAATTGAAATTTAGGTTGCTCAGCGCTTTGCAAGATGAACATCCCAGAGAGAACTTCACTAGAGTTGAATTCCAGCATTTGTTTCTCAGCAGAAGCTAACTCCAACATCATATGTTTTTCAGCAAAAGCTTCTTCCTGTTGTATCTGAATAAAAAGGAGTACTGGAAGAATTAAAATAGAACATTAACAGGATTACACTTTGAAAAAGAGAAAACACTTAATTTGAAGATGTGTAATACAGGGTATATTTTTTTTCCATATTCCCTTTACTTGTCTACTCAACACAGTCATTCCCCAATTTAGCACTTTACTAGATGACCCACTACATGCATCTTCCTACCCAAATAAGTCTATGACATTGATATTTTGTGAACTTACATCAAGTCGTTTAATCTCATTTAAATCATCTATAAAATATCTCAGCAGATCTGGAGTAATACTTTGGGCTTCTGTTTTTGGAAGATATGCATTGATGCAGCTGAAATAAAGACAACAATTGGGATATTTTTACATGTGCATTGTGCATGCATTTTCTGTTCAAAATAAGACCACTTACCACTAGAGTATTCACAAATTATATGTGCTACAGAAGGGTCCTTGAAATACATCTGACAGATTGTGAAGTCATGACAATCACATATTATAATACACAGATGATAAACTGTAAAATTGTATGATAAAGAATGAAACTATGAACTGGGCAGGGAATACCATTGGTGTTTAATGGCATAAAGGTTTTAATCAGCAAGAGTTGGGGTAATCCCTTTATTTACAACAGCATGAGTCTGACAAAAATTAATTAATGAAAAATTTCACAAAGTCAAGTCTGGTGGTTAACATTTCATGCCTATAGATGCAAATTCTATTCCACTGGAAATTTCTTCTTCCCAGAAGTACATTTCTAGTTTGATTTGGTTTGGTTTGGGTTTACTTCTAGCTGAAGAGATTTGTTATTGGTGTTTTAAATTGTAAAGTCTCATTAATAAAAAGTTTTCACTGGGTGAGCACTTGAATCTTGCCCATTTTGAGTATAGGAAACAGTTCCTTCTCAATCATAAGGACTTTATAATAGGAATTGTGTTTTTCTTGTATGTGTGTACAGTGCCTAACCCTAAACCTTATCAGAAGGCCTTCAGTTGCTACAGTAATGCAAGTGAGCAAGACAATCTGGGAGATAAGGAAGAAATATTGTTGGCAGGCCTGCTTACAAGAAGTGATAGTTTTAAACTGGTCAGTAGTTTGGAATTTTAGAATAAATCACAGATGAGTTTGAGTAGTGGGCAACTAATTTAGTCATAAGCATTTAATAAGGACCTACATAAATTACTTGTACAGTTAATTACATTCCTGGAAAATTATCATCTGCCTCGCCCACTTATCACATGGTTCCCACTCCTGCCCATGAACATTTTGGTGCTATAGTAGGAAGTAACAGCAGGACAATGTGATATGCTGCTTTATTGTTCAATTCTGATTGCCTTACCTGTATGCCATCAGAACTGAGCTATCATTCTAAATGTTCATTTATTCTCAAATAGCTGTCATAAAAATGGCCATAAAAAGTTTCCCGTGATGGATGAATGCCTTTGAAAATGCCAACAGCTTCAAGGGGAAGATGTTTGTGGAAGGGTGGTTGGGTTACCGTGTCACAGGCACTTCAAGTATCTTAGATTTGAAACTTTGCCCATCTCAAAACACCCAAGACCTGATTTTTAACTGGAGTTGCATGTTCCCATTGTCAAGTTGAACACCCAAAAATTTGTGCATATTTTTTAAAATACAAGCCTCTGTCACAGGCACATTTGCTAAATATCCATAGAGGGAGACATTTTCCTCAAACTCTTAAGCAGAAGGGATCAGAAATGTCTCCAGGCCTGAGGTAGAACAGAGGAGAAGCAAAGGGAGGGGACTTATGCTGATGCTGAACACAGAGACACCGAGTTTATCATTCCCCTCTCATTCTCCTTTGGTATTCCTTTACAGATAGCTAAAGGAAAGGCAGAGGAAGCAACTGATTCAGGCAGCTAGTGGAACCAAAGGAAAAATCCAAATTATTTCTTCTTGCCACCACGCACAAGAAATGGTTCCTTCCCAGACCTGAGACATTTAACAATTATTTCCCAGTGCAAAGGAGCAGATGTTGGGAGGGGGCATGACAGTCCTAAATAGGGATATTTGACTGAAAGGGAATGTAGGACCTAGCAAACAGAGCAAAAAGGAATAGATGACACTAGGGGTGTGCGAAGAGGGTCTTATTCAATTTGGATTTGGATTCGGCCTGTATCAGGGACAGTGATTCGATTCATTGATTCAGATCACTGTCCCTGATTCGATTCGGCTGAATCCAAATCTGAGGATTCGATGCTGATTTGGAGAATCAGTGATTCGGACACAGACACAGCTTTAAAAGTTTTTTCTACATACCTTAAGGTAGCAGGCATGGCTTGTGATCTCTGCGATGTTGGGACACATGGAGCATCTCACAAGAGTGTGGGGGGCCCTCCATGTGCTTGGTGGCGAACCCAGAAGTGGACCAGAAATACTTCCGGTCCACTTCCGGGTCTGCTAGAGAGTGCTCTGTCCACCCCCCACTGCACCTCCCTGGTTCAGCGATTGGCTGCGGGGGACCCTGGGTGCCCCTAACCAGATCCAGGAGGTACCAGTTGCCAAGCTGGGGGGGCAGGGTGCGCCCTGTGTGCTCCCTGGCAGACCGGAAATGCTTCTGGTCCACTTCTGGGTCTGCTGCTGAGCACGCAGGGGATCCCCCCCACTTCTGTGGGACACTCCATCCATGCAGCATCGCAGCATTCACAAGCCCCTGCTACCTAGAGGTATGTAGAAAAAACACTGAAAGCTGTGTCTATGTCCGAATCGCCGAATCTGTTCAGATCTCTCTGCATCGATTTGGAGGGTTCCAATTTGATTTGGAGAGATTAAAGGGTTCTCTGACTCAATTCATATTCAGAGATTCAGCCACCAAATTGGGCCAATTCTCTGCCAGATCAAATCAGGGACCAAAGCTCCTCACATCCCTAGATGACACTGGGCACCCAGTACAGCAGAGATAGTTGGTAATACAGAGCATCTGGTATTACAGAGTATAGACAGGGGAATCCAATTTTATAAAAGGATTTGACACTATTGGGAGGAAGCTGCAACATAAATACACATAATTCTTTAGTTACTAATTTAGTGTTAAATGTATAATTACCAAAGAATGAAGATGATTAGTCCAGTCTTATAATTTAAAAAGCTGAGAAAATCATTGTTCAGGAGGTGCAGCAGGTACTGGAAACAAGTACTTCTCAGAGGTAGTCTCTGAAAGATACATCATCCAGAAAATAACTGTTACTTAAATGGCTCACATAGCAAAATTTGATTTCACCATATTTTATTTTTTAATTTAGTTTTAATTAATCTATTAAGCAAGATAATACAGTCAACATAATTCTCTGTAGTATCATTTCAAAGACCACATCTATTTGTAGCTTTTTAGGAATATGTAGTCATTTTACCATAAAAAGTAGCAGAAAATATTCTAGGGACACTCGACAAAAAATGGATTTAATCAATATCATGGAGTCTCTATTTTTTCACAATATGTATCATATTTTAATCAAATTATTATTTGTACTAGATATATCACAGATAACTTGACCCAGAAGACCATTTCCATCTTCTTCCCTTTTATGTCCCATAATATCTGTCTGATAATTATAGTAACTGCAACAGGTAGACGTAATATTGGGAAAAACAATATTAGAAAAAGTAATGATTAATATCTTTTTCTAAGGTAATTTAACATCCAGAAATAAGGAAGAAGGGCAAGTTTTCCAGAGGCAGTCAACATATATTATGGGGCCCATAAGTTGGGAACCATGTTCTAGATTATGAACTCAAATTCCTTTAATATGAATCGACACAGACCCCACTGTGGAAAAAGCCAATTAATGCCAATTGTGTTTTTGTACCCAATGTTCTATTACTTGTACAACATGCAGCACATATAGTAATAATTGGCTCATACCACTTTTCTTCAGTGGTATTTTATTTAAATACTGTTTTATAAATGATTAATTAGTAAATTTAGTAGAGAATATAACCTAAAGCCAGACAGCATGGCCTGGTGGATTATGTATTAGACTGGGAGTTCAAACTTTACTTCTAGGCTTAGTTTGCCAACTTTCTGAATAGCCCTGGGCAAGTCACTTTCTCTGTATTATGATTTCCCATCTGCAAAGCAAGGAAAACAACAATTGCAGATGTCACCAGAAGGTTGTAAGAATTAATCAAATTTGGAAAATTCTTTGAAAACATAAAAGCAATAATATATGTTGTTTTGAATACCCAAAGGCTTAGTTTAAGTAATGCATCCTTTTATGTTTATTTGCTGGTCATGGGAGACAGTTCCAAGTACCTGTCTCTATTAGAAAAAATTACTGTGTTGTTGTGAATACTTGGAAGTCTGTCATGTAATAATGAACCATAAGTTAGATACTTTGTATTAAATAAGAAGATGACAAAATAAACACTGGTTTCTAAACGAATCAATATAGAGAGTCATTACCAAGTCATATAATATAGGAAAAAATTGCCATGCTGATGTAATATACTAGCCAATTGCCTGTCAAAAATGATGGGGGGGGGGCAGGAGGGAAGGAGGTGGGCTGGGATGGAGTGCTGCCATCTAATGCCCCATGCTGCTGCTGTTCTGCTGCTGTTCTGCCCCCACCCTGTGTCAGGTCCTCAGCGCCACTTGCAAGGAGTGGGATGGGGAAGCTGAGGCCAGTGCTGCTGGCTTTGGCTCCCCCGCCCTCTGTCTGGTCCTTGGCATGGCTTTGGAATCATGGTGGCACTCCCCCACACTTGGACCACTCTGATTGGCTGTTTCCATCAGCCAATCAGAGTGCAAATAAAGTGTTACAGACAGACTGACAGACTTAGGCTTTTATAATATTAGAATTCTCAAACTCAGAAGTCTATAAAAAGAAAAAATACAAGCATGTGTTTTTTTCTTCTGTGGTCTGATCAAGTAATACTTCCAAGTATTACTGAAAGGAAGTGCCTTCTTCAG
This sequence comes from Gavialis gangeticus, assembly GCF_001723915.1. NCBI lineage: Eukaryota > Metazoa > Chordata > Crocodylia > Gavialidae > Gavialis > Gavialis gangeticus. Next base: position 44,436,413 of record NW_017729030.1, on the reverse strand, counting down.
AGCTGAGGTTGCAACCATTCTTCCTGTAACTTTGGCTTGGAAAATTGGTTTGTCATGAAATCTCCCCTTTTGCTCTTAAGGCAAAGAGGTCACTTTCAAACAAATTTGAAGAAAGTCTATCCATTGGTTTTGGTCCTTAAAAAACCCTTCCATTTTGACATTTGATCTTTGCCTAATATTTCTGTTCATCCCTATCTCCAAAATGGCTTCTTGCCTCTTGTTTAAATTATCATTAGGTTAAAACTATATTTAATTTTGCTGGTTGCAAATAGAGAAAATATGCTGCCATTAAGCAATATTATTTACAATTTTCTTTTTGGATATGTTTGGGCCCAATGTTGCTTCCATTGACATTGGTGGGATTATTTTACATTGATATTTACAGGGAGTGGTATCAGGCAGACAGGGGACAACTAAAAGATCTTTCTTAGCCTAGCAAAATTGGCAAATTAATCTCATGATCTCATTGTCATATTTTGATTTCCTTGCAACTTAACAGAAAGAAAAATGGAAAGTTTTTTTTGCAAATGATGTGCAAAGTGTCTTGAAATTGCAAATAGCAGCTCAAAAATGGCAAATACACAGTTGTCCTGCTATGTTCACTAAGACTACTCGTAAGCATAAAGTATAAAAAGTTAAGTACACAGGTAAGTGTTTGGTAAAAATTAGAACTGTGTTTATACTTGTACAACTTGGGTACTGGGGCAACATCCATACTAAAGCAATAATACAAAAGCTTATTCTCAATAATACAAAAGCTTATTCTCACCTGATAAGTATATCCATTGGGAAAATTTCCCATTTAAAAACAGCCTTTCGAACAATATTTTTTAATCCAGAGGCCATAACCTAAAAAGCAGCCACAAGCCCTATCAGTGAGGACACAAACAGTTGCCAATTTGTATTATTTTCAAATACTCATGTGGGGCTGGGATCATGAAGTATTTATTCTTAACCTAAATCATTTGAAGTATTACTGGTCTAGGAGGAAGTATTTAGATTTCAAACTCAAGATAATAATATGTTAAAATACTGAAAAATATATGGAGCAGAACTGAAGTTGGTTTTGTTGTTATTGAATGATGTTGAATGATAATGAAGAAATGTGAATTTCTTTCTATTTTAAAAGAATATCTGCTCATTTCATATCATATTAATTGCATTTTTAGTTACTAATTTTTTTGCTTTCTAGTGCTTTCAAGTGTGATAGATAACTGCATAATTGTGGAAAACTAACAATCTTAAGCTAGGGGTTTTTTTTAAATAAAATGTTTGATTTTGGAATTGAACTTTTAATTTCCTAGAAGATATGGAAAAGTGTAACACACATTCTCTTAAGAGTGTTTTGTGGTCTTCATTAAGTTTTCAGACACTAACACAATACAGGGTTTTAAAAGATATTTTTGGTCATCTAATTCACACCTTTAGACAAATGCAGGATCATTTTCCACTCTAGGTCCTTAAATATTTTATGGTATCTTAAACAACATTAGTAATCGTAGTTCAGGAACAAACTTGGACAAATTATGCCTTTGTCTTGAATTCACTATTGCAATTTAACATTTTTCCTTTATTCATGTCAGGTTTTCATTTCTGTTTCTGCTTAACTATTAGTCAATTCTCTCTTTTGTTCTCTATTGTTACCTCTACAATATTTCTCTTTGTCTTATTTTTAAATGCTATATGTGTCCCTGGATGCCTGCTTAGGATTGAAGCTGATAACTATATTGTATTTATGAGTAACCTATGAGGAAACTCACACATTAAAAAGAAATCAAACATTTTGACAGGACTATAGTGAATATATGTTGATGCTGAAAGATACATTTTTAATTGAGACATAAGGAAAACATTTATTTTAAAATGTTTTAATACATGCCCTTCCAGTCATGAAGTTAAGATGAAACTTGTTTAAAATAATTACTACCACATTGGAATCTACTGTAAAGTAGTTATGTCCCCTCATTGGGGAACTTGTCTCGAGTCAATGGCAAAAATCTTACTAGCATTACTGGTGCTGGATAAACTTTAATTCTAAACTACTACTGGTGCAGGATAAACTTTCATTGGCCTAGAGATTCAACTCAAGTTAAAAGAAGGATTATAGCTAAACATATTATTTTTGTTTTACATGAGGGAAGATAGTAAAATCTAAGCTTACGCATATCAGGTTCTATCAAACCAAAGATTCAGATTGCAAGATTTGCTCATAAATCTTTCTACAGATATCTCAGGTGCAACATGCATAATTGAGAGGTATGTTCCTGTGCAAGTTAACAGCCATTGGTTTCCACCGTTTTCTTAAAATGATTATTCTTAGTTTTTATATCCAATGGGCATTTTTATGGTGGAAAGGTCTGTAAAAAGGAATGGAGCTCTTAAGTTTTTGTATTAAAGTAGCAAGATTTAGATACATCCTTGTCTCCTGTTATGGAGAAATGTCCTCTGCCAATTACATTCTAGGCCCCTGAGTTTCAAATTGGACTCTGTCAAATGAAACATTTCATTTGATTGCAATGTCACGATGGCTTGGCTGACGGAAATGGTGTCTGAGAGAGTAAGGCCCTTGCTTGAGCGGAGATAAAAACTCAGGACCAAATCTCATATTCTTGCCTTTGGTCAAGGCAGCATACCCTTCCATTCTGTTGATCCCCTCTAGTGATAGACCTGTCAATGCTTAATAGGGGGTACATCTACACATGCATAATGTGCAGCAGTAAACACTAGTGCACATTGTGCCAGAGTTTATTGCTAACAAGTGCTGTGTTTACACTTGCTCCAGGGACCACAACAAATTGAGCCACATAGGAGCAGCCCCAGCTAGCAGGGAGGCTGGGGGTTCAGCCAGCCAACCCAGGGCTGCTCTTATTCAGCTCATTGTGCTGCGGGCACTAGGGTGCTCAAGGGTGCTGCAGTGTGGGGCTAGCCACCAGTCAGCCTCTGCACTGAAGCACCCTCGTGCCCCAGCCAACCCTGTCAGCATCTACATGTGCATTGCTGTGCACAAAAAATACTCTGCAGCAGGTTAGTACTTGTGTTTGTACAAGTACTAACCTGCTGCAGAGTTTATTAGTTTCCTGCAGTCTAATAGGGCCACACATGTAGATGCTGAACTGTTTACTCTGGAGCTAATTAGGCAACTCCACAGTAAACATCTTGTGTAGACATACCCAGGGAGTCCCTAAAGCATAGACCTGCCTCTTCCTGCTATTAGTGTGAGTCCCTAGTCCTCTCTCTTTTATTCTGTCTTCTGTCTACAGATTACCTTTCATTCTCTACTTTCTTAGTCTTCTGTATATCATGTTAATTCCTTCTTGGACTCTGATACTTCATTGTTATTTTCATTGTTTCGTTCTTCTTGTTGGGACAAGCTCCTTTTTTAGTCTTCCTTAGACCCTCATCTTTTTGTTTCCTCCCAGTTTTCTAGTGTAGCACATCTACTGCTCAGCTCCATTTCTCTTTTAATAGACGGTCTCTTTCTCTACCCCATTTTCATGGTCACATGCTTCTACAGATCATCCTTCTTCTCCAGAAGTCTGCTGCAAAAATCTTTTTTCAGCTGGCATCTACAAATCTTCAATTGCCTATATCATTTCTTCTCTCCTTTCCCCCTCAGATCCTCCCATGACCTTTCCCTTTATCTCCAGTACAGCTCTAGATCTTGGATCTTCTCCTCCATAAATTCTACCAGTAACACTTCATGTATAATAGCTGCCATTCATTCAAATATAATCTGCATCTCACAGCTTCTGCATCAAGAAACCTTGGTTGTCTGTGCAATTTATCTGTATCCTCTGTTGCTGCCTCAGTCTCCATCATAATCTTCTACTTAACACCACAGTAAATGGGGGGGGGGAACCTCTCCTTATATAGTCTGCTGTTTGCAGCTCTCTTTTTGACTCCACCAACTCTATTGTATTATGACAGTAGTTCTCAACCTCGTTAGACACAAACATCCCTTGCAATAATCAAGACACCCCTTAAAAATGCCAGCTCTTAGCTTTCACTCATTTTTACAACAGAAAAAAAACAATAGAGAATACAAAATAATAGAGAAATCCTTCTTTTGCAAAGAACTCAAATACCACAACAGGTCATACTATTTATGACACAAGTGCTATTTGAAATTTCTGGCTTTATCTTGTGAATCATGTGTAGACATTTATCTACCTAAGGGCACATCTACATATTGTCGTATGGCAATGTTGCTATGGTGCCATACTTTAGTACTTCCTTTTGGGAGAACTAAAGCACAGTGCAGTATGGGTGATTACTGCGCCATGTATGCAGCACACTGTTAGATTTCACCACTATGTTGCTGTAGCAGCCTGCTACACTGAGGGAGCGTGCCACTCAGCCATGTAGCTGGCAAACGTGTAGACACACATGATTGTTACATTGATGTAACGTGCCATACAGTAATGTAGCATGTCGCTATGTTGCTATAGGGCTATGTGAAGACAGTCCCTAAAAGTACTAATATTATGAGACATTTTAAAAAGTGCCTTTTAAAAGATCCTTTTAAAAGGATCTTGTAGCATCCTGAATGAGAATCATTGTATTAGGACAATAACCCAGAAGGGGGCATATTTGAGGTAGTAATGCATTATTGGGTATCTCCAGGTAGGTCTTTGTACTGTGCTTATAACTGTAGTCCTCTACCCTGTCTGTAGGTTGGGAAGCAAATTTAATATCAAAATCTATTCATGATGAGAAATAAATAATCACAGTGTTTTCTCATTGCAACCTTTGTCCCGTAAGAACCTTCTTGTATAGAAAGAGCCATGGTAAAGTAAGGCACTTTATAAACTAATGGAATCATCAGAAAAGAAAAGAAACTCTCAATGCAAGCAATACTTTTCCTGAAGTAGATAGATTCAATTCAGTATTGAACCTTTAAATAATTAATTTTTAAATCAAATTTTCATGGATCATGGGTTAGTATTAAAGGAAAGACATGTACTTAGTCTCTAATATTCCTGACAGGTGGCTGAGAAGCAGAGTACTCCAGATAAGTGAAAGGGACTATGCTAAAGTTGACTTATCCAAGTACCGTCCATCCTTACATTTTCTTATACATCTGTATAATTTAATGAAAAGCAGCCACCAAAAAAACTGATACAGAACAGTGGGGAATAATTCAATATATTAAGGAGCTAGAGTGCTGCTATTATTTGAGGGGGACAGAGGGTTGGTAACAAAACCCAAAAGGAAGGAACAAATGTATTTTTCCATGAGCCTGTTAGCAGAAAACTTTGTAATGAATCTATTTTATGAGCTCCACCCTGCAAAACCATGTGAGAGTTATTTCCCTCATTGACAGTCAATTTTAATAGGGAGAGCAGGATTTTTCTTGTGGTTTAGAATCTTTCCCAATTTTTGCAAGGTTCACTGACAAACAAAATGCTCCTGTGCCGCTGTTAGCTTATAAACAGTGGACCAGTCAATAAAACACAATGGGACTATTCACAAGCTTATAGCCAAATACATACTTAAGTATTTTGCTGCATCAGGGGCAGAACATGGCTGATTATGTTGCATACATAAGCCTTCACTCCAGCAAGCTAAAGTACTTTTAAAAAAATGTGGCCTTCAGGGAATTTTAAAGCCTTTCTATGACGTCAGTTTTAAAGTGGGATACCATTTAAAAACTCTGAATGTTGTGATTCTTTTTGTACCCAAACAAGAAAAGTATTACTTTCCATACTTTTACTGCAGAGCAGCAGGAACTCCCATGGTACATCATAAATCCTATCTAGGTTACTCAGCTTGCTTGTGAGTAATGAGTACAAAGTGACCTTTAGAAGAGAATACCGTATTTACAGTAATCGCCATGGCAAAAAGTCCTTTCAGAATTATAGCCTCGTTAGTCATGCATTTTTGTTTGCTCATTTGCTTGTTTGTTTTGATGTATATATGATTAAACAGGACCTCCTCCCTTTTATTCTCACAGATGGGCATATGTACTTAAAAGTTTGCAGGTGATGTTTTTCAGGCCTGTTTGAAAATGTTGCCTGAACAGACCCTGAAGGTAACTGAATTCCTGCCATTCCACCAAATAACTTAAACCTAAACATTTTCAACGTACGAAGTTCTGAAATTCCTGTGATATTTTACAAAAAAGAGGCCAGTAGTCTGGTGTTTACATAATCACTTGAAAAAGTTTATCTTTGACTCCAGCAGTAGCATAAGAACCTCACAGTAACAAAGGCAGTTGTCAGTATAGGGCCTTGTTACATATTAATTTTAGGTGGCTCCTGGAGCACTTATCCCTGGCTTGTCCATACATTAACACCTGAAACTAATTTTAAGCAAAACTTTAAGTGGCTTAAAGTTATGCCACTCCAGGGGAGGTTTATTTCTGATCCGTGTTACCCAGCTCATGTTCCATTAATATGTGGCCACTCCCCACAGATGAGCCACCCAAATTGCAGTCCTCCAGCATCCAGGGATGCAGTGTCCCCTCCCCAACCCTCCTGTTCTGTGTAGACAAATTTTCCACCCCCCTGAACTCTACTACCCAGGGGGTAGTTCTGGCACCTATTCCCTGGAGCGTGATCTTCCCACCCCCAGGAGTGTAACCCTGTGCAAACAGCCTGCAGAGCACATTTTAGCCAGGTAATAGGGCCAGGAGTAGGGTCTGGTGGGGTGGGGGAGAAACAAGGTAAGGGACTGAATCAGGTCCCCATCAGTGGGAGCTTCCATCCTGGGACAGGGGCAGTAGCTCCCCCAAAAGCACCTACCCTCACTGCTCCCACCCCCCAGCCACCCTGGGAAGCACAACCAGCACCCCCCACACCTCAATCCTACATCCCAATTTATTAAAACACAAGGCCTTCTTGAATTTACTTCCTCTTTATTTATTTTTACATTCTTTTGGGTTTTTTATTTCCTTCTATTTTATCCTGACTTCCTTCACCACCCTTCCCTCACCCCCATTTCTTTTCCACCCCAGATTTCATTACCACCATCCCATTATCTTTCTGCCTCCCAGCCTAACGTTCCTGCCCCCCAACCCATCTTTCACACACGTAGAGCAGGTACAAAAGCCTGTTGCCAGGCTTCTAGTAGCAAATCACAGCTGTGCAAAGTGAGGGAGGGACAGTCAGAAAAGGTTTTTAGCCTTAAGGTATGACTGCTCCAAGCTCAAGGTAGCACTAACTAATCAACATTTGAACATCTCAAAGTGCAATGTGTGTAACAAGGCCCTAATACAGACTTATTGCAGTAGCTAGCAACAAACACATACATTAACAATTTTTCTTCTAGACCAGGGTGGGCAAAATACAGCCCATGGGTTGGATCTGGGATGTACCCTGCCAGTCTGCACACTTTGCACCCCGCCCCCTGTGTAGGAAGACCCTGGCCCTGGCCAACACACACAGCTTCCGGGTCAAGCCGAGCTGCCACTGCTGCAACCACTGGGGGACATTCTCAGCTTCCCCAGTCTCCAGTGGCTCCTCCTGTATTATTGCTGCAGTGCTCACTCTGGCCACCACATAGGGAACCTGCAGCTATACAGAAACATAGAGCATGGGGTTGGTGGAAGCACGGAGCCCAAAGCCCGGGGCCCATGCCCAGGAGGGCAGCGGTAGTGTGAAGCTTGGGTAGGCAGGGTGTGGGTGTCTGGGGTTTGTGAGGTGTGAGGCCATGAGCTTCCCGAGGACCTGCCACCTGCTGCTACCAGCGATGGGGGCTGTGTACCAAATGGGGTGCAGGAGGGTTCCCACACCCCTGCCCTCCCTCACACCCCACAAACCTCACACACCCACACCCTGCCCACACTCTCCACAACCCTCCCACATATACACATGCCATACCCTCAACATACCCCAAACCCCACCACACACAGCCACACCTCCTCACAACCCCCCCACACCCACTCTCACACACATTCTGCCATACACATATCCTCACCCCCCAGCTACATCCCACACATTCCCCCACACACAATATACAAGAATAAGACTATTTTGATCTACTATGCAATTACCTCTATACAGACTATACAAACACACATAAATCAGGACAAAAAATATTTTTGAAATAAAATTAAAACATGTTAGAGTAGAAGTTTGACTTTTATTATATGATTTGTTTTTTTCCAGTTCCAAGATGGCAACCCCATTCCCAAAAGGAGTACTTCCATGGGAAATGGGAGGGACTTCCAGTAGCAAAAGTCAGGGATTGTGGGATCAGGGCATTCATTTCCAAGATAGTGACCAGGGGGTGGAGCACCAGTCAAGGGACAGGGCTACCATTGCAGCCCTTGACCGCTCACCAAAACTCATTAAGCAGCCCTCTAGCTGAAATAATTGCCAACCCCTGTTTTAGACCATCTTCTCCAGAAATTCCTGAAGCTGTGGCACAGGTATTCTGGTGGCAAAGGTCAGGGATTAGGGGTTGGGACTTCCAGTCCCAAGATGGTGATCAGGTGGTGGATCTATAGATATAGATATAATGTTTATTTTATATTACCAGTCTAAGATTAATGTACACACGTCTCAGTGTGGTTCACAGATGACAAACCCAAGTGTACTCACTGAAATGCCTCCACTCTAAATATTGTATGTTCCACTTTGTTTTCATTCTTCATAATTACTGCAGTACAAGTCAGTCAGTTATATGTTGGTCTTTGGTTGTCTCTTCCTTCTATCTTTAACTATGCAACTACTTTTCCTTTTTCCAGAGGTCTAACCAGTTTTCTTGAGGCCTCAATTTCTTCTGGGCAAACCATTTGTTGCAGAAATCTAGAATTAATTTCAATTAAGTCTGCACTGTGCCAATTTTGAGTACTTCTTCTCTAACTATGTAGGTTCATAAGCATGTTTATGTGTCATTTCCTGGGGGGTTTTTACCTTATTTCCAAGAGCCTGGTTACTCATGTCAACTCTTCTACTTCTCAATATGCAATATATAAGTGTGTGTGTGTGTGTGTGTGTGTGTGTGTGTGTGTGTGTGTGTGTACTTCTAGACTTGCTATACACACACATCCATATATAACACCAAGGGAAGATAATGGCCAGGTTATATATATATATATATATATAT
>NW_017729030.1:44421990-44427281 GCF_001723915.1 Gavialis gangeticus | reverse complement strand
TATATATATATATATATATATATCACGTCTAGAAGCAGGAGCACAGCTGTCATGAGTAACTTGGCACATACACACTGGTAGGCCACTACTTTCGTTTGATGTTATTGAAAGTATTGTTGCCTCTAATACTTAGATACCCTAACAACCAAATAGGATTTTCCAAAAGGTAACTAAGATACAGTTAGAGCCTATCAGAAATGAAATGTAAAGCTTCCTGCATCTTTAGACATAAGCTGTCAAAATCCTAGACAGTGATTTGAGCATAGGAAACTTTAAGAATGATTATCTTACTAGTAAAATGTGTCATAGTGACAGCACTGCAGTTATTATCACTGTTCTGTGGATTGATGTTTTTTATTTGTGGCACCAGGCAAAATGCCTCAGCCTTGACCTGAATAGACTACTCCATTCAAAGAATTAGAACAAAGTCACATGTTGATAAGAGGATCTTGATGCTTGGAACAAGAATGAGGGGAGACATGAAGGTTACATTCCTTAGGTTGTGAAGCCATGTAGCCGTTTTTGAACTTTAAAAAGTTTCCATAATCTCTGAACTCAGCCTGTCCTGCAGTGACATGGTCTGACTTAAATATGGCCTGAGGTAGGAGAGCATCACTTAATATTTAACTACCAAAAGGACTTCTCAGATTGGTCTTATGGTCATATTCCAAGTGTTTCTTTGGCTGCTTTGTATTTGTTCTGCTGCCTTCTCTGTGAGATTCAGAGGCGTTTCTGCAAATCCTCTCCCATACACAAATACAGCCCCAAAAATTGATGTGTCATGCTCTACATTTAAATTCAGATGCAGGAAACACCCCTTAGCCAAGATGGTTCAGTCCATATTTCAGCTTGCATATGGCCTATGTTTTGGGCAGGGGCGCTTACTATTGCACCTTTCTATTCTATAAAAGAGTTCAGGTTACCTGTATTTATCATGAAGGCCATTATACCAACTAGCTTCTATGAAGTTTCACATTAACCCTACACATAAGAAAGTATCTAGCAGTCATATGTTTATACATTGTCTCTCCTTGCTTTTAGTAGCAACCTGCTGTTGCTGTCTTTACCCTGGCAAAACAGCTGTCTCTTAAACCTCTCTTGATGGTAGCTTCTGCAGTGTTGATGGATTCTGAGAACTAAGAAAAGCTCAAAGAGCCAGTCCTACCAAAATCAAATACTCACAACATAAGTATATCTAATTTTTAATATTAAATTCAATAACAAAATAAAGAAAAGATATAAATGTCTAAACAGTAAGGGTATGGCATATCAAGCGAATAATTAAAATGTATAAAATGCACATTTATCTAAAGGTATAACAATCTGATCAATATCTGAAAGTGATTTAATCTTAAAATTTAAGTCCTAAAGTCTTAAAAATCTTCTGACAGGTAGCCAGCCCAACAGAGAGAATATTCTTACCTAGTTTTCAAAAAAGAAGTTGCTAGATAGTACTAACAAGATATATTTGCAAGTGGGCAATTCAGAGAGAACCACAGTTCCAGAATAAAGAGCGAAAATCCAAAAGTGGACCCAATTTTTATATCCTATTGTTTGGCTAAAATATTAGAAACCTTACTAAATAAGGTAAATAAATAAATAAATGCAGTCCCAATAGGTGGCACTCTAATTAATATTCATCTACCTAATCTTATTTCCTGTATAAATTGTACCTCAGCTAAAATTAGCTTTGTTTATCATCAGACCACTAAGGATGCATCTACACATTCATTAATGCATTGTAATTATAGCGCATTAAGTTGAGTACCTGTAATCACAAATGCGCTGTAATTGGCACTACTTCGCATTAGCCTTGATGCACACTTCTTAAGGACACTAACGCACAGTAGCTTGCTAATGTGAAGTAGAATTAGTCTACTGTACTTGTCTCATGTAGACATCCTGTAAGTGTAATTAAGGTGATCTTGCAACTTTACTCTAGTTTTCTCAATCTATCTTTCTTAAGTTTTCTAAAATGGCTCCCACCTTGTGACATTCTGTTGCCTGAGCATTTCTTTGCCTGTTTTATTTTAGCCAAAATATAGTTAAGCAAATATAAGCAACTTATACAGCTTAATGCCAACTATAGTCAACAAGAGGCACTCATAGTCCCTATAGAAAATAAGAATGGTTGCTCCTGGGTGCTACATTATATTAGATCCATATTGAACCAAGGCAATGGATTTGTACTAACATGAGTCCTCCTGGGAGAAAAATTTCTTGGGCCTAACTTGGTTGTGCCTCCAGTGCCCAGAGGAGATTGACAAGGTGCCCCATAGGTTACAGACAGAAGTGCAGCTCCCTGCTGTAACTAAAAATGCTTTGCAGGAAGTACCCTGACTTACAATGATCCCCTGGACCAAACAGAAGTTCACTGCTGGTTCCATTGGGAAGGGGAATCTAGCTGCTGGTTCCAAGCCTGAAGCCAGTTTCCCCTAGCAACAGTCCCTCCTCCCTCCCAGCCCGTGCTGTTTTCAGAACAGGAGGGGGTAAGGGAGCAGAAGGAGCTTGTTTTAAGATTCCCCAGCTGGCACTGGAAGGTGGCATGGGTGGACTGGAGCCTCCCTGCTGCCATTTTTCAGCATGGAGACACTGATACAAGTGATGTTCTGGGTGCTTCTAATGGCACAGCTCTCAGAACTGCACTAATTAAAGTGCACCCCCACCTCCTGGAGCACGTCTGTAAACTCCCTTCATGGGTACAAGTTGCTGTTCCTATGCCACCTTATACCCATTAAAAATATGGCTGCTGAAAGAACACCAGGAACAATCCATTGAAGGTACAATTCCAAGAAGTAACTTCTAGGGGTGTCTGTACATGAGCCAGAAGGATAATCCAATGTGCTGTAATAAACAATGCGTCAGAGCAGACTCGATTAATCAAGTCTGCTGGAATGTGGTAATTACCCAAGACACAGAGGCTGGCTGGAGCTCAGTACTAACATTCTTACACTTCAAAGTGGTGGCAAGGGTGCTTTAACTAAAGCTCATTCGATAAGCCTCAGATAAAATGCCCCCACCTCCGTTTTGAAGCGCAGGGATGCTGAGACATGAGATGCTCCAGCCACTTTAATTAAAGCAGCTTCAAGAGTGCCTGCCCTCCCCTCCACACACACACACACACACCCAGAGCACGTGTAAAAATGCCCTCACATTCTAAACCCCTATTTATAAGTAAAATGAACAGGCATATGATAAATTAATCCCAGGGTACAAACATTGGACTGAGTAGCATTGTTTTTCATTTACTTGTTATTCCTACAAAAGAAAGGAAAAGAGATTTGGAAGGAAAGCTTTGCTGGTTTAAATTAGCTCATTATTCACATCTGTCATACAGCTGAGTAATAAGCAGAACAAGCCGTCATTCTCACCTACTCACCCTAGAACAGGGGAGAACAGTTTGTTACAAGGTCTCCAATGGTTGCTACAAAAACTCCAACCCATATGGAGATTTTGCATATTGTAGAATGCAACAGATTCTGAAATATCATTCAGAACCGCTTTTCTCATACACACAGAAAAATAAAATGTGGGAAGCAGCATAGTAATTATTATTATTTGAGGTTTCTTGAATTCTTATGGATGATGCCTATGTTTTATTACTTGGTTGGCAAGTCAACAATACACCCAGCCATAAAACAAACTTTGTGTCTACAAATTAACCAGGACCAAACCAATAATCAGCTAAAGTAAGCTGAATGTCTGCATCACAGCTTTTACAGGAATACGATAGTGTGTATTTCTATGCAGATCATGGCATGATATTCAGAGCTTTAAGCCAGAGCAGGAAAAGACTTCTGTTCAACATTTTTATTCAGACAAATTCATTCAGAAATGATTGAGAAGGAAAGTTCACAAAAGTGGTGAAAGAGGTATAACAAAAAAGACTGATTAATCCTGCAAAACACCAGTAATCCCCTTGAGGCCTTTATGTTACACAGCTAAGAAAAACAATAATTTGATTGAAAATAAAGAAACTCTCTGATAAATTTACTGGCTCGCAATCTTTGCTTACTACTTCCCTGTAATTATTCAACATGCAAAATTGTTTCTGATTCAGAAGCAACATTCCTAGGCTGCCACGGAAAACAACTGGTAGCAAATGTCTTTTTCTGTATTTCACATAGTAGACCTCAGACAAGCTGGTCCCTGAAGAGGAAATAGCCAGTGCAAGTCTGAGATACAGCTATACAGCAGAAGTTCAGTTTCATAGTTTCATAGTTGGTAGGATCAGAAGGGACCTGAGCAGATCATCAAGTCTGATCCCCTGCCATGGCAGGAAAGAGTACTGGGGTCAAACAAACCCAGCAAGGTGATTATCTAGCCTCCTTTTGAAGACCTCCAGGGTAGGAACCAGCACCACTTCCCTTGGAAGTTGGTTCCAGATCCTAGCCACCCTGACTGTGAAGTAGCGCCTCCTGATATCTAGCCTGAATCTACTCTCAGTCAGCTTATGGCCGTTATTCCTTGTTACTCCCGGTAGTGCTTGGGGGAACAGGGACTCTCCCATTGCCTGCTGGTCTCCTTTGGCCAGTTTATAGACAGCCACCAGATCCCCTCTCAGCCTTCTCTTGTGGAGGCTGAACAGGTCAATTATACTGTGCTGATTCTATTTTTTTAAATAATAAGAACCAGAGATCCTGGTTTTCCCTGATAAAAAAAAATCACAAATTCTCTGATAAACCCCCCAAAATCCATTATTAAAATCACTCCCTCCCTCCCTGGCCCTGCTGGTGCCCCTCACTCCCCTCCACCCTAGCCTCCTGGACCTGTTCATGCCTCTAACTCCCCCCAACAGCCCTGCTAGTGCCCATTGGCCCCCACCCACAGCCCCCAGCTGACATAGCTATTGAGCCAGGGACCTGGATCCACAGCCCCCTGTCCCTAGCAGGAGGTGGCAGCTGCTGCAGCAAAGCAGAGCCCAGCTCCCCCTGCTGTCTGCCTGCTGTGGGCTTGGGTGGGGAGAGTTCTTTGCTGCTGCATGCATTCCTGGGGGGCAGGATCTGTGAGCAGGGCAGGGGTGGGTGTCAGCAGCCTGCTGCAGGCCCAGCAGGTGCAACCCAGTGCTGCAGGGCACAGCAGGGCCATGTAGGGGGACGGGGGGATCATTTCTGAATTAGGAGCTCTCAGTGGCAAATATTCGGAGAGCTTCGATGATTTGGCGAGTCCTGACCACTGCAGCAGGGAGCTGGAGCTGGACTTGGAGCTGGTATGTAGGGGGCAGAGGAGGGGAGGCTGAAGGAGGGGGAAGGGGACCATGGGAGAACCCCCTACCTGCTCCCCCAACCCCC
>NW_017729030.1:44419234-44421411 GCF_001723915.1 Gavialis gangeticus | reverse complement strand
CCCCCCCACTGCCCCATACTGCATGGGAGGGGTTTGCCAGGAGCCCATTCCCCCAGCACCCCCCTGGCTGCCCTGCCCACCCCAGCTCTGCCCCTTTAAGAAAAATAAAAACCTCTACTCATGCTGAGCCCCCCACATGGTGTGGGGCAGTGGGGGCCAGCAGGGATCACCCCCCACCAGGCAGGAACCAGTGAGTCTAGGGGGGTTTTTGGGGTTTTTTTCTTTAAAGGCCAGAACTGGGGCAGGCGGGGGCTGGGAGAGCAGGGGAGGTTTGGGGACTTGTGCAGAGCCCCCCACATGGCATGGGGCAGTGGGTGTAGTGGGGATCGCCCCTCCGCCCAGCAGTACCTGGTGAGTCAGGGGGTTTTTTTTTCAAAGTGCCGGGAGCTGGGGCAGGTGGGGCAGCCATTGCTGGGGCTGGAAGGGCAGGTGGAAGATTGGAAGCTCTCTCTTAGTTGCTTGCACACTGTGTTCTTAGCTCTATGAATCTCATATTCTTGGCTGTCTAGTGCCCCAGCTTGGAGGGGTCCTATCCAGATCATGCTAAGACACTGGATTTAAAATGCATATGGCTTATACATTCTTTACACATTGGCCTCAAACCAGTTCTGGCTACTTAAATCTGTGAACCAAATGCTTGGTTGATGTAAGTAAGTGCAGCTACAATGACTGACTTAACTAGACTTGTGCCTACTTACACAAACTTAAAATCATCACTAAATGTTATTTCCTTAAACCATCATGAATCCAAATAAGATGAAAAGAAAATGTTGCAAGATAATCCACTTTACTGGCACATTCATGACTTAACTAAATTTGTTTTGGAAATTCACCAAAATGCAGAATTATGAAGGTCAAGAATTTGATAGACATGATTTAATATAAACTTGCTATGTGTAGATGTTCACAAGTTATAGGGATACATTTTTCTGTTTTTCATGGAGCTTTGGTCATATTCAGCTCAACCACAGCTCAACCACATGCAAATAGGCACCTTCTGGTCTTATACCCAATTTGCTGAAGTGCATATAAGAGTGAAGTTGCATGCTGGACTTAGACCATACTAAATCTATGGAGTGTTAAGCAGTGTTAAAGTTAGACTATGCTGTGAGCTTAATGTAATGTGAATACATTAAGAGTTAATACCATTTCCTGCCTTCATAGCTCTGATTTGCCACAAGAGGCCTGATGAGCAGGGGCATGGCCCAGACATCTAGGTTGCAAATTGCTAATTGTGTATTTGTGCAGCAAAAACTGAAGTTACCCTAACAAGAGCTAGGTAGCACAGCCCAAGGTTAAGCCTCACATGAAGTGGCATAACTTTGAGATGCAGAAGCCACTTAGCATGAGTTAATGGGCTTTAACATGCAGGTGCTCACGTTTTAAGTGCCCTTAGTTTGGTCTAAGTGTACTGGAACTTCATCCTACCCTCAGCTGAATGTCACTTAAATGAAAACTGCAAGAAAAATTCAAAGGAAGAACCAGCATGGGAAGAGAATGCAATCCCGTTCAGGGAAACCATTTTCACCAATAGGACGGACAGTTTCTTTACGTAGAAGTTTGAGGGTTTCAGGGCTTCTTTATGTAATTTTTTGTTGAAGCCTTATCAATCCTGTTTATATTGAAGCCTTATCAATCCTGTTTATATTGTTAATAAATTCCAGTGGAACTCCTGTGGAATACATGTGGGCCAAAGTGGCTTTAAGGCAGAAAGATCCGCAAAGCTGAGCATTCCTCCAGTACACTGAAACTCTTAGATGGTACTGTACTTCCTTTCCCCCATTTGGCTCCAGCAGAAAGGGCAAGTGACAGCTAGGGTTGGCATGTTGGTGTGCTCTACCCATCTCAACCAGTGTGCTGCATGATACTGGATATCCCTTGTACCAACTAAGACATGTTAGAGAACCCCCCCTCCCCAGTCCATACTGCCCTAAGTAGTGCTGGTATCACAGACAGGGGCACAGGTTGTCCTTGAGGATCAAAGATATTTAATATGGACAGCAATAGGCTCGTTGATGCCATACCCCACCCCCTTTAAACACATCCTCTCAAATCTCAGTGAAGCAGAGATTATGAGCCAATATGCACATATGAACAAATTTTACACCTTCCCTTGTGTGCACTCTCTCTCTCCACACACACGTAATCCTCTACATTTTTTTGCTTAACTGAGCTTG
>NW_017729030.1:44410867-44414234 GCF_001723915.1 Gavialis gangeticus | reverse complement strand
GTCCGTGTTAGCTCTCATGCCATACCCCACCCCCTTTAAACACATCCTCTCAAATCTCAGTGAAGCAGAGATTATGAGCCAATATGCACATATGAACAAATTTTACACCTTCCCTTGTGTGCACTCTCTCTCTCCACACACACGTAATCCTCTACATTTTTTTGCTTAACTGAGCTTGATTTCAGCTGAATTTGTCCTTTTTCTCAACTTCTTTCTCTCTGTAAAGTCTGAGTGTAATTTGATGGTCTGCTTTTTAAATGGTTTCTGTTCTGAATGAAATCCATTCCTTCAATCTCATCACATGCATTAAGCCATTAGAACAAAGCAGACTTACTGGCTGAGATTCTGTGCCTTGAACTTTTTTACTACAGTGCTGATACAAAGTGATCCCCCCAAAGCTAGCAGACCCAGCTGTGGCAAAATCCCCCCAACCAAGAGGGTGCAGTGATGGTGTAGAGCCACAAGAGTAGCTTTACCTCCTCCCTGACTTTGTGAACGTGCATAGATGAAGCATCAGGGGCCGGTAAAGTGTTGCCAAATACAATACTGTCTATTGTTTTAAATGTGGAAGACATGCTCTTAAGGAAAGGCTCTATTTCCTTGCATGTCTTTCTGTTATTTTCTGCATTGCAGCTTTAAGCCTTTTTACTGCTTTTCTTGTGGGAGCTGGGTAGGTCACCATAAGCGTCAGTCCCAGATCTGAGCAGTCCGTCAGAAACTTTCTTGTTGACCCTAAGCACATGTACACATGTATTAATGTGCTTTAGTTAATGTGCATTAAATCTAGTACCTCTGGGAACACCTACTTGTGCACTTTAATGTGCGTTAGCCTATATTCATGCACATTAAAGCATCACTAAAAAAGTGCTATTTAATTAATGTGCATTAAAATAGGCTAACGCACATAAAGCATCACTTAAAAAACCATGGGTGCTCATACATGTGCTCTGAGAGTTGGTTTTCTAAACATAAAAATGGAACAGTTAAACACTGGCATAAATGTGTACTGAGTTAAATAATTATTTACATAAATATGAGCAGATTTAGTGTATCAGTCTCATTATATAGAAAAAAAGTAGTGTAAAGTCTAGATTAACTGCAAATCAATTAGTGTTAAGAGTTCTACCATCCAGTAAGAATGTTTCTTTCATAAAAAACTAAAATGTACAAATGCAGAACAACACCACAATCAATTATTTGAATCATTTCGTGTTTTCTAATTTAAATAAATATTCAAATTTGTGATCTAAATTGCTTATAAATCTATCTCTTTCCCTATACAGACACGGATACAGATACAGATAAAGATACAGTACACCTCTTAATCTGATCTTTCCTGGGTCCTAGAGACTACCATGCTATTGATTTGAGTTTAGTAATGGAATTTTAAACCTACTGTGACAGCTGATATTGTGAGAGCAGCAAACAGGGTAGCCATCAACCCTCAACCATCTTGAATCATGTGATCCCATGTAAAGGAAGCTTTTGTGAGTATAAAATAAAGAACACTATAGTGAATATGCATAGTAATTATAGAACAAAGAATGTACACAGTTCTCCATTCTCCACATTTATACACTAGTCTACACTCAACACTAGCACTTAAAATGAAACAACACTCATTTTTCTGAGTGTCATTTTATATTAGTTGCTTTATTAAAAATCATCACATGTACACAACAAATAAATCCATATTATTGACAAGCTACTTTTTTAGTTTGAATTTTAAAATGAATATTTTGCCCTTACTATGACCCATGTGTCTAGAGTTCTCAGACTGTTTAAAATGAGAGTTGCAATATTCATGTGTCACTTAAATTATGCAAAATCATCCACAGGCATCCATAAAATCTCTTGCATCTGAGAATCATTTTCAGTTACATGAAAGTAGGAGATGAGTGGGTTTTATGTCCTTCAAAAGAAAAGGAAAGAGGAACTGCATAAAAAAGTAGAACTGACAGAAATTCCACATAGGTGCTTTAGTAACAAGTACACAGAGTTGAAAAATGAAGGTGAGTATGCTGAGTAAGCTCCAGTTCCCATTGCACAAACTATAAATCTATATTCTATTCAGGTACAATTAAAAGACTCATAAAAGAGTCTAATAAAAGGTCTAATAAAATATATCACATCTACTCAAAGAACCTTGCCTGCCTATGTCCTTAGACCAACCTGGCTACAACCAAAAATCCATCAAGAATGTCTATGCACAGGTTAGTAAAGTAGGTGGAGGTAGAAAGTTAGTGCCACCATCAGCTGTACACATCCACAGGTACCTAACTGCAAAGAACTGTCAGTTTTCCCAAAATCTGCACAAGTGGCTACAGTCCATGTTACAAACAACAATGACACCTAAAAACCAATGCAAATCATAATGGTGGACTTAGAGAACAGAGTTTTAAACTGTTTTTATTTACACAATATATGTAAAGCAGCACATTAAGAGATTTCACAAGTTCTTCTCCCACTGCTGTCTCCGGTCTCTAGGTCCTTATTTCTGAACCTGAATACATGATACATTTATACTAGCATAAGCACCTTTACACTAATGTAAACAAAGTGTAGACAAATAATGTAAACTGGTATATCTTCCTAGAATCCAGTATAGAATTAACCTGGGGGGAAAACAGTGGTAAAGATATGATGGCATATCTTACACACTGGTGTAGTCATCATATGTCCATAGTTACCCTGGTGAAGCCATTTTTGAGTGCACTGTTACATGTTCCCCTGCCACCTACTGGTGAGACACCTACTTCGACAGCCATGGGATGACTGGATGTCTGTCTCCACCAGGTCCTAGTGTAATTTGAAGTGTTGCATCGAGGCTTTTTGACTCCCAAGGAATGAAGAAGAGAGATTAATGCTTATGGGAAAATACCCATGGAATTCTGCTTTTATCATTTCAGGAGACATTTAAGGTACCAACCGATGAATATTAATAAAATCAATGTGGAGATGACCCATATATCTTATTACTAGTGCTATGCGTTTTGTATTAGTTATACTTTACTTCATAGTTTCATAGTTTCTAGGGTCGGAAGGGACCTGAGCAGATCATCTAGTCTGACCCCCTGCCATGGCAGGAAAGAGTACTGGGGTCAAACAACTCCAGCAAGGTGTTCATCTAACCTCCTCTTAAAAACCCCCAGGGTAGGAGCCTGCACCACCTCTCTTGGAAGTTGGTTCCAGACCCTAGCCGCCCTGACCGTGAAATAGTGCCTCCTGATGTCTAACCTAAACCTACCCTCTGCCGGCTTGTGACCGTTATTCCTGGTCACTCCTGGCGGTGCTCAGGGGAACAGTGACTCCCCCAATGCCTGCTGATCCCCCCTGACTAGTTTATAACAGGCCACAAGATCCCCCC
>NW_017729030.1:44397420-44410506 GCF_001723915.1 Gavialis gangeticus | reverse complement strand
AGTGCCTCCCGATATCTAACCTAAACCTACCCTCTGCCAGCTTGTGACCGTTATTCCTGGTCACTCCTGGCGGTGCTCAGGGGAACAGTGACTCCCCCAATGCCTGCTGATCCCCCCTGACTAGTTTATAACAGGCCACAAGATCCCCCCTCAGCCTTCTATTTTGGAGGCCAAGCTGCGGGTGAGCTGCCTTGCCCAACAAGCCACCCCTGCACCAGGCAGTTCATAGCCACCATGATCTCTGTTGCTGCGTGGGACTCATCCATCATCTCAGCTTGAAGGAGAGCCCACCAACAGCCTGACTGATTACACCAGTGCCCAGTGAGGAAGAGGCAGGCATGATCTCTACCCCATCTGCTCCAGATGTCTGAGGTGAAGTGCAAGGCTACCTGCAGCCCTGCCTTGTGCAGCTACTCCCTCAAGTACTCCCTGCGTGCTTCATACTTACTTTGAATAACATAACAGATACTATAAATCATGTACTACACAATCACAGGTCTCAAGGACCAGAAATAGGAGGTGGGGACAGAGAGGAGGAAGAGGGAGAATAAGGATTCAATCAATTTCTAACTCCTTCTGTTCTTCAAAATGACTTCCCAGAACCATTTAAGTCAATGTCCAAACAAAGTCTCTGGAAGGACTGATTCAATCAAACACTATGTATAGTAGATAAGTACTTTATGCTGAATTATATAATTATATCCTGTACACAAGTGACAGAACTTTCAAGTGTCACTTCCTACTGAGTCAAAGTCCAAAAGCTTTCACTGGGTTTTATTGCTACTCCAAGGACTATTTATCTTGCATTGACCAAAATAATTTAAGCTGAAACATACCAGAGCCCAGAAAGTAACTCAAACCACAGTCCAAAACAGAACTAAGGTTTACAGCCCTTCAATTCACTCTTCAGATTTTCTTATAAAACATGCATAAGGCTCTGCTTTTAACATAGCTTTTATGTGGCAGCACATTCCATTCTCTAGAGCAGTGGTCTCCAAACTTTTTTGAACGCGCACCCCTATCAGTAAAAATTTTTTGAGCGCAGACCCCCAATATATATATATTTATATAAATATACATCTAAATAGAAGTTCTAATATTTTCTTCCCGCACCCCCATGGATCATCTTGTGCACCCCCTGGGATGCGTGCACCCCACTTTGGAGACCACGGCTTTAGAGAACAAATTGTGGTTACTTAATTGTGAACAAATTGTGGTTAATTTAGTTGTGAAGCAGAATTTTTTTTAATAATCCATTTTCTTCATATTCTACTTTGTTACTTAGCTATATTTATACACATTACAGTGTCACAAATATATGTGTTTTGTTTTATAAAATAAGCTTAGTACCTCTGTATTCCTAATAATATCAACAGAAATATTCTTAGCTCCTAAAAAAATAAGACAACCTAAACCAAGTTACCCTCACAGCTCATTAGGTATTAAGGAAGCAGAAGCTAAAACATTGACGTAGAACAGTTCAGTGCATCTGTTTAACACAATTTCAATAAAGTTCGACCCTTTAGAATATCTTTGGGAGTTATATAAATAACTCAGAGCAATGGTTTGGGCTGCACACAAGCTTTTTCAAAAAGCATGTCCTAAATTTATAACGCTATACTTCCCACCAAATCCTTAGTGGCACAGTCTGAGATAAATAAATGGATATACAGGCTTAAAAGATAAAACAACCTGACATGCTGCGGCATATTTTTCTAAATCTCTTACCTGCATTTCTGCATCATTTCAGGTAGGAGAACAGCAGATTATCAGGCAGGCTTCTGAATTTTTTCTAAAGCTCTGCTTGTTTCCTTAACTTACTCAAAACTGTTTGCATTACTACAGTTGTAATATTCATTTACTTCTCTTTCTTGAGTTGTAGTTTATTGGGTGGGACAGGGAGGAGTCACTTCTGTATATGGTTACAGTTTCACCAACAAAGTTCCAGAAGCACACTGCCAAGTCAGAAAGACTGATTTTTTTAAGGTGGACTGATTTATGAGAATTTGTTTTAATGCTTTAATCAGCTGGAGTTTCCCTCTGGTTCAGACGTTCCCAAACTTTTTCTTACTGTATACTCTCTTCTGGATTTACCAGCTGCCCACAGGCCCCTACCCTCATATGTTTTATATTTTAACCCTTTAAACGCTAATTATTATTATAATGAAAATTAAATCCGCCAGTATACAATTTCACCTGCATACCCCCAGGGGTATGCGTTAGGGTGTGCAAAGCTTCAGTCATTGATTCAATTCAGAGATTTGGCCCAAGAAAAAAAAGCAACTTCCGAATCGATTTGGAGCCTCTGAATCGATTCAGAAAATGTTCAGAAAATGATTTGGAGATTTGGAAGACAGTCTTTCAGGGGAACAGAAACTGAGAAGAGGGATGGGGAGCAGGGGGGGAAAGACTGACATCTGTAGCTGACCAGTGACTGTGATCTTTTCCTGAGTCCCCTTCCAATCACAGTGCTCTGAGGGAGGAACATAGAAACAGCATATCAGCGGTTTCTGCAGCCTTTCTGTCCCTTTTGTGAGCTGTTTCTGCCTGAGAAACAGCATCTGAAAGCCACTACTGGACTAGCTTTGCTTCCTAGTCAATCTCATGCTAGTTTGTGTTTTTGGAAAGGACTGGATACAGATTACTAATTACCCTTGCCTAGAATCCCTCTACTTATCCCTATACAATTCATTTCTTTCAACTTATTCTTTCCCCAAAAGCCTCTTATTTGTTCTTGCAATTTTTTTACCCCACACTTTAAAAGAAAGATGTGTTTTCCCTGGCAGTGTGATCCATCACTGTGCAGGAAAGTACATACATTACACACACTCACATACATACACAGAGAAACAGAATATAATAATATTAATATTATTAATTACATATAATAATAGTATTAATTACATATAATATAAACATATTAATATACTAATATTAATAGTCTTAATTACACACATACAGTAAACAAAACAAAGAAGTCAGACACAACGATCAGAGAAGAAGAAGAGATATTATTAGTTAGTTACACACAGAGAGGAGAAGAGATATTACAGCTGAACACACACACACACACACACACATTTTCCAGCACAGGAAAGATTAATATAAAGCGTGATGGAAAGGCAGGTGCCAGTTCTTCTGCAAGGGGAGGGAGAGGAGCTAGAGGCAGCAGGGGGACAGCTAGAGCTGCAAGTTTTCTCCCCGCACCCCCTCAAAAATATAGATGCACCCTCATTCCTGGCAGTGATAAGTATTCTGCTACCAGTGGGAGTAAAGAGGTGGGAGCAGTACCTGTCCCTGCACCTGTATCACCTCCCTGAATACCAGAAAGACCCACCAGCAGCAGAATGACAGTCTCTTCCACCCCAATTTCATCTCCCAGCGTGAGCCTCCTAGTGCCAGAGGAGGAGCTTGATGTAGAAGCAGGGGACCTGAGCGCCCTAGCAAAAGAGACTGTGGGGAACAAGGGGGAATTTGAGTTTGTGCTCCACACCCTTCAAAGTTCCCCTAGAGCCAAGTCTCCTTCTCTGGAAAGCACCTCAGAGAAGGTTGAGGCTGTGGAGGCAAGTGGCTCAGCTGAGTGAGCTCCTCCTGTTGTTGTGCCTCAGCTTGCTGAAGAGGAGGATAAGGCAGGACCCCCATCCTCAACCCAGAAGTGGGGGGATAGTGTAGTGTGGGATCATTTTGAGGTGGCAGATGATCCCAGGTTTGCTATCTGCCAGCACTGTTGAAGGCAGATCAGCTGGGGCAAGGACATGAAACACTTCACCACCATGGCAATGCTGCTGCATCTCAAGAGGCAGCACCCCCTTGCCCTTCTTCCTCCTCAGCCTGGCACCAATGGGAGTGTGCCCAAAGGAAAGTCCCCCTCTCACTCCAAAGCCCCCATCCCATGAAGCAGAGGCAGGCCACCCTGGACTGGTGGGGGAAAGCTGCAGACAGAGGGTCACATTGTAAGGGCAAGTGAGGTTACCCAGAGCATTGGGAAGATGCTTGCTCTGAATGGCCAGCACTTCTCCTTAGTTGAGCACCCAGGGTTCAGGCAGCTTATGGTGGTCCCATCATACCAAATGCCGGCATACACCACCTTTAGCAGGACAGTGGTGCCCTCCTTGTATGAAGCATGCAGGGAGTACTTGAGGGAATAGCTGCACAAAGCAGGGCTGCAGGTAGCCTTGCACTTCACCTCAGACATCTGGAGCAGATGGGGTAGAGATCATGCCTGCCTCTTCCTCACTGGGCACTGGTGTAATCAGTCAGGCCGTTGGTGGGCTCTCCTTCAAGCTGAGATGATGGATGAGTCCCACGTGGCAACAGAGATCATGGTGGCTATGAACTGCCTGGTGCAGGGGTGGCTTGTTGGGCAAGGCAGCTCACCCGTGGCTTCATGGTCACTGACAATGGGGCCAATATAGTCAAGGCAGTCCATGATGCCAAATTTGTTGGCATCTGCTGTGTGGCACATAAGCTGCATCTCTTAGTGAGGGATGCCTCAGAGGGGGACAGGGCTGCTGGTGATGGTGCTATCACTGCCATCCAGCTGATTTCAAAATGCAGTAAGGTGGCAGGCTACTTCCACTGCAGCATCAAGGAGGGCAAGATGCTGCAGGAGAAACAGGCGGAGCTGAGCATCCCACAGCACAGAATAATGCAGGATGTGGTGACTCAGTGGAACTTCACATACCTGATGCTGGAAAGGCTGGTGAAGCAACAGAAGGCCATCTATGAGATGGCCTTGCTTGGGGAGATTGGGATCAGCAGCCCCCTTAACAGAGCTGAGTGGGATAGCATCTCCCAGATCTTGGAGGTCCTCAAGCCCTTCGTCAAGGCCACCAAGAGCCTCAGCACTGGCGATGCCCTCCTTAGCCAGGTGATCCCTGTAGCGAGGGAACTTCTGAACCAAATGGAGAAGTTCCAGGAGATCTATGTACCTGGCTGGGGCAAGCCAGTTTCACCAAAAGTGCAGGCACTGGTGAAGCAGCTGAAGGGGGGCATTAAAAAAAATCACTGGATCCATTGTGATCCAATACGTTCCACATGCTGGTGGGCATATATGACCCAAGGGTGAAGGGGAGCATGTTCACTGGCAGGTCCAAAACCCTCAATCACTGGACAGAGGTGCTGGTGAGCAGAGTCATGGAGGCAAAAGGGCAGAAGCAAGGGGATATGGAAGAGGGGGATCCACTTTCCTATGCAGCACTCCCAGCACCAGCACCAGACAGTCTCCTCCATGCCAGCCACTGCCAATGTGGGCCAAAGGCATGGCTTCAATTTTGGGGCCCAGAGGCACCAGACCACAGTCTTGGGCAGGTAACGCCAACGCTTCAGTGTTTTTCTATCTAGCCAAGGATGTGGAGACGCCCCGTGGCTTATTGGGCAACCCGCAGCCAGATGTGGCAGGATCTGGCCACGGTTTCCCGGGAATATCTGTCCTGTCTATCAACCAGTGTTCCAATTGAAGCATTGCTGGGGAATGTTGTGACACCCCACCGCACCTGCTGGTTTGGTGGAGCAGCTGGTGTTTCCAAGGTGAACCTCCCACTGCTTGGGTTTCCTAAGCTCTACCTGCAGATGGAGTGAGTGCCTCATTTCATCTGCACCTATTTCCATTTTTTTTTAACCATTTAATGCCCTGCTCTCTGAGCTGGAGGCAGCACTCACTGTATCACCAGCCAGCAGGGGAAGAACATGTCCCTGCTGAGCTCCCAAGCCAGGATGAACTTGGAGGTATGGTTTGGGGCTATGGGGAAGGAGGATACCCTGTGGGGAAGGCATGACCACTAAAACTGTACCCTGCCAGGTTTGGGAGGCCTGGTGGGACTGCTGGCAGTGTGGCAGCCCCAGGAAATGCCAGGGCTGAGGATCTCCCTGGTGAAAGGTAAGTAGGAGGCACCTTATAAACTCCAGCCACCACACTCATGCACAGTCCTGGCTGGGCAAAGCTCAGACCCCTAAGATCTTTGCAAGGCCTGAGGCTTGCTGGTTGCACTGGAGTGGTGAGGCTCCAGGTGAGCTCAGTTTAGCTGCCTGGGGTGCAATGTGTGAGGCATAGCCTTTCCAGTTTAAAACCCTTCATCATGCTAAGGAAGCATCTAGTTGGTGTGTGTGTGCTCTTCTGGGATGAAAGGAATAGTAAAGAAGCCAGAAGTTGGTAAATCTATAGCTATTTCAGTGATTCCCCATTATAGTCTATGGCCGAATCTCCAAATCAGCGCTGAATCTTACAAAGCCTATTTGGCCGAATCAATTCAGGACAGTGATCCGAATCTCCAAATCAAATCACTGTTCTCTGAATCAGCCAAATCTGAATCAAATACTTCCAAATTTGCACTGGCCTATTATGCGTACCACAGTTTGGGAACCCCTGCTGTGGTTGATTGTACCAAAGTCCACTTAGGCCACTACATAAATAAAGCAAAATGTTTGAGTTCATTGTTTGAAAATTATATTGAAAAGAAAAATATGGAGTATTTTTGCCTGTGTTGAAATATGAATTTTGGATTTCCAGATGAACTGTGCTGGTTTTGGGGCTGCTATTAAATTTATTATTGTATTACGGTAGCTTTTTGGAAGCCCCAGCTTACATCTAGAGCCCAGTATGCTAGGGATTACACTGGTACATAGTAGGTGATTATCTCTGACCAAAGAGATTACAAACCAAATATGCAAGGCAGGCAAAGAAAAAGGGGTAGGAGAAACTAGGTATCATTATCCCATTTGAACAGATGAGAACATATAGCAGAGAGAGATGAAGGTTCACATTGTTCTTGAAGGTGCCTATCCCTTCTTAAGAATCTAGTCCAGGGGTAGGCAAAATAGCAGATTGGGCCAGCAGCTGGACTCCATTTCCCAGCAGCCCTGCCCACGTCACTGCAGCCGGTTTCCATGGAGACCCCAGTGCCATGACAGTGAGGGGCCAAGGTTTCCATGGAGACCAGCCCTGGCAGCGATGGCAGGGTGCTTGGCTGGGCTGGGAGCTACTCCGTGGCTGGAGCTGGAATCTTGTAGTGGTGACAGCATGGTTCAGAGCCAGGGCAGAGCTTCAATCCACCATCTGCATGCCCCTGCCCAAGGCCTGCAGGCAGCAGATCACAGATCTGCCCCAGCTCTGGACCATGCTGTCACTGCCGCAAGATCCCACCTCTGGAACAGCTCCCTGCCCAGCTGCGTCCTCTGCCAGCACAATCCGATCTTCTTCACAAATGCAGGATGCATCCAGAGGCTAATTCACACTATAGCACTCAGTTCAGTATCCCATCTCACTCTTTTACGGTGGGGGGGTAGACTACCTTTTGTAAAACAGGTCAGTACTAGACCAGAAGCAAAAGACTTGAGTTCTACACCTTTCCAAGCCTGAAAGGAGTCAAAACTGTATCCTCCACTTACCAGTGAAATGCTCTAATCACCAAATTACAGAATAGGATAGGTGGGGTCAACTTCCATACCTCTTCTTGAAGCTGAGCTACCAAGCAGCCAAAAATGAAAGATTCATGCTGTCAGAAAGAGAGCAAGTAACAAATCTAACTGTGTAGACCAGTGAGAAGGACACTTCTCTGGGAGAAGGAAATCCTGGGTTCTTGTTCTTGCTGCCCAGGTATTTTTAAGGATAAAGCTTTTGGGAAGAAATCTCTGAGTGTTTAAATTAGACGAGATGATGCTCCACAGCACTGGAACATTAAATTGGTATGTTATACAGTAACACAGTATCATAGAAATGTAGGGCTGAAAGAGACCTCAGGAGGTTATCTAATCAAATACCCGGTACTGATGCAGGATACCTAGAGCAACCCCAATATATATTTGTTTTAACTTGTTCATGGAAACCTTTATAGGATTGTACAGTACCTGCTGGTAGCATGTTTGTGTCAAAATATAATATTGTATAATGACAAAGGAATCTTAAAATATAGTATCACTTGTGATACTATCATTTCTTTATTCAGTTGCAAAAGCATAAGAGAGAAGAGTTAACTTTTAAGGACATCTAATTGTTAACCTGTAGCCTGAGTACTGACACATCCATGACAGGTGAAAAAGCTACCTATCTGTCCCTGAAATGCTGAGTAAAAGCTCTTCCTTTCTTATCACTTCATTACTTAGGGGTGGATTGGAAGCATTTTTTGTTGCAGAAGGGGCAACTTTGTAAGTTATGACAACAATGCTAAACTTGGTAATGGCATGGCTGAACTTGTTATTTCTTATATGAATTGAGAGCCCCCCTGCTATTAACTGACAACCTCTTTCTTTTTCTTTTTTTAATGATGCATGGGGAAAAGTCTTTTCACATATGCTGAGGAAAGGGATTTAATACTGAAATCTCAAGAAAATTACCAGGAGCTATCTAATTCAGCTATAAAGCTGCTTGGATGCTGCTGATCAGATAATAGGAGCAGCCCACCCAAGGTGACTTGGAAGGGGAATGCTGCTTTCAGAAAAGTGATATTTCTTTTGGGTGTTTCCTTGCTGTGTTGTTTTTCTTTGTTTGTTTCCAAAGAATAAAGCCTTTACTTTTCAGTAAATATCCTGCCAGGTCACAAACTTCCAGTTCCTTACTACTGCAGTTGGTTTGAGTCTCTTTAATATCTACTGGGGTAGACATATCAGATACTCAATCGCCTCATTCAAAATGGAACAATCCCAAGAATAATGGGCAGAAGAAGATCCTACTCATGTGTAAACATGAATGGTCTACTTTTCACTTGATTTGAGATACCATCCTAGTTAAACATTTTCATGATGAACTGCTTTATGCATTACAGAGAGAAGTTGGGAGAGATTGGTGTGGCTTTATAGCTAACAGATGCATGTGTACACAGGAGCAGTATCCTCAGTTTGTTGCTTTTTGCTTTACAGTTTTACAGGCTCAGGCTTTACTATTTATGATTATGATTCAAAATATTTAAGATTAGTTTCAGTAAGGTATTCTTGAGCATATGCATAAATTTAAACAGTGCAATTAGACACGTGCTTAAGTGTCTTACTAGCCAGGGCCTTAAGAATGTAACATGAATGTATTTTAGGTTAATGGTGGCAGTCTTTACACCAGAAAATCCCTCTTCCCCAGACAACATTGACTGGATTTATTCAGAGCTAATCTCTTGAGAGAGTAATTTATTCCAGACCCAAAAACCAAAACTTAAAATGAACCCAAAGCCGTATGTTAAAATGGAATTAAGGTTATATGTCCATAATTTAAGGTAAAAAGAATTACAGAGGTATTGTAATTCCCACTAAGTATAGCAAAACTTAACCCTTTTCTATATTAACATCATGAAATAATCATATTGAGGCATTGCAATTTTTGTGGTCCAAGATGAGAATGAACTGATTTTTAAATAAATATTACAGATAGTTGTTTCTTTTTTGTATGCATGGTATTGGTATAGGGCAGAGTTTACATTGTTTGAGTATCTTAACATATTTGGATTCCTTTTCAATGTAACCTTAACTTTGAATTTCCTGCATTCATGACCCTCTGTTTAGGGTTAATTGTAATATGTAATTAGTTTAAACTCTAAGATAGTGATACATGCTTTCAGTCTTTATGTAGATTTTAGTCTGGGGATTTGTTTGTCTTTTTAAAAAACGCCATTATCCAAACTTTAAAAGAAACTAGTAGAGAATGCTTCCATGAACATATCTAAATGTTTTGAAGATATATAGTATCAGTTATAAATGTATTATTTGATATTTCTTTTAAGTCTTAAGGAAAGTCCACCAGTACATCAAAAGACTATAAAACTGTCACCACCAGTATTCCAGCCAGTTAAGTGGGGTATACACCTGAGGCCCCTAACAGATGTTTACATGTATGCAGTTTACATGTATGGCAGGAAGCAAGATTGTGAGATCAAACATCAGATCCCACTGTGCCATATTGCCAGTGCAGAAGGCTCCCCCTGCACCAGCAAGTAACAATCTTGGCTTCCTGTGCTTCCCACAGCTGGGAGCTCAGGGGTTAAATTGTGGTCTCCCAGGCTCCTACCTGGCTGCTGTTCTCCCCATCACCCCCATCACTCCAGCTGCCCTTGGGCTCCCACTTCATTCTCCAGCTGCTGCTGCCAACTTCCACCCCAGAGTTGAGGCACTGTGGCAAGTGGTACAGGGAGCTGAGCATGAGTCTGGGGCTGCATGGGTGGGGGGAATCAGGGCCATTTATGGGGGATTCTGCCCACATAGTGAGATGGTGGGGCAGTGCTCTGTGCTGTGTGTTGGGGGGGAGCGGGTGCCCATAAGGGTGTGCATTGCACCAGAGGAGGAGGGACATCACGCTGGCACTCCCACACATTAAGGGAGGTCAGGAGTGAGTTTGCATGCCAGCATGGTACAGTGGGGAACAGGGGGCCTGGTGTAGCAGTGGAGGGTGAGAGTGCCCACATGGATGCATGGTGTTGCAGGAGGGTAGGGAGGGAATGTTTACATAGCTCAATGGCCTGTGGCTTGATCGGTGTGGCCTCCACTGTGTATGGCCCCCAGGGCATGTAGTCCCCAAGATCTTAGACGTTAGACAGCCCTGCCTTATTGGACAATGAAACTAAGACAGCAGAACTGTGGGGAGTCTTTCTAGCCATTACACTGAAGATAATATGCAGTGATAAAGTGAGTCAGACCTTGTCAGCTACATACAATCTCCCTAATAACTTTAAGTTGTTGGTACCAGTAATAGTTTTACATGCATATTAAGCAGGAGGAGGCTGATTGGTTCAGTTACCTTCAGTGTCATCACAATAGCCTGACTTTGTAGTCTTTATAATCAAAACTAGATACAAAATAATGGAGCTGTCAAACAGTTAAAAAATTTGATCACGATTAGTTATGCAATTAAAAAAATCAGTTACAATTAATTGCAGTTTTAATTGCACAGTTAAAAACTCAAAATTATGCAAAATTATGCAGGTACTTTGCATGGTTGAGGGTTGGGTGTAGAGTGTGGGCATTGGGGGAATTTGTGAAGGTGTGGGGGGGCTGTGGGTGTGTGGGAGGGTTTGGAGCCTGGGCGGGGGGTCCCCATATGCCCTGGTGAAATGCAGAGTGCTGTGGTTCAAGAGTTAGGGGCAGCAGCAGATCTAGGGGGGCTGTGGCTTGGGAGTGAGAGGCAGACACACACATACAGATACAGACACACACAGACACACACACAGCACCCGGCAGGTAAGTCTGTGGAGGGGAAGGGGAGGGGGAAGAGGGAAAGGATGGGTAGGCAGATCAAGGCTCCCAAGGTGAGGGAGGGAGTGGGGCGGGGGCAGGGACAGGGACTGCAGTGAATAGGGACCCAGGGCCGGGGCAGGTCATGGAATGGAGGCACGGGTGGCTCATTCAGGCATGCTGGGGGCGGGGGGTGACTCCCTGCCACTGTGCACAGTGCACACCCCTGGGGGAGGCATGGCAAAAAGATTAATGCAAGAACTGATTAACATGTTACTCGTGCATGTTAACTGCGATTGACAGCCCTAAAAAATAACTAATAATTTAACTTTACGACTACACTGTTTTTTGCAAATATAGCCTATACAAAGATCTCAAATTATTTCACCACAGAAAAGGTTTGAAAAGTTTATTTTATTCCTTTATTTATACATTTAAGAAAAAGCACTGATATATATCCAAAATTTCTGAAATAAAATTAATTAAAAGCTGGGTTATCTCAAAGCCGTTACCAAGTGTTTTTATAAAATCATGACAGTTTGTTCAGTATTCACAGAGAAAGTGCTCTAAGTTGGGGAACATACACATATATAGCAAGTAGAATCCTTAATTTAAGTGCAAAATGGATCTAAATTTTAACTCTGGACATACAATCAGAACCAGAGCCACAATTACTTGGTTGAAACATTTCTAAATATCATTGATGCCATTTATAGATTATGTTAGGAGGGTGGACTGAAAATATGAAACTAATATCTGTGGACAGGGACCATCTTTTGGTAATGTGTTTGCATGTGCCTATCACCACTGAGCTTCATCTTTGACAAAATTACATCCCCTCACAATAATAAGAATAATTTAAAATATATTAGTGCTCTTTCTAGCTTGCTATAGAATGATCTGAGGTGATTTTCAGTGGGACTTGTATTCCTATATCACATAATAGCTTCTGAAAATCTGATCCATCAGCATTGAAGTGACAGTTTATAGTCCAATAACATAGGTTTTTCCTATTTTATTTATACATTTTGAAGAATTAGCTGATTATTGATATTCTAATATAGTAAAAGCCTTAGTCTGTCTGTCTATCCATAATGCTCTGGGCCAACTGCGCATGCACCGCCCACAGTGAGGGCAGTGATTGGCTGGCCCAGACCATTATGGAAAGACAGACAGACAGGAGGAGATGGAGGTGGCAGCAGGCATTCAGGGGTAGGGTGCTCTCTGCCGCAGCACGCTGACTGCTCTGGGGCATGGCTGTGTGGCATGCTGCCTGCCGCAAGGCAATCCCTGCCATGGGTCATGGCTATGTGGTGTGCTGCCGCAGGGCGCAGCACAGCATGCCGTCCCTGCTCCCCTCCCCAACGCCTTCCATTTTCTACTGCCTGTTGTTGGGAGGTGCGGCGGGCCCCCAGACCACAGCTGACAGGGAGTGGGAGGCAGCAGAGACGAGGGGAGTGGCCACACGGTGCAGCGAGGCCTGGTGGCAGCACACCCCACCCCACCCCGCCCCACTGCCACACACCTGCCCACCTGCTCCACTCCTTGGCCCCCAACCACCTCTGCCCTATGATGGGGAGTGGGGTTGGGGGGGGTTGCATGCGGCTGGACACCAAGCAGAGGCAGTGTGGGGTGGCAGCTAGATCCACAACATGCAAGCTTCGCCCCTCCTTCCTGGAAGGCAGCATGAAGTGGAGAGAACCCAAGTGGGGAAGCACGTGCCCCCTTCCCCCAGCTCCTTTTCCATGCACCCCTCCACCTCCTGCCACTCCAATCACTATGAATGGGGCCCCAATAGTGATTGGGGCCCCAGCCAGACCAGGTTGTGGGGCAATCAGAGCCTGGTGCAGCACTGGAGAGCCAAGTGGTGGCCCATGGCCTCCCAGTCTGTGCATGGGGCAAGGGCGGGTTGCAGCTGCGGGCTGCACTCAGACTCTGCTC
>NW_017729030.1:44377767-44392420 GCF_001723915.1 Gavialis gangeticus | reverse complement strand
CCAGCTCCTTTTCCATGCACCCCTCCACCTCCTGCCACTCCAATCACTATGAATGGGGCCCCAATAGTGATTGGGGCCCCAGCCAGACCAGGTTGTGGGGCAATCAGAGCCTGGTGCAGCACTGGAGAGCCAAGTGGTGGCCCATGGCCTCCCAGTCTGTGCATGGGGCAAGGGCGGGTTGCAGCACTCAGCCTCTGCTCTGTGCCTCACTGCTGCTGCTTTGATCGTGGCATAGTGCCATTTGAGCCCCTCCACTGGGTGAGCCAGGCAGAGAGGCACATGGTGCCATGATGCTGTCAATGCAGTGGCAGCAAGGCAGGGAGCAGAGACTGAGCACAGCCCACAGCTTCAGCCTGCCTTTGCCCCATGCAGAGACCAGGGGGACCATGGACCATGCCCCTGGACAAGCCATAGGGCTTTGATTGCCTCATTACCTGGCCTGGCTGGGCCCCATTCACGGTGACTGGGGTCCCAGTCAGATTGGGTTGTGGGATAATGGAAGCCTTCAGAGGCACAGCCCAGTGGGGTGGAGTGGGGAATGGAGCTGAAGCAGGAAGGAGGGGGAGAGGGGAGTGGGCCCAGACCCAAACTGGCAGTGGGGAGGAGGGACCAAATGCACACCTGTGTCCCTGCATGCCCGTCATTCTTGACAGGCAATTTGCTAGTATGGATATATTGGTGGAGAGAAGAAAAAAATATATGCACTGATATGAGAGTTTAATATTTTAAATAAGATCTGTAACTCACAATGATGTTCTCTGCTAAGGCTAAAACAGTGACGTATCTCATTCTGTGTATCTTTATAAGTACTTACATTCCATGTCACCTAGGTAATTTCAAGGATCTGAGCCCCAACCCTTATACGGACAAGCATTTTCTTAGCAATCCAATGGCCCTGCCTATTTAAGGAAACTACATCAAACAAAAGTGAGATTGGTTATAGAGCAGAAATGTTTGCAACATTGTTAAAATATTCCAGAAAAGTTCAAATCTCTAAGGGTAACAAGAAACTATTTAATCTAAACAAACTCCAGCACAGTTTTAGGCTGCAAAAACATCTTGAGCAGAAATTTATGGTAAGAGCTGAATATACTGTATACAAATATTAGAAGGACAATGTATTGGTCAAATCTGAAACAGATCACTGTTAAATAAAGGATTACACTGTCATTACTAGATTTGTGGAAAACTTGTAACAGTGTTACAATTCACATGTTTAATGGGCCCTTTTCAATTAGCCAGTTTTCTTATCATTAATCCTTCCTCCCTTACCTCATCTCAGGTACACACAATGATATATAAAGCCCAAGCCAGACCAGTACTAAGAGTTTACTGGATTAACTTGTCCCATTTAGTTTAAAAATAGGGCATACACCATTATACCACTGGGTCTTGTTATTTAATTTCTAACAGCATGTTTTGGATAGACATACAATAAGTCAGACAAGCACTTAGTGTTCCTCCCACTGACTGTTAGATAAGGCAGCCGACATGGGAAACCCACAAAAACTTAAGAAATCAATTAAAATCACACTTTCCGTACAGGAAGATAGACGCTGTCCAACAGTAACCCTCTATCCAAGGCAACAACAGTTATTTTGCATGGTAAAGAAGACTGATCTATCAGGCCATGGGGCAGATCTAGGATTTTGGAAAGGATGTTAAAGAGAAACTACAAGCCTTACTAATATACTAGGGGCCTGGCACTTTATTATTCATTTTAAGTTCAAAGCAAAACCAAATATATCTTTATTGGAATATGCACTAATTGTTAGATTATGTATTAAGTTTAAAAAATGCAACAAACTAGGCAAAAATAGTCAAAAGACATTATGTTATTTATCCTTTAGACACTATTTAAATGTGAATCTCTTATTCAGATTTGTAAAATAAAATATAGCCTCCTGGAGCATCCTGACAGTGCATCCAATGCACCACTATCATTAATGTGCACATTTGATTTAATGTTCACCTAAGTTAATGTTACCACAACTGAGTTAAGGTTTTTAGCTAGAGATATAACAGTCTGCCAGGCTTTGCAATAGAAGAGAGAGATTACCAGGAATGGTTAACAACTAGCAAAATTGAAGAAGAAAGGATAGCATGATTGGTGGAACATCAAGACCATTGAAAAGGAGAGAGGATCATTATTACCTGTGGAATGATGAGTTCAGAAGGGATCAGGTAGATTATAATGAGCCATGAAGTCAATTGACTCCCTTGCCACTCAGGCAGTTGGGTGGAACAGAAATCAAAAGGGAGTGGCAGGTGCAGTTACAAATTACACATTACACCCTCCCTAGTTCCTCCCCTGTATCAGGCACAAAATCAAACACATTATACTAATATGTCTATCAGGAATCTTCTTCAATCCTTACATTTCAAATAATCAAAATCTTTTTATCACATATGGGACAAAATAGGTTATGAATTGACAAGCTTTTAATGGAAAGGAGAGGGCATGGGTGGCTAAGGAAGGATAGATACCATTGAGTTTTAATGGAGTATATACTATATAAAATATTACCCTTTTTTCTTATATAGGCAATCAAACCTATCAACACATGAGTAAGGAAGACTACAATACATTAGTTGGAAAGTCTAGTTGATAAGTTATAGGATTCAGTTATACTAGTTTCCAGGTTTATTTTAGTCATCTCCCATTGTTTGCATTAATGTTGTGATGCAACTAGGAAGCACAAAATTCATTTCATATAGCCTTAAAATCAAACCTATTCAGGAGACAGTGAGACGCACTTCTTGGAAGGTTGAAAATAATTTTAAAAATACAAAATTCTAGACCCAGCATAATTATAAAACAGTATTAATCTGAGCTGAAGTAAGAGTGGATAACAAAATGGGAAATTATTTTTAACTATGTGAATAAGAGTGATAAGAAAATGTGTGTGTGAGAGAAACAAAATCACTGGTCCTTCCCATTCAAAACAACAGTCTCTAAAGAATATATTATATTGCTTTAGTACTTGTAATAAAAAAAGTTGTGGAAGAATGTTAAAACCATTATTTTAATGCAATCTACTTCAAATATCTTTATGGCAGTAGTTCCCAACATTTTTAGACTTGAAGCACCCCTCAGAAAATGCCAGATCTTAGTTTTTACTTCTGTTTTACTTTAGAAAAATGATAGAGAAATTCTTTTATTGCAAAAAAATCAGAGCAACCACAACAGGTCAGAACATTGTTGACACTGTAGTTTCCTGTCTGAAATCTCAGGGGATCTCTGGTGAATCATGTGGAGATGCTTGCACACTTAGCGATACAATTATTGCATGGCACCCCATGGCACCCTTAAAAGGATCTCATAGCACCCCAGGGCAACACAGTACTCTGGCTGAGAATCATTGTTT
Organism: Gavialis gangeticus; assembly: GCF_001723915.1. Classification (NCBI taxonomy): domain Eukaryota; kingdom Metazoa; phylum Chordata; order Crocodylia; family Gavialidae; genus Gavialis; species Gavialis gangeticus. The sequence goes on along the minus strand of NW_017729030.1, from coordinate 44,389,052 downwards.
TAGAGGGTGATAGGAGATACAGAAATCATCTCAACCACCAAAATGTAGTGATCATTGTGATAGAATATAAATTGTAATATACAGCAGTACTTTGTAGTAATTTAGGATATGAAGTGAAAGAAACTGCCAAACAATTGTTTCTCCAATTTAGCTCCTGAAAACCTGGCTTACCTTTCTTGTGGGGAGCTGTGAAGAAGAAATCCTTATGCCAGATTCGGAGAGACTGAGTTTAATTACCTAGGAAGAAGTTTTGCCAAGACATTGAGATTATCAACTCAACCTTTTCAAAAGGTATCACAAGACTTTTAAAAACCACAAATGGTCTGGTACATTGTTCTATGTTGTATAGCAAAGATTTATGTTCATAGCACTTGGCCCTTTAATAATTTATTTGGTGCTTGAATGACAGCAGAGCTGGAGAGAACATATCAACTCCTGAATCACTGTGGATACCTACAAAGTGTGGAAGGAGGGTGTGTGTGGGGGGGGGTGCTGCGTGTGAATTTTTGCAGAGTAACTCATTTGAAAGAATTGTTTCCACATGGCTAGGTTCAACCTATTTTCCTTTGATTCAAAGGGATTACTACACTTTGAATCACTACATCTATATATCACTAATACTTGTTATGTTGCATTTTCTCTTTCTGTATCTGCCATTTAGATAAACATTACAACATATTTATTTAACCAACATAGTATCATTGTTGAGAGCAGCAGCTGATGGGGGGAATAGAGCTGGGTCTACAATGGGAGTAATATAGTTGGGGATGGTCCTGCTTTGAGCAGGGGTTGGACTAAATGACCTCCTGAGGTCCTGTTCAACCCTAATTTTCCATGATTCTGGGGAGGATGATTCTTTGACCAATGAAGAAATATCTTCCATAGTTCATATTCTATTGGCAAAAATGCCATTTGAATATACAGGCTAAGGTGTAGAGATTAACAGGAGGAAGAAGAAACATTAAGTAAGATGTAAATGAAGAGTAGGAAGTTGCTGGTGTGGCCAGTGACTGTAAGATATGAAAACATTCAAAGAATAATCACTGTAGAGCTTAAACTTGTGACCCTTTTCATAATTTGTTTTGACATATGCTTATGTATATTTTAGCATTTCGCTAGCTGCTGGTAATGCAGGACTGGACAAATATCTTCTTCCCCAGTATCAGTTCCATATGGATACATAAGACATAGCTGCCATAAAGCCAAAAAAAGTATCTGAGAGGTATACCTGTATGCATGCTAGCTTTTAAACATGAAGGTGACATACTGTTATCGTGATTCCAAAACAGTAGAAGGCATGTGTATAGATAGGCTAATACAAATGTGAAGCAATAAAAATATAAAAGAGAAAGTCAGCAACTGATGCAGGCAGAAACATTAATTCAAAATACAGATGAGCCTAGACTGTATTTTCCCCTGGACTAAATAATCCAAATGGAATTTATTTTTAAAACTGGAAGAAGACAATGATGATGTCTTACTAAAAAGACACCCCAGTGGGAGCCACCAGTCCTCCCATACACACAGCCCATCATGCAAGAGGCTGCTAGCATAAAGGCAAGCAGGTAAGATGGCTCCCTGTTGTGCAGCCCCATCTCTTTCCACCAAACAGAAGTGAGGGGTGGGGTTGCATGATGGACAGCTCACTCAATAAATCAGCGAGGAGGGGTGGGGCCATATGATAGACAGCCCTGTCTGCCAATTATCGGTGGGGGCAGGGCTACCAGGAGCCTTAACCAATCAAAGGTGGCGGGCTGGTATGATAAGCCCTCAAAATGGCGGCCTGCCCCACAATCTGCCCATGAAATCGCCTGGCCACTCCTTCAAGTTGGACAGACCCCTATTCATAAGATTTCTTTTGTTCCAATTCTCCAATTTGTCTAAACCTCTCTAAATCCTAGCCCTAACCTTCATCTTATCTACTACTCCCCACAGCTTGGTGTCATCTGCAAACTTACTGTGTACTCCATCCCATCTTCCAGAACATTGATGAAGATATTGAACAAAACCGGACCCAGGACTGACCCATGGGGCACTCCACTTGATACTGGATGTCTGCTGGACACCAAGTTCTTGATGCCCAACAATCCAGCCAATTTTCTATCCACCTTACAGTTGATTCATCCGGCCCATACTTACTTAGCTTGCTTGTGAGAATGTTGTGGAAGACCTTATCAAAAGCCTTGCTAACATCAGGGTATATCACAACCACTGTTCTCCACACATCCATTGAGCTAAAGATCTCATCACAGAATGCAACCAAGTTGGTATCTTTTGACGTATGCCTCAAAATTTGGGGGGGGGGGTTCTTTTCAAAGGACTGTGAGAATATGTCTGAAACTTCTGGGAGGCTACTGATTCCCATGAAGCTTTGTATATTTTGACCACTGAAAGAGAGGAAAATGTATCTTTGGATTGTGACCTTCTAGGTACATTGCAGAAGCTTGGAAGGATATCAAGAAATGTTCTCCACATGAATTTTAAGTATCTGGGGTAAGTATTTTAGTCATGTTCCACTTTGTAATATAAAAGTACTATAGAAGGATATTATTAAAATGGATCATAATATGCTACAAAACAAATGTTTAATGACAGGGGAAACAGGAGAGAATAGTAAACAGTTGAAAAGTCCATTCTTCTTGTTAAAGTGTGATTTTTTCCTTAGAAACTGCATTTTGTATCACAAACAGCTGACCACAAGAAATATGCATAATGCTTGTTTTTTTTTTCTCATCAAGAGAAAAATCCTAGTATTTCCTGAAAACTGACACTAAATTTTACTGACTCATCTTAATATGGAGAACTAAAAAGATACCAGAAACAAGGATTCCACAGATAAGAACAAAGGCCTAATAAACCTGTTCTCTGTTTCCTAGTACTCATAAGTGAATAAATTAATATGTATCATGATATTTGAGTAGGATTTTAAAAGGGAAATTTCAATAGCTCACATAATTCATAATGCAAAGATAAAGTTAATGAAAATAGAATGAATCTACAGATACATTGGCCAGATTTCCTTTAGGCATGTGACTAAACAATTGGCAGTACTTTATAAGGTCCAGGAAATGATAACAACATAGTAAGTCACATTTTCTATGGATCCTCTAATAATATGAACGGAATTACATAATTATGAAATCCCTTTTCAAATTCACTAAGAATACAGCAGAATAGGAATTGGTGATCAGCAACCGAAGAAAATTATTCAAGTAGAATGAAAACAATATTTTCAAAAAACAAATTATTTCCAAAGTTCTTACAAAAAGCAAAACAGTGCTGGAGAATGATGTGTGTTCATTTAAAGTAAAGTTGGTAGATTTAAAAAGATATAGACTGAAATACAAATATAGCATATAAAATATAAATCTAATATTGAAGGGCTCACACAATGTTACAAACATATTTATTCATCTCATACTTGGGTAGAAATACCCCAACGACAAATAGATCCAATTAATAAATTGATTGATACCAAAACGTAAGACACAAACTCATTTTCTGAGGCTATTTACAGCCTTCTGAAGATTCATACATCACACGCTAGTGGTTATAATGGTAAGTGGTCCCTAGATCACATCAATTCCATCTCCCACCTCTTTTTGCATGGTACATGGTGGTCTGCAATAATAGCTGATAGCTGACAGTGATCCATTGGTCTAGGTAATTTGGGAACCACTTAACATGTGCAGACCACTAATAGGAGCAATTAACCCACTGATTCAATTTCTCTCATTAGTAGGTCTCAAAAACAAAACTAGTTAACCCCAAAGTAATTACAAGGGATGAATCCATCATGCTTTTTGTTGCTCCAGAACTTGACCTCATGCTAATCAAACCATCAGTGAACTGCATAGTTGCAGACATAACAAGAAACAGCTGATCAAAGAACAACTTGTTTAGCATTGCAATATGTTGCAAAACATGTGGTAGCATTCCATAGCTGATGAAATCCTAGCCAGTGATCTTTAAGAACTTTCTTACAGTTTATATCCAAAGCTTAAGATCCACTTAGGAATCTTAGGGCCTAAACAATTTTGGGCAGCTTCTGGAGCTCCCAGCACCTGGATTGTCTGCACATTAACACCTTAAAGCACTCATTATACATTCAAAGTTATGCCACTCTCAGCTCCTGTTCCATTAAGATGTGGTCACTCTTCACAGATGTGCATAGGCAGTGGAAGTGGAGGCTAACAGGGCTCAACCCCGCCAAATGCCAAGACAGCCCAGCCGCAGGCTGTTGGAGCAGGGGGGAGGGGCACGCCAGGATCTTAGCTGGTCCAGCATGCTGGTAAGTTTCTTTTGACTGCCTGGGCTTAGAGACAGATCAAAACCCCCACAGTGCAGGAGGGAGCAGAGTAGAAGCAGGGGCAAATCACTCCCCCTGCCCCGCTCCCTGCTGCACTGTGGGGATTGCCCCACAACCTGGCTGGGTTGTGGGGCAATGGGAGCCCAGTGGATTTTCCAGGGGCATGGGCAGGTGGTTCCCACCACTGCACACACTGTGGGGGAACCGGGGAGCGGGGCACACTCCCCTCCCCCTGGCTGCCCTGTACCACACCCCGGACGAGCCACTGCCTGTTCTCCCTGCAGTCCACGCCTCCCTGCAGCCTTTGAAAGTGGTGCCACGTGCCCCGCTGCCCAGCCCTCTCAGCAGTGGGACACACATAGTGCCACGCTGCTTTCAAAGGCTGCAATGAGGGGCGGAGGCAGGGAGCAGGCACAGCTCAACTGTAGCCCACCCTTGCCCCATGCAAAGATCGGCTCCCTGGTGCCGCGCTCTGGAGGACCCACCAGACTCTTCCCAGGGCAGGGTGTGTACGGGTGTCCCAGGGGCTCTATCCCCTTTGGCTTGGCAGCGCAGTCAAGACTGGCCCCGCTCAAAGTCTGGGCCCCCCCCAGGCAGTGTGGGACTGGGGCCAGGCCAGGACCTGTGCCAAAAGGCAGCCAGGAATGGTGCACTGCTTGTGGGTGGTGGACGCCGGCACTGGGCAATGACCCCAGGCGCAGGGGAAGGGGCAGCCACACAGGTACAGCGGACCCTGACCCCAATCCCTGCCTACTCCCAGCCCCAGCCTTGCTCCCTCCCCTCTGCCTCCACCCCTTCCCCTGTGGACTTTGGGGGTGGGGTGCATGCATGCACATGAGTGCTCAGTCCCCCCAAAAAAGTTCTCTCTCTGCCTATGCAGATGCGCCACCTGAGTTGAAGTCCCCCAGTACCCCGGGATCTCTCACATCCCCGCCTGTAGGGATAGAAGCCTGTTCTGGGTCACCAGCCCTCTAGTGGCAACTCACAGCTACAGCTCCTAGTCCTGCCCCTGCTCATCAGGCCTCTGGTGCTCAATATAAAATGGTAACAAAGGACTTGAAATAAAATTAAGAATCTCCAGCATTTTTTATACTTTTGCTATGAATGGGTAATAATGAGTGGAAAAGTGCAAGAGAAAACTATGTGAACATTTTGAATGTGCTGCATTATCTGGTTCCTTTCTTTCCTAAGAGAAAGAAGATATAAAATATATTTCAAGTGTTTTAAACTGCATAATACATTTTTAAATGTTACTTACTTGATTCTCTAGCCTACTTGAGTCTCCAACAAAGTTCCACATGTCAGCTCCAGCATATACTGGCTGAGGCATCGTTCAGCACAAAAGCAACATACTTATATCAGGGGAGTACACTGCAAGACATAGAAGGGGAAAAGTAAAGAATGGAATACAGTTCTGAATGCCTCTTAGTCAACCCATTATGGGCATTCAAAAGTCACTGAAGTTATGCTTTTAACCTCTGCCAGTTACCTTTAAATCTTCCACAGAGAGGAAAAACAAGACAGCTCAGATATTTATTTGCTAGGCATTAGAAACCCATCTTGACACTGTCATCTTTGAATGCTGTAGTGTTTTGTTTGCTTCTAGAAACAGTTGGTTGTGCAAGAGTGATTTTTTGTGACTGGTGATTGGTGATTGGCAAAAGAGCACTATTATGACAAGCACAGCATGGTCCTCTGCTTCATGTAGTATCAAGACTGTTTTCCTAATGATAGTAGACCTTGATTCTTTTTTCTAATGACTATAAGACCATGCCACAGAAAGTTATTTTAATAGTTGCTCCCTACACAGACAGATGTAGGGAAATTCTTATTGTTTTCAGCATTTTATTAAAGGATCTAAGCCAGAATAAGGAGGCATTTTTCATAGTGGCTAGGCCAGTAATCCTTAATTAGCTCTCCAGCACTGTTTCCTCTCCCTTTCCCCAGCTTCATTTAAGCAGTGCTTCTGCAGTAGACTCAGCATAACAGGTTCCCAGCCAGAGTCTGCATTCATCTTGTGATGTCTCTTACCCTCAAGATTTAGTTGGAAGTTAGTCACTTAAGTTAAAAAACAAAAAACCCTGCTCAGCAGCTGTATAACCCTGGAAAACCTCATACACATGAGACATTTCCTTGTTTCACATGAAATTTCCCTACGCATCTGCAGTTCTGCTTTCTGTGTATTCCTAGAACTAATAGTTTTAGCATGAAGTGCCTCCTGCTCCCCAGACCCAATGGGCTCCCGAAACTAGGGGAAGTAAAACCTAAGGCCACTGAGGTCCTCAATAGAGTCAGCATGCTCTGAGCCACAGGCAATGTGTGGTGGGGCCATACAGGGACATGGGCCCCCCCCCGAGATTGGTCCTCGCCAGCACTTCCGGTTTCGCTGGTTGTGCTTCTGGGATTGATGATCAGCTGCTGGGGGACCGCAACCCCAGTCGGCAATTGGCTGCTGGTACCCCCACTGTCTCCCCAAGTCAGGAAGCACCAGTCGCCCATGCTCTGAGCACATGGAATGGAATATATAGCAGCAGATAAGGACAAAACACAACAATTATGGCCAGTCACAATCACTTTTGTTAAATATTGAAGAGGAAGGAAGTGATACTTGTGCTCACCTTTTACACAATGGTTTACTGGCTTGAGTCTAAGTCTAAGTTTCCCTTAGCCCGAGGGTGATGTGAATATATATCACTCTCATGGCAAGTGCCCTAATCATCAGGCTATAGGATAGGTTGTATGGGAACAGTTTTCACTCCTGTTGAAGTTTGATCAGTTGGTAGCCAAGAGTCAAGGGGCCAGAAGGAAGCTAACCAGAAAGCTGCTTGATTGGCTCAGTTTAGAGTGAACTCATCTGGGCTGGTGGGAAGGGAGTATGAGATAGTGGGGAGTGAATTCCTGGGTTCCTCTTTGTGCTTTCAGGATTACTCCTGTGTTTTATCCCATGCCTATTTATCATAAAATGTATGAATAGTTCAGGGAAGCAGGGACCAGAAGCTAGAACTCTCCCTCGCCAACATTGTGCCCTAACCAATAAGCTATAGCATCATGTTTCCTCTTGTTTGCATTCTTTCTGGCTCTATCACTCTCTGCAACCCAGAGAGCCAGCTTCTTTCAACAAAGAGAACAGGTGGTGCCCCTACATAGCCTATTCTGTGGCTCAGTGGTTAGGGCATTCTCCTGTGAGGTGGATAATGTGGATTTATGCTCCTTTAGGCTAAGGAAGACCTAGAACTCAGATCTTGCTTCTAATTCAATGGTGTAACCATTAGGATGTTATATAAAAGCACATAGCAGATCCTCCAGGGGACTGTAGCAGTGGGGCAAAGCCCATTCTCTAGAGCAAGGACTCTGGATCACTGACAGGTGTTCAATTCTTAGGAGAGAGCCCCTCTCAGGGGAGACTGTCTAGGTGTTCAACCTGGAAGATCTTTTTCCCAGAGTGGACATGTTTTCTCTTGGAGAAATTGAATGAATGTTTGTACACACCTACTTTCTATTAGGAGGTTGGTGATTCTCCTGTTAGTAAAGTAGTGTCTGTAAATAGCTTTAACACCTGTGCTTCCTTTGTTGCAGAAGGTAGAAACAGTGCAATGAATGCTGGAGAGAACTGCAGACAAGAAAAATGAGGGTCTCAGGGCTGAAGCAGTGGAATGCTGACCTGTGGAACTAGATTCTACCCTTGCCGCTGCTCAGAGTTTGTATGTGATAATAGTTTAATTATTTAACCCCAAATTGCCACAGGTGGCCACATAATTCGTGTTCTTCATTTTGTGTGTGCCCTAGTTAAGACACCTGGGCCCTGACTTGCAGGAGCGCTAACACTGCCAGCTGCAGTTGGAATTATTCAGAGCTGTATCTGAATATACAAACTGAGCTTTTTCCAATTAAATTTTTTTTGGGGGAAAACCATTAGGAACCACAAATTGGCACCAAAAAATAAAAAAACTCGGTCATTCAGTCAATGGGATGAATGAAGCTAAAATAATACTGAATAGCAGCTTACTGAGTTAGGTTATGTATCCTGTACAATGAATAAAACAAGAAATACATTACATGCAATCATGTCATTAGACACCATATAATAACTCATGCTTTCTAGAATGCTGACTGAAAGTTGCCTATTCTTTCACTTAATATTATTTAAAATGGAATTTATTTAAACAGCATCAAAACAATGTATGTGCTTGATTTTGCCCATATTCTTTCTCCAACATAAATATATCACAAAACCAGAGAGACAACAGGAACCTCTAAGCAGAAAACACAAAAAATATTATTCCATTTCAGCTTTCATAATAAAAGGAGCATTTCTCTCTCTGCCAATGTGAAACAGAGGATGTATCTACACTTCTGACCACAGTCATACCAAAAATAGCCTAGCCTAGAGCTGTTTGGAAGTAATTTATCCTGCTGTTGTTTAAATAGTTTTAATCGATCACTGGTCAGTTAACCAATTAAACCTTATTATAATAAGGTTTCCCTTGGCTAGTTAACTTGAAAATGATGAGGAGGCTGTCCAGAGAATCCAAAATGGACTCAGTAAGTTTAACACTAATAATCTGGCACAAAGATAGGAATAAGTCTAATCAAACTTCCTGTCCATTTTCCTCAGGTCACAGGGCAAAAATGGTGAGTTATTAAAAAAAAAAGCAAGAGTTTGAGGAACAAACTTATACAGCCTAAGCTAAAATGGATAATAGTAGTTTCAAGAAATGTCCTTATCCACTAAACAGGCTAGACCAGTAGTCTCTGGTGCTCCTTGGGAGGTATCAGACAAACACTGTTTATCACTGAACAAGACCTGGTTCTGAAAAGGAAGGGAGTTTTTCTTTCCCTTCTTTCTGGTACCCAAGCACATGGTTAACCAATGCCTGGAGCATCCTATTTTGGCTGGTATACTGGCCCACTCCAGTTAACATATTTCCACAAATCAAGATTTGGGAGTTAACAAGGGCTTTAACTGGGAATTCCAGAATGTCTTAACATGTCTGTTACAATCAAGTAATTTGTAAAGGTGTATAATTCACCAAATCTGAATTCATATACTTACATAGTCATGTACTTGCAACTGTCACAATTGCACGCATTTTATATACAATCTTGTTGGTTTGTAATATATATCAATTCTGATGGTTTGCAAAGTTAAAAAAGGAAAGCTCCAACTACCAACCAAACCAGTAACCAAACTAAACTAGGAGGGAAATAGGCATCCCATCCTAAAGTCTACCACAGTTTACTAGAGATTAGTTCACAAGAGTTTACAGTGATGCCCATATCTGAGAGTCGCATTGAAATGGCTAAATTGTATCAAAATGTAGATATATATTGTTTTAAAACATTAGGTACCTTTATTAGTAACACTTAATGTTACACTTTAAATTAAAGCTGTATTTGAATCATGAGACAGATCATACATATTTCACTGCCTTTTTGGATCAGTCTTCTATTCAAATATTCTTTTCCCTTTGAAACAAGCTGAAAAGTTCAGTATGATACACCCATCAGATTCCCAGCAAACAAGGGTTCACAGCTGTTGCCTCTTTCCTTTTTTAGGATTGGGAGGGGATCACTGGTTTTTATCTCTCCTTACAAGAAGGGGATCAAGATTACTGTAGCTTCTGCTGGGAATAAGTAAGGTTATCATTTGTATATGAGCCAGGACTCTTAGGCAAGCTATGCAGCTTCCAACGTATCAGTCTACTGAGTTCTTGCCTAGTTTCCATTCACAGTAAGCAAAAAATAGACCAATTACATGATATATGCCTCACATTTGAGATATAGGGGACAGGTGACTAACGCATTGGAAGATTAGCATTATTTTCTTACCCAAAACAAATTTCCACTTGTGCTGACTCCATAAGCAGGTGCAAAACTTCCATCAACATTATCATATTTTGTTTTACCAAATGTAGAAGTACTGGCTTTGCAGCACTAGAGACTGAAGTGCTGAATTTCTCCAGCAATTTTCTTCACAATACCCTCACTCACTTAGTGCTGTAAACTTTATCCATAATGAGACTCTGTGGAAGATAACTATCAGGTGTATTCCATTCTCAGGTTTTTGGCTAAGACTGAAGCAACGGGAAAATAGTGACATTTTTGCACAGTTTATTATGTGATCAGAAATAGAAATTACAGCCACATGCTTAACTTCACATATAATTTCTAAAATTGATTCTTATTTTTTGAAGATGTTAAGATTTTAAGATTCCATTTTACATTGAAAATAACAGATACTGTTTATTTAAATTAATAAATTTGATATTGACAAACAAGATCTTTAAATTAATTGATCAGTCAGATATTTCTGCCATTTTATATATTTTTTATATGACAGTCTTTTAAAAATCATTCTCCATGAAAAAAATCAGCCATTCATTCCTAAACAATTTTCCAGTATTGCCATTATACAGAATTGTTAAATTATCAAACTGCGGGTTGTAGTTTATAAGATCAATAATGACAACAGCTTCTAAGCTGAAGATCACCCTATTCTGCTTTTGTATACCTCTCTCATCCGTGGTATCATGAAATTGTGTAAAATGCTTTATAATGGCACCTGAATCTTATTACCTGGTGATAATAACATATTTTAAGGATGACAGTTTAAATTATATACTGTGCTAGCAGACTACAACATCTCAATATTTTTGCTACTCTTCACTAATTTCTTAGTAAAAAAAATAGGCTTCATCCTCTCCACCTCCTGATTTCACATTGGTACTTTCTTTAGCGAACAAAAAACTGAAATGTCAGCAGAAGGGTTATTTTCCAAAGGCAGAATCACTTCAGAAGCTACATGACCACAAAAGACTATCCCTAATTCTGATTCTTCAGGGGATGGGCAGGGAGGCAGGAATGACTCCAGGGCCTTGGATCACTGAGGGCATTTATACACATGCTCTGGGAGTGGAGGGAGGGCACTTTAATTAGAGTGGCTCTCTGAGAGCTGCTCTAATTAAAGTGCCTGGAG
>NW_017729030.1:44372813-44377641 GCF_001723915.1 Gavialis gangeticus | reverse complement strand
GCTGGAGTCTGCTGGAGCATGGTAATTACCATGCTCCAGGAGACTTGATTAATCAAGTTAGCTCTGACACACAGTAATTACATGAAACATTAATGTAATTACATGAAATATATCTTTAATTTAAAGTGTAGCATTAGGTTTTATTAGTAAAGGTACCTAATGTTTTAAAACAATATGTATCTACACACTTGTTACAATGTAGCCATTTCTTGTAATTTAGCCATTTCTTATCATTACAGTGCATGAAAGCAGCCTCACTGCATGTGTATAGGTGCCCTGAAAGACTGAAAGGATAAAGCCCACCCCAGACTTCCTACTGCCTGTAGTTAATTGGGGAGAAATGAAATGCCACCCTAATACAGGATCTCTGCCTTGCCCAGTTTGGACCAGTCATAGGCCACATGGTTGTCTCTTGGCCAAATGGCTTACACAGGGTACCACTGAAGAGAGTTTAGGCAGAAACACAGCTTGCTGCTCCTATGTTCTCCTCTACCTAAAATTTAAGAACCTGGGTTTTGGGACTTGACTAACAGAATGGTTCTGAGCACTGTGATCTCTGGAAATGGACCCTAAATGTGCAGTAGAGATGGAGATATATCTCACTGATGTCAGCTCATTGATCTCTGACCCCATTCTGCAAGGGATGGAAGGTATTTGTTGTGGCACTGACGGGGACCTGTTTAGATTCAGACTTTGGTTAGAGATCATTAGTCGGCCTAGGGACAGTACATTGTACTATTCCTCTGAGCGGGCATGTGTGACTCCCATATAGACCCTTGAATAATTTCTTTTGTACAGTTTTTGTCTCTGCTCAGGCAAATGTGTTGGTTTATATCTGAGTGCAGATTAATTACTGCTGCTTCAAGGTATGAGGAATACAACCAAGGAATCTGTATCTTGTTGGAGGAAAAATGGTCCTTTCAGGTATTGAGGGGCTTTCTCTTATTTCCCTGTTATGGTTCTTTCCAATTTAATGCTGTTTTTATTGGAGGGAGGGAGACGAATTATTTGTTTTGGGGATGATTGGAGAGGCATGTGCACTTGGAAGGGACACTGGGTAGAGGAGGTATCTCCCCTAGGTATGGGGAAGTAGGAGTGGGTGGGCATGGATGAGGTTTCTTATACCTTGAGGTAAATAGGGGTTGGAAAACACATTTGGAATTGGCTGGAGGCCTTGCTCTTATGGGTGACACGCAAGCAAGAGTAGTGAGGACAGGTGCAGTTTTCATGTTTTGGAGTGTTGTTTCCAATCTGGGGGTTGTTTGTCATGTATTTCAAGGCACTCTGAGCCTTTCTGGATAGGGCAGGATATAAATTTAACTAACGTTAATAACTGTTTTGAATTGGGGATCTATTTAGGGAGCTCAGAGTATCCCCAGTACTTAAGTCTTCACGAGCCCCCTGTACCCCTTCCCCAAATTATTTTCTAGTCAGAGTTGATGCACATGTGCATAATCATAATACTGCCCTATCTTTCTGTTCTGCCACCTAATATTTCTCACCACTGACAACTCATTGTTTCACTCTCATCACTAACTGTGATAGGCAGCCCTGGTGGCATGGCTTTAGCCATTGTCAGTCACCATAGAAATCCAAATGTTTCTGTTAACAAAGCCTAGCAACATCTATGCTAGCAGAATGGCTACATTTTCTGTATTAAGGTTAATTGACCAAAAAGGTGATGGGCCTTAATTATGACACTAGACTTCTCCACAAAGACCTGACCTACTAAAAAAGAGGCTGCTAAGTTTTAGATCATACATAAATTAGGCTCTGTAGTCTCTGGAACAATAAGCTGACACGCAAGTGTGACTTTTCCTCATACTTTTCCTCTGTTTAATTCTTATGAAGAGCTAGTACAGGGTGGGGCAAAAGTATATATTGAAATGTATAAATATTCAGTTCTAAACATTCCCAGACTTTTTAACTCTTTGGTGCTCAGTTCTTTAAAGCCTCTGTCAGTCAAGCAGGTATTATTTTCCACAAATATGAGCCTATGCTTGAAGCCAATGAGTGGCTTAGCCGTTATTCACAATACGAGTAAAGTTACACACATGTTTTAGAACCTGCAAAGTCAGGGCCCTATCCCCAGAAAGTTCCCATAAGGATTTAGGTTTTTTACTATTATGTCTGTGTTTACATGGCATTTTCATCTTGCACCGTCATATCTAAAAGTAAAGATTGTAAGGCACTCTATTATTTCCAAATGGTGCTTTTCTAGATGATGCTCTGTATTTTGTATATTTTCTTTTCTTGCATGTCATTTGTACTTGGAGGACTTTGTCTGCTTCTTTAATCTGTTTATGGATAACAAAAGTATTATTCAGTTACTTAAAAAAAAGGATTCCTAACTTTTAATTTCAGCATACTCCCTGCTCACAAGAACAGATAAGACAGACAGCAACTCAGGGTAAAAAAAAAAAAAAGTAGAACAACTTAAATTAAGAACAATAAAATTGAGGCACAGTGTCTACTGAGATCAATAAAATGTCATTTCAAAATACAGAGCTATGAAAATATTTAAATATATATCTATATCTTTTCTTGAAGGAAAATAGTGCTATACTGATTCAATACACAAATATATTTTATAGTGCATGAGCTATTATAAAAATAGATGAGTCTGGACTGCTCTGGTTCATATTTTTTCTTGTGTCTGATATGTTTTATTACTCTTTGTTAAGTAAGACATAATTTATATAAACTGACATTTGGTATGGTGATTCTGTCAATAAACCTGGAAGGAAAAGTGGTAACTCTAAAGATTCCTTATTTAAAACTCATCAAAGTTGGACCCCAGCCCAAGCCGTATGGCTTACTTCCTAATTTCTCCAAATAGCAAAATGAGTTTAAGAGATTTTAGAGAACTGAAGCATATGCTCAACAATAGCAAATGAAACCATTCACAGATGTCATAACCTGATACAGAAAGTGTTAACTGGAACTAAGAAGCTACTAAAATGATGGTCTCAAACTTTAGCATGAGCAATACGAATTCCTGAGTTGAAAAGTCCATTTCCTCAGCATCATTTCAGACCATGCTGGACAAAGGTCTGGCAGCACAGATGTAGAAGCAAAGGATGCCATTAATAGTCATATAATTACACCAATTATATTAAGATATAGCCACAGCTTTTATTTCAGTAAGCTCCTAAGGGACTGAATTCCATTAGTGAGCTGTCTTGGGAAATATAAATAATAGTCAAAGGGGAGTTACTGAACATTTGATAGGAAGGTAAATAACACAAGTTGATTGTTATAACAAGGAACAACCATGTGTTTCACCACATTTTACACCTGTATTATAATATTAAAAGAGCTTTAAAGAACCAAGCACATGCATGCTCAAAAGAGCAGAGGACACTACCTTGGCACAGTTTGCCTGGGTGAATTTCTGGATTTTATTCAGATAAATTTGAAAGTCTAAAACAAGGTGACTTCTACCCTATAGCTTTTTTAAGATGGAAAGTAAAGTTATATTTTTTTTAAAGAATGGACTATTAATATAATGCTGTATCTGGCCTCTTGTATCCTATAAGACACCAGTTCTACTTTGGGATTTGTTTGCATATCTCTTCATCACTTTCTTTAGTGGGACTTCACTTGAATGCAAATATTAATTCAGCCTGCATAAAAGAAAGGGCACTGTTTACCATTGTTTACTTCTGTTTCTACTGACCTATTGTTAAAATAAGTTCCTAAGAATTTTAAAACTGAAAGAAAAAATAGATTTATTCCTCCTCCCCCATATATTTCTGTTTTGCATTTGGCACTAGTTTTGGCTTCACTACTTTTACTACCTGACTACAGTTGATCTCCCCTGTTTATGTAGGTCTTTTGCTCAACAGCAAGAGAGAGAAAAGATTTAAAAAATAGAAAAAATGTGGCTTAGAATCAAATATTGGTCAAGATATTCAGAGATAGGTGTTGTATTTGAAAATACTATTACCTGTTTTTACAAGAAAATTTCCTGTATTATAATATTACTAATTAAAACAAAAGGTAAGCAGACCACATTCCTTTATCCTTTCAGAAAAATAAGTAATAAATTAAGAAGTACAAGGCCAATGAAAAACAATGTTGATCTTACTATAACACATTTGCAATACTTGGAAAAGTTTAAGCATACAATTAGACCAAAAGCATTAGTAAAGAGCTTACACAAGTCACAGCCACTAATATCTCCTTTCCCCACCAGCCTGTTTTACTTTCATTTATTGCAAAATAAATTACTTATTTCTGCCTAAGGACTTTTTCTGAGAATTAGTCCTAGCTTGAGCAACAGGCTGATGCCGTCTGTTTTAGAGGGAATTCTTGTTAATTGTATGCAACTTACAAACTGTAAAATTTACAAAGAAAAGTAGGAGAGAAGAAAAAGACTGGTACCTTACAAATAGAAAGAAGCCAGGGAGGTTGACAAGCCAAAACATCAGTCCCTTGGAGTTCTGAACCAACAGTGTTAAATTATCAGATGTTTATCAGTTCTCAAAGGGGAAGGAAAGGCTGCAGCTCTTCTCTTGCCTAAACAGAGCCCTCCCACTGCCTGGCGTAAATGTTTGTTTCTCCAAGCCAGAGCTGTTGGAAGTTACTGAAAATGATATGTGGCATGATGCTGCCTTTGGTTAAGTACAGACAGTCAAAAAGCCAGAGGCAAAGTCGACTCAATCTTTGCAGGTTTGTCTCAGCTGAGTAGATTGAATCAATAAAGAACAGAACAAACATTTACTTTTGAGTTGGGAAAGGCAAACAGAGGCCTGCATTGGCCCAGGCCAAAAAAAAGGGAGGAACTCAGGGTTCAAATTATGGGGGAGCTTGGGGGGGGGGGGGG
>NW_017729030.1:44365318-44367813 GCF_001723915.1 Gavialis gangeticus | reverse complement strand
CTCAGGGTTCAAATTATGGGGGAGCTTGGGGGGGGGGGGCTGAGCCCTCCCCCCCCATAAGAGATAAGAGCGCCATGTAAGATTTGAAAATCATAACCTGGGAGGGGCGGGGGGGAGGTTCTGATCAAATTGCTCCTTCACTTAGGTGGACTTGTTAATCAATGAAATCAAAGATTGGGATCATCTTGACCCCCCCTCCCCCTCATCAACATGTAATTTGAATCCTGGAGGCACTAGAGCACACCTTCCAGCCTGCCAGCTATTGTCAGGTCCTCCCTGATTGGCTGACTGGCATATGCCCCCAACTCCCTACTTTTCCCCCCACAGGCAGAGAACAGTCCCCATTCCAGCTGACCCTGAGACGGGCATCTGCCCATGTCAGGGGGGAGCCACCAGCCTCTGGGGGGTTTCCCAAAGCCAGCTTGAGATCCCCCTGGGCCCTGATCTAGCCAGCTGCAGCAGAAGGAGGGAAGGGGGGGTAATTCTTGCCTCTCCCCACAGCTGGGACTGACTGGCATAAATCATTGATGTACAGGAGGGAGGGGGAAAGGAATCCCTCCCCCAGGGCTGGCCCCCAAGTCCTGGTCCACCCAGCTGTGTGTGCGGGGGGGGAGGTGATTCCTGCTCTGCATGCTGGGCTGGCAGGTCACTGATATGCAGGGGGGAGGGAGGAACGAAAGCTCTCCCTACCCCAGTCTTGTTCCCCTATGTGGGGATCTTCCCAGCTGGGAGGAAGGTGGGAGCTAGGCCCCAGGGGGTTTCCCCTGTCCCCACCCAGCTGGGCCAGCTCCATAGAAAAAAGGATTGTGTCTTGCTGCCTAGCACAAGGCTGTGGGGCTGCCTACTGCATCCTGCCAGCTGCTGCTGGTGCTGGGTTTTGAGGGATGCACTGGGTAGCCTGGGTGGCACTAGCTGATCCAGGGGGCTTGCTCTGGGTGGCAGCAGGGAGAGAAGCACTCCATAAAGGACAGATCGGGTCCCACTGCCCAGCATGTCCCCAGCATGTAACCTCCCTATGCTGGCCCAGAACCAGGGCTGTGTAGCAAGGGGGCTCCATTCCCCCCTCCCTCTGTGGATCCAAGGCAGAGACTAGCGGGGGACAGGGCTCTGCAGCCAGCCCAGCCTGGTGGGGGAGAGGACCCTCACAGAACACCCCCCAGCTGGACAGACCCCAGCTGAAGGGTGGGAGCCCAGGCCAAGAGGGGGGTCCTTTCCCCTTCCTCCCCCCAGCCCTGCTCTGCGACACTCTGGGGTGAGACCAATGCAGCTGGCAGGAGAAGAACAGGGCAGGGCAGAGGAAGGGAAAAGGAGCACCTCACCCAGCTCCTGGGCTCTCCACTCCAGAGGCAGAGGATAGCCTGCCCACCCGCAAAGGTTCCTGGGATACTGGGGGACTGTAATGGGGACCCTATCACATTACAGAAAGGAGGAAGCAAACCCAAGAACCTGCCAGCCAGACAAGCCCAGAGACAGACTAAGGAAGGAAAAGATGTAAGCAAACACTCACCCCAGAGCCAGCAGTGAGAGAAATAGCAGGAGCTGGGGGCTTACACAGAAACCCCACAGATCCAGCAGCAGGAGGCCATCCTGAGACTGCTTGTAAGAAGCCAAAACAGGAATCACCTATGACTGCATTGGGAAACTAGTGACCAGAGGGGGAAGTCTCAGGAAACGTGTTATACTCAGGTCCTGCAAGCTGCAGAAAGGGGAGAGTTTCTCAGAAGGAAGTTGTTAAGAGGGCTTGTTAGATTACTGTTCTGCCTGAGATGTACCCAGGGAGAGCTGCTCTGCATGCATGCTTGCTCATCCACCCTGATGGCGATGGAAGGTTTTGTTATGTTTAAAGTGACAGTGTATTGCTTTTCCATTTGTTGTTGTTTGACCATTCAAAAGTTTGTGTTATGGCCAGGGGGATTCTTTTTTTGTTGTAGTTCAGACTGGTGGTTTGGGTTAGGACTGTGAGGGGAAGTATTTGGAGGTTCCCTTAGAAGCATTCCCTCTCAGCTGCATGCCATGCACAGCCATGTAGGAGCACCTGGCAGCGCGTCATGAGCGTGCCTGCGTGGCCGCACATGCCACGCAGTTTAGAGGCTCCTTAGTGCCCTAGGAGCATGTACTTGCTTTGAGCTGTGCTGGGAAAGCAATCTGAGAAAGTAGCAAGCCCAGAGCAGGGCATACTGTGGGGACCAGTGAGCCTGGAGCCCAGAGTAGGGCAAACAAGGCCTGCAGAGGGCTGGAACCCAGAAGCCATGTCTGGTTCAGTGTGCCTAAGCTACAGGACTCGGCCAAGAGAAAAAAGGGCTGAGACCAGAAGCGCCAAGCCCAACAAGCGTATGCAGACACCCCAAGATGTCTAATTAGTCCATGAACCAGAGGCTTAGCCCTAGCTTGGGAAGCCCTGGGAGCAGCTTCCCTCAGATATAAAACATGACATCAAGTTGTGGCAGGTGAGAAAGGAGAGAGCCCCAAAAGGGTGGACCAGGCTGTGCCTGAGC
>NW_017729030.1:44359750-44360318 GCF_001723915.1 Gavialis gangeticus | reverse complement strand
GACCCAGAAGCCATGTCTGGTTCAGTGTGCCTAAGCTACAGGACTCGGCCAAGAGAAAAAAGGGCTGAGACCAGAAGCGCCAAGCCCAACAAGCGTATGCAGACACCCCAAGATGTCTAATTAGTCCATGAACCAGAGGCTTAGCCCTAGCTTGGGAAGCCCTGGGAGCAGCTTCCCTCAGATATAAAACATGACATCAAGTTGTGGCAGGTGAGAAAGGAGAGAGCCCCAAAAGGGTGGACCAGGCTGTGCCTGAGCAGCCACACAAGGGTATTGTGGTCACCCCCTGGGACAAGCAACTTGCTACAGAGACTGTGACCTCGCTTGAGTTGGGAGGGGATCTGGGACAGAAGTTCCATAGACCAGTTTAACCTAAATCCATTTAATCTGATATTACATCCATCCAGGTTTATCTTACACTGGGTTTGGTCATTTTGAAACCTGTTTACATGAGCTGAACATCTGTTCTGTTACAGGTTTAAAACAGTTTCTGATCACTTAAGCTGGTTTATGTGTAACTTCTGTCCCTAGCCTTTAAGATTGTCCTTGCTTCTATGACCCCAATGAA
>NW_017729030.1:44345032-44359302 GCF_001723915.1 Gavialis gangeticus | reverse complement strand
TTGTTGTATGGGGGGGGGGGTGGGGGGGTGCTGGAAGAGAACCACCTCCCCTCCCCCTTATTGTGTCCAGACCGTTATCTTGAGATTCCTTAAAAGAATCTGTAAAACCAGTTTTGTGACTCTGAAGCAAATCCTGGAGTACTGATCACCTTTGAATTGATTGGTCTGCATTAGTAGTGTTCAAATGATGCTGTTTCTTGATTGGGACCCTATAGTGATGTCAGAAAAATTATTTAAGGTTCAGGCCACCTGAGCTGGAGTCTCTGTTCTCCTGGAGCTGCTGAGAGCTGCATTACTGGATTGGGAGCCAGAAAACCTGTTCCCCACGGAGGGGTCTCTCCCCCGCTATGTGAAGGGAAAGCCTCAGGTACAGGGAGAGAAAGTCTGTCTCAAGACCACTGTTCTCTCCCTCATCCCCCCCCCCCTTTTTTTTTGTTGGGAGGGGTGGGAAGTTGATTGGGATGATGCCGTGGGGGGTTGGGTAGCCATTTCATAGAGGACAGTCCGGTTTTCTGGTTCTCTGTCCTCTATTAATATGAAACCGGACACCTTTATGTCCTCTATTTTTCACCACTCAGCCTGCCCCTGCTGCCAACACCACCACGGCTGCCTGCGGGAGCTCCCTGCTCACTGTTGCCATGCCCCTGCCATCGCCGCCACCACCTGCAGGAGTTCACCATGCCCACCATGCCCATGTTAATTTTATTGGACACCCTAGAGATTCATTTAGTGTATCCCAGATAATCTAGATGGGGGCTTGAGCCACAGTAAAATATATTTAGTACCCCAAAATTGAACCCAGCCCTTGTTGCTGACAGGTACTCAGCAGAAGAGTTACAGGGGAATGCCAAAACTGAAATGAGCCTCTCTGTGAGGAGAGGTTCCTTAGCACTCAGTAATGGCAGAGAAGAGAAGAATCCACTTCTGGTACAGGCTTTTGACAATGCTCCCCACAGAGGCATTGACAGAGAAGAAAAAGGACAGAAATTTGTTTATATTTGATACAAATAATTAAATTAACTTGTTTGCAATGAATATGGTTAACCACAACTTTTAGCTTTAAAAGAATAGTGTAAATTTAGTGTTAGGGGACCCTTGATGGTTCTGGAGTAGGAAGTATTTTGTCTATATGCAAAGCAGTGGTAAACCTACAAGGCTGGGCTAAATTTGAACTAGGAATCTACAGGTGAAAGATCCTGTAAGTGCTCTGAAATCCTCTGAAGTTCCCAGATGTGCCCCACAAAGCAGTTTAAAAGGCAAGTGCTCAGAAGACAACCTTGAATCCCTAGTATGAATTCCATCCCCTTCTGTTTCTGCATTGTAACAGTCATCAGTTGCAATGTTGCACTAGAGGCAGAAGTGTAGTGAGTAGTGTGAGATGGTAGTGAAATGCTATGGCTAGAGCAGTGGGTTACAGACACAAAGCAAATCATAAGTTTGGCACATTTATTTTAAGAGGTATCATTAGAGGGGACACTCAGCTCTGTCTTATTAGAAAGCATGATTCTTTTCTTTTTTTCTGGCTACAGTGACCCTATACAGCCTCTCATAAAATACAGAAACATACTTGGAGACAGGGCCCAAGTTCAGGAATCTCCCCTTGTCTAACTACAAAACTAGAGGGCTATGCTCACTCTTGTGATCTTTCTCTAACCTTTTCTTTTCCTCACAATAATGTTGTTCCAGCAAAAAGGAAGGAGAATATCCTCCCCGACCCAGAAGAGCCTGTGGACTGGTGGTTAGGATTTCCTCCCCAGAGGTAGGGTTTGTGGATTTGAACCCTCTCAGAGAGAAGAGGATCTCCCTTTTCCTGGGTGAGTGGTTCATCCACAGAGAAATTATAGAAGGGAGTCACCACTATCTTCTCCTTTTGCAGCCATCTTTTAAAAGAAAAGTCAGCCCTAGTCAGTTCTTTCCAGGCATCAGCCTCCAGGAGAGTCTAAAGGGTTGTGCAGATCATCTCCCTGATCAGGGGACATCTGAGTATGGTAGGATATAATATGTATTGTTGTCTTCCACATTTCCTACTGACTAGCTCTAAATGTCTATGTGATGACCTCAGGCAGCTTACCAGTCAGCTTACTGGCTGTTCTGGATCCCACTCTAAGGTGTCCAATTCATGCGCTATATGGAGAACACAGGTACTCATGCAGGGCTCTGAATTCCTCTGACAAGCCTAGGTGCTTAGTGAGAGCATTTCAGTGCCTATTTTCTTTACCATTAATACTGGCTGCACAAAAACATTAGCACCAATAGGATAATAAAGTAAAAGCAGAACTTACCATTGCACACTCTCTAGGGAGCTGTTACTTGGCCCTGAGAGGAGGTATCTTCAGAAGGGAATCTGTGAGCTGTTCCCCTGAGATCTGTTTCAGCGTAGAGGCTCATGTGTTACCTTGCAACCAGCAGCTTAGACTTGGGACTTACAAGGCACTCCTGTGGGTAGTTGCCAGAGATCCAAAGTACCAAGCAAAGAGAAACTGAAAGAAAAAATCCTGCAGCTTTGGGCTGTCGGCTGGAATTCCTGTTGCAAAGTGAGAATGCAAAAGAAAAAGAATTTCAGATTTGAACTGACTCAGAAAAATAGTAAGAGGCCTAGGGCAGACACTTAAAAAAAAAGGTGGGGGGGATTCCAGGAGAGCAGGCAGTACCTAAAGGACATCTGTCCAGCTCCTACATAAAGAAGGCTCCCCGGTCTTCACTGCAGAGACAGGGACTAAGGACCTTGGGGCCTCCATCCTCCTCTCCCTTAGAAGTTGCCTCCCAGTTCCCATGGAGGTTACTGACACACTGGCAAAATCCCAATTCCACTGAAGTTCTACTTTACTAGTGAAAAAAGCACATCTCTTTCCCTCACTGTATTTCCCATATACCCCAGGTGCCTCTAGGCCCAGGGTAGCATACTGCCACCCAGGACTTCCTCCATCATGGACTCCTCATGATGCCTCAAGGAAAACAGCAGTTCTGTGACCCGCCCCCTACTCCCCACTGCCGTCAGGGAAACTGAGGCTTGGTGCACAGGGTGCCTGCCTGAAGCTGGTGTCCAGACAGCCAGGGCACCCAGGACCTGGAGTCCCTCCTTCCCTAATCCTCTGGTTCATCCAGCTTCACTCTTGTGTCCTGGTAGTCCAAGAGATAAACTACCAGGATTTCCTTGACCGTGACTCCCTACCACAGAGGCGGTTGATACACCCTGCCTAGACAAAGTTCATCCTGACTTGTCCCTGTGTGTTGTGCTTGTTCCATGTATTGTGCTTCCTCCATATGCCATTCCTATTCTGCCAAAGCCTCACAGAAGACCTCCCCCTGGTCTTGCAGATGTTGTGGAGAACACAGGCGACAGCTATGAAGCATGACAAATGCTAGGCATATACCTCAACTCTTTGACCATGTTGAGACATATACCCTGAGCCCTCCAGTGTGCCATGAGATGGCCAAAGGCACCCTCAACAGTCATACAGTACCTGCTGAGGCAGCAGTTTAAGTGCTCCTGCTTTGTTGTCCAGGTGCCCTGTGTAAATCTTCATGGAAGAGAAGGTAGACAGGGTTCCCAATAATGAAGCATGGGGCAAGGATTCTGCTAATCTTGATGCTGGGCTCCCCAGGAACATACTGTCTGCTCTCCACCAGTTTGGGGAAGTTGGAGTTGCAGAAGACCCTAAAATCATGGGCACTGCTCCCCCCACCCCAGCCAGCAAAAATGTGGGTGAAGTGATTATAGTGATCGAAGACACCTTGCAGCACAATCAAATAGAAACCCTTCCAGTTGATGAATTCAGTAAAGCCTTAGGGTGAACACAGGATGGGGATGTATGGGGATGTGCATGCCACAGTTGGGGAAGCCCAACCGGCAGAAGCTGATGATGACCTTGTATGGGTTACCAAGGTGAATGACGCAGTTTGCCAGCATGTTCTGGGTAACCACTGTAACCCAGGTACACCCAAGGGTGTGCCCTATTCTCAATAGGATGGGATGGGTAGGCAGGATGGGGTGCTGTGAGAGGGATGCCAGAATTTCAAGAAGATCCCTCTTTCCTCTATAAAGTTAGTCCAAGCCCGAAGTTCTTAACTATATACAATTTATTGAGTTATAATATACATAAACATAAAACTAAATATCATATACATATATTTACACAGTGAAAATTAACCAATAACCAAGGTCAAACCCTAAAGAACGCTATTTACAACATTTCAATTACAAAATATAAGGCGCAAACATGAACAATTTTAATAACATCTATTTCCTTAATATAGTCCCTGACCCATGGCAAGAGATAGTTCTTCTTCCAATGGGGTCCCTTGTGGGGGTATCCAGGAAGCACCAGGGGCCCCTCCCCTTAGGGTCTTGACTAGGCAGAGGGGACGGGGCTGCTCACCCAGCCCCTTCTCTGGGTTTTCCCGCCCCAAACATCTTTCCCCTGTGGGACCCAAGGGTCCAATAACTCACATTCCCTCAGGTGGCAGAGGTCAGGGCGCATCTCGATGGGGTCTCCTCTGCTGGAGTACCTCTCCAGGACTCTGCCACACCACTGGGCTCCTCCCCAGTCTGTGCCCCGCTCTGGGCACCAAGGGCTCAGCTTCCCTCAGCTGCTGCACCACCACTGCTGGCTTCTGGGTGATGGGCCTCATGCTGCAGCACTATTATTTCCCCATGCTCTGGCTTTGGCACCAAGGGCTCTTTTAGCACAGGCCAGGCCCTTCAGGCTCCATCCATCCATCCATCCTCACGCTGGGTGGCTAACCCAAGCAGCCTCCGCTGCTCCCTGGCTCCCAAGGCTCGGGTCTATGCGCCACCCTGTCCACTGTGGGACCTGGCCGCTTGCCGTGAGATGGGGCCTGAGCCGCCTCACTGTGGCCCCCAAGGCCCTGCCGGGGTTACAGACTCAAGCCTCCACTTGCAGCTCCCAAAGCCTGGGCTCTGTGCACTGAACCGTGGACCAAACCATGCACCATGCTGGACCCAAGCAGTCTCACACCACTCCCAGAGCTGAGTCTCCGCACACCGTCCCTGTGCACTGTCAACAGCCCGAGCAGTCTTGCACCGCTCCCAAGGTTGGTCCTCCAGTGGCAGTTTCAGGAGCCTTGGGCCTATTGCCTGCTAAGGGAGAGCTCCCCAGCTTTTCTTGGCTCCATTCTTCTTGAGTCCCTCGCTGCATCTGCCCCTTGTGCTGGGCACGCAGCTCCTTTTATACACTCCAGGGCTCTGCCCCTGAAGTCTTCCAGACCTGACAGTATACAGTCTTCAATCAGGTCTAGGGGAGCTCTTCTCCCCCTCCCCTCAGGAAACGGGTGTGACTTTATTTCTCCTGCTGCCTCCTGATTGGTGGATGGGCTCCACCAAACAAACAGAAGGATCTCAAGCCTGGGGCTCAACCCAAGCTCTGAAAGGTGAGCCTGCTACACCAAGCACACTTCCCTGACTGCTGCTGTGCCTATGGACTTGCCCGTGATGAACTAGTTGTTGATGCATTAGATGCTGTTGAAGATGGCAAGCTTCCAGATGGTGACACACTTCTCCAGAGTCATGGGTGGCCTTTTGGCAATGTCCTGCCACTCAACGTTGGGAGTCAGCTTAGCAACAATGTCCATGAAGGTGGCCCAGCACAGGCAGAAGTTCTGCAGACACTGATCATCATTCCAGGTATTCAGGATGATCCACTGCCATGAGTCACAGGCCCCAAAGCACGAGTAGACAGTTGTGAGGTGTTTCCTAAGCAATCCACCATCTAACACACCCAAGAGGGCCCCATGGTCATCAGCAAGGTGAAAGTCATTGACTGCCTCCATGGGGTTGGTGGCTGTAGGATCTGGTAAATGGCCCAGCAGGCTCCTGAACCCTGCACAGGAGGGCATGTGCCAGCACAGTGATCTGCCAGGTTAACTGCAGACAGGCATGTGAAATGTCCCTGAGCCTCTGTTTAGATATTCACAGAGCACCAAGCAGGGTTCAAATTATACTCCGACTCTTGGGTGGGATCTGCGACGGTGGCAGCTGGATACCAGAAGGAGCCACTGCCGCAGCTGCTGCTTAGAAAGGTGCAGGGCAGGCCAAGGGCTCTTGTCTCATATGGGGGGGACTCTGCCCGCCCCCCCCCCAGCTCCTCCCATATTTCAATCCCTGGCACCAAGGAGGATGCAGCACAGCTACCAGGTCATTTGGCCTCTGTGAGGGATGCAGGAGGGTGAGGGAAGGAGAAACTGATGCTTTTGCAATTAACAAGAGTGGGGATTCACTCTGGATCTCTTCTGGAAGCCTCTGAGCAGGGAGAGAGAGGGGTTACTGTGCATGGCAGGGCATGCCCTTGAGGTAACCAGGCAGTCAGGGTTGTCCTGTGCACTTCGTTGTACTTGGCAGGCTCTGGCAGCCTGGGGAGTGTACAGAACAAGCTGGGATACATGCAGAGGGCCTCTTTGGCAGTGGGCCATCACCAGCTCAGGCTGCCTGTGCAGCTTCTGCCATGAACATCAAACACTTGTACAGTTTTCAACCAATTGGGGTTCTAACCTGTTACAGTAAACTGCTACTTGAATTAGTTGATTGAAACACTTGCACACAGTCTAGGGAGTTACTAGAACACGTGAGCTAGACTGCATTAACAAAGAGTATTTATAAATGGATCAACGTCAGACTGCAAAAGGGATCCAATGGAAGTCTGTTCTACATCCAGAACTGTTTAACATGTTTATTAATTATTTGGATGAATTGGCAAGGAGTACACTGTTCAGCTTTGCAGACAGTGCAAAACTGGGAGGGATTCCAAACACTTTGGAAGACAGGATTAAAATTGAAGAACTGGGCCAGAGGTAGAAAAATACAATTCGAGAAAGACAAATATAAGGTGCTATGCCTAGAAAAGGAAGTCCAAATTCACACATACAGAATGTGGGATAACTGGCTTGACAGTAGCACTACTGAGCCATACCTGGCGATTGTGATGAATCACAAACTCAGCAGTGTGGTGGTGTCTCGAGAAATACAAATTTAGTTTGTGGATTTCATTAACAGAAGCATCGTATGAAATACACAAGAGGTATATACTCGATAATGGTAAGGATTCAGCTAAAGTACTGTGTTCAGTTTTAGGCAGTTCCTTATAAGAAATACATAGATGAACTGGAGGGAGTCAAGAAGTGAGCAACAAAGACAATAAAGGGGTTGGAAAGTGTACTGTATGAGGAAAGACTGAAGAAACAAGGTATGTGCTGTTTGGAGAGAAGGAGGTGAAGGGTAACATGACAGCTGACAGCTGTTTCCAAGCACTTGAAAGGATGCCGGAATGAAGAGGAAAAACAACTGTTGTCCCTTGCCACAGACGGTGGAACACAGAGCAATAGCTTTACATCATAGCAAGCAGATTTAGATCAAATTTCTTGCAAAACTTTCAAACTATCAGAAATGTAAGTTTGGGGAACAAGCTGGCTGAAGTTGCAGAATCTTCTTCCTTGGAGGTTTTCAAAAGAAGGCAGGGTAGACATCTACCTGGGCTGATCCAGCAACAGCTAATCTTGCATTTGTACTGTACTGGTAATTGGACTAGATGATGTTCAAGGTTTCTTCCAGCCCTGTGATTCTCAGCCTGGAGACTCCAGGATTATTACTTCTAGTTTCTTTTGTGTGGCCTGCCTAAACATAAGATTAAGCTGACCAATGGAGTTTCTTGTTTAAATGTTCTTCTAATTTAAAAGAAAGCATTTTTCTAAAGCAAAAACATTCTTTAATAGTTTTTAGTTTTTCAACATGTTCTAATTTTTATCAAGAATTGATATGATTATATTTGAAATTTACATTCCCTGAACCCTTTTTTCCCACGTCACCGAATGCAACCTAACAAATGCTATCTTGTAGGAATATGTTATTAATTATTTCTTCTTCTTCCTATTGTCACTCAATACATTTTCAAAACTTCCTTCCCAGCAAAAAAGTTACAGCATTGAAAAAATTGGGCAAAATAACCCCTGTTGGGTGTCATTCATTCTGTTGCATCCTGCAATAAGGGGGAAAAGCGAGTCATTTACAAAACCTATGAAAAAGAACTGTTCTTCCATTTTGACCATTTCTAATAGGCCACTTATGAGTGTTCTTTTGTGTGAATTTCTTTGGCGCTTATGAGGTTTAAATCACACTCTTTTCAATTTCATAATATAATGAAAAATCCACTTGTTGTACATAAAAGTGATGCAGGTGTCAGACAACATTATGCTACAATGGGGTGGTAATACCACCTGCACTCCCGCAACATTTAATTCTCATTCATTTTCTTAATTACACAAAAATGTGCTTGCTAATTACACCTGGGACACTTTACAACCATCTAAACACCACTAGCCATAGCAAGGTGCTTATTTATAGCATAAATTATTCTGGTATGCTCACTACCAGGAAAATCTCTCTCTTTAATTTATGCAAGTCTAATTTCTAGTGGACACAGGCTATTTGGCAAGATATTGACAATTACTCTCACTAATGAGCAACTAAATTAAAATTGAGAAATGTAAGTGCAGTGACAAAGAAAGTGAGTAATTTACAGCATGCAAACCCTAAAGTGAAAGTATATATGTGAAAGTAATTTTAAAATAAACTATAATTACTGAAATATAAAATTAAGCACCTCAGTTTAAAGAAAAATTGTGGAGCCTACAGGTGTGGTTCCACAACATGAAATAGTTCCCTTTGAGGCCAATGACAGTTTTCTCACTGAATGCAAAGGCAGAAGGATTGGACTCTAGTGCATTACTGATGATGGAGAGGGAAGTAAATAGTCATGTGTTTATATAAGACTATAAATAAAAAGAAAGATGATTAAATCAAATCAGATATAAAAAGAAAAGCCAAGGGCTGTCTTTACAAGGGTCACATTCCACCCCAGGTATATCCCTATGCAATTCAATATAGGCATATATTTTTTATGGAATCCTGAATGCTTTAAGACACAGCATTCTGGTTCCTTTTTCCTACTATGCACATATGATGTAGGGCAGTAGTAATTAGCCTGTCCATAGTTCTGTGCAAATGTTACTGCCAGTTCAAGGGAGCAATTCAATGTGTTAGTCTTGCTGCCTGGCCAATGTCTTAGTACTTTTTTTTCAGCATAAGTTCCTGGAACAGAAATCATCACTGATCACATACCTTCAAAACTCCTTAGCATTCTAAAAATAAGAATAAGAATAATAAAAAAAATTAGCACCTGATGAAGTGAGCTGTTGCTCAAGAAAGCTTATGCATTGTCAGTGACAATGCATAGGGGGTGCACAGACGTGCATGTGCACCCCCTGAGAGCACTGGTGTACCCCCTGACTGGCTGTGCTCCCCACTTAGGTGATGGGCAGGGGGGGACAGGCAGGAGTGCCGGTGCACCGCCTGCAAGAGCCGACTGGGAGCATCGTAGCTGCTTCTGGCAGCACTGCAGCTGCTTCCCAGTCAGTGAGATTGGCTGTGGGGGAACACCCCTACCCCAGCTTGCTGACTGATCCCTGGGGCAGGGCATATGCCCCCCCTGACTAAGGTGGCACCAGTCGCCTATGTGCATCCCTGACTCAGTCTGTAAGGTACAACTCTGCCCTGCCTTCTGCTTGATTTCAGACTAATACAACTAACTACCTCTCCCAAGAAAAAAATTAAGTAGTGTTCCAGAGTTTCATCAAAGCTCCATGAAAGCATCAGGGTGGAAAGGTCACTTGAGGGTACTGACAGAAGTGGCATTTGTTGCACAATAGACCCCTTGAAAGTGCTGTACAGCTGTGTCCTAACAGAAGTGCACAGCTGCAGAGCACTTAAAAAGTGCTTGATCGTGTGACAAATTAACCCTTATTCCATGAAGATACAGATGAAGCTGCCCAAAGCAGAGTGCCTTTGTTATCTTCTGTAAGTCCCTACATTCAAGCAGGGTTGGGGGGAAGCTCCAATCCACCTGCCCCTGTCTAGTGCAGGCTGGGCAAACCCTAGCCTACACCTCCCTTCCCCTCCCTTCTCCCCTTCCTATCCTTCAAACAGCACTGGAGCTGGGAGGGGAGGGCTAGGGGAGACAAACTGCAGGCAGGCAGCTCCTTGGAGTGGAGTTTGATCCCACACCCTGACCCAACAGTGAATGTCTGTGGGGTTGGGGGGCGGGGGGTGGTCAGTTTAGCTCATGTTTAACTTTCTGTCAGTTTAACTTTCTGTGAAAAGCCATGAGTTAGACTGGGGAGCTGCACATCTATCAGCATCCTGGGTGCCCGAGACTCAAGACAACATGCAGGAATATGCTCAGGATTTAGGAGAAAGTTCCTTCCTGAAAATTTCTAACAAGCATACCAAAATACTTCTGCCAAAGTGCAGTAGTTTGATTATAAATAATCTAAAAGGCAAAAGTACAGGCATGTGAATGCCAGCTCACTGCTGTTCTCTTTCCTGATAGCCAGGCAAGAAAGGGCCTAGCACAGATAAAGAAGGGGTGAAACTCTGGCTCAGCCTTCCCTGATGCAACAGCCAGTGAACCTACCTACTGAAATAACCTACTGTGAGGGTTCTCAACTTGTGAGTCTTATTTGCTCTTCCTTTTTCATATCACTGAGGGAGGAGAGGGGTAGTAGTGATTCTGGGAAGACCAATATGACATTGTTGTGGGCAAAGTTGAGATAATTGGTGTTACTGCTGTTGGCCTATAGCAAATTACTTTGTCCCCAAAGCAAGGAGGAAGCAGGAAAAAAAACACATGACTCAGGTCCACATATCCCTTCCTGGCCCATTCCTGAGCTAGTTCATCTATGCTGATTTCTTTACTGTGGGCTGAGAGTTTAGCCTATATCTTGGAATGCAACTGATGCGATTAAAGATATCATATAGGCAGTGACTTTTGCAAGTTGTCCTGGATTAATTGTTGAAAAACTAGCAACAATTATATGTACATTATATGGCTGGAAAAAAATAAATTTATAATGTAAAATGAAATACATTTAAGTGTGTACATTCACATTTAAAATAAATATATTTTTAGATGAGAGTTTTGCCTTCTGAAAAACTGGCAGATCCCTATTTCATAGATTCCAGCTCTTCTCACAATTAAATTATAATGAATTTTACATGATAGACTCTTTGAGTTGGTTATTAAAAACTTTTGGCATCTCAGAAATGCTGTTTAATTGTCTAGACCCATCTGCTGGGACATTAATGTTTTGGCTCTCTCAAGTATGGACAATATTTCTGGAATGTTGCAGTTTATCTAACATTGCCATTAAACATGATCTATCTTTACTTGAAGAACTACAGTGTTTTTCAAATGAAAACTATCCAGGCAGAAGAGATAGGATGGCCAAATTAGTATAAGCAAGGTAATGTGGAAGTTGATTAATAAATTATTTATAAGGTAAACAGAAAGAAAAAAAGAACATAAGTTTTGGGGGTTTTTTTAAGTTTGTAAGATGTTTAGTAAATTCACTTAGAGAAGTGATTTTAAGGCCCAAACCCTGTAGCTGCATCTATGTGGGAAGTGACTTGAGCCTTTACAGGGCCTTACTAATTTCCATTAGAACTCTGTTGTTTTAGTGACCTCAGCAGACCCAACTGCAATACTACAAATTAAAGTTGCTTTTCACATTAAATTATTTCCTAATAATAAGCTGCTTCCTAATGTAATAAGGTGCTTGCCATGACACAATACTAGCTAAGTCTTTAGGCTTTGATCCCACAAAAAATTTAAATTGAGCTAATATGCTTAAAAGTGTGCAGTCACTGAAGAATTCTCTCAAGTTATGTTACTTTTCTTGATTAAACTGGCCTGAGTAAGAGCAACTATACTACAAAATAACATGACTGCTGTTACGTCTACACTGGCATTATGTTTAGTACTGGGGGCCAGGTACAGAAGTTACGCTTTATTGTGCAGTAGGCACACAGAAAATGCTCTACGGGCATAACCAAATAGATGGTCAGGGCACATAAGACAGCTGTAAAAATGGCAGATCTTTAAGATAACCATGGATGCATGTGGTATCAGACTTCAGTGCTGTAGGTTAGAGTGCCATAATGAACATCTGTACCACATCCCATCACAACTCACAGTAGGTCACATTCTGCCAATATCCCATGGAGCATTGCAGCACCTCAGTCACCCCCACTTCTCAGGGCAGCACTCTAGCCGTGGCCAGAGCTCGTGTGGTCTGCCCAAGTGCTGGGTTGGCTCCACCCCTAGGCTCTCAGTGACCTGAGGTGGCAAAGCCTCTGTTTCCACCCCCGTGCCTCCTTGTTCCCTCCGGCAAGCTATGACCACTGCCTGGTATTATCACTCAGTGTGTGGATTCCATCTACCCTGTCTGAACATTTGTAAAGATTTCAGCTTTTGATTAAGTACTGTGCTGTTTGCTGGACAATGCAGTCATACGGGGGCTGTCCAAGATGCTTATCTTGTACAGTATTGTTTTGAAGGATCTGTATCCAGATCTCAGTCTGTTCATCTTGACCCAGGTTCTCTGTTAAGGTGGTGCCCAATGGGGGACTCATTTGGTGTTGGTAGAAAATGCTGTAGGAATAGATTTCAGACTGGATTACTCTGAACAATTATTTCATTTCCATTTATCCCACTCCTTATCTAAATTTAGCACAACACACAGTACCTGGCCTGCTGGGCTCTCCACAGGCCCTTAAACCTCGCAGCAGGGGAGTGGGTAGGGGCTATCTTCTTATGTCACTTGGTCTAATGCACGAGAGTGCAGGGAATAAATCTGTGTGTGTGCAAGTTGCGCAGCCTGTTATGAGTCTCTGTGTGCTAAGTACAGTGTTGAGCTTGTTAGTGCAGTGGTTCTGAGCACTTTGAAGTTGGCACAACAACTTAAGGCAGCAACCTGTGCAGAGACTTTATTGCCGACCTTCTGAATGTAATGTTTATAAGTGAGGGAATGGTTTAGTGTGACTCCTTGGTAGCTTGGGATATGCTCATGGGGAAGGGTGTAGTTGCCTACTCTGATATTCAGCGAGCTTTTGGCTTGATGATTGTCTAGGTGGAGGAGTGACAATACTGATTTATTGATGCTCCCCACTGACCTCATGCTTTGAAAACATCCCCACCCCAGCCAACCATCACTGGCCTAGAATAAAGCAGAGATACCAGAGTTGGGACAGTCTACTATTGTTGGGGGCTTATCAGTCTGTGTTACACTGAGTGGGGCCATATATCCGGGTAATTGACAACTGGTCACACCATCCTTCAAGGTCTCACTGCTTTCCTGAGAGAAGCCACCATGTTTACCCAGATCCATCTGATGCAAACCCTAATCCAAACAGACCCTGATATAGATATACACTGGAAGCTTTTTCCAAGCCCCACAGCTGAGTGTAACCAACAGCAAAACTTTACATTTTTGCCAGTGATCCTCCAAGTGCCATTTGGCAGAGCAGCTACAAATGAGCACCACTGCTAATAAGGTGCAGCTAGAAATGAAAATTTTCTGTAGCACAAGAGATCCCATGGTGTCTCTTTTGTCTGTAAGATCCACGTTGATATGTGGAAGGTTATCATGGAGCTTAAGATACTGGATCCAGGATGGTCAGCCAGACACCTGCAGAGCACCAGAGTTGTATGTATAGATGGTACCAATGACACGAGGACCAAAGGGGATCCTCAGTGTGGGGGTGGTTAGAATGGACAGATTGGCAACGGCACCAGCAGTGCCACAGCACATGAATGAACCATCCAGGCCCAGGAACATGCTGCAGGTTCCAAGAACAAGGTCTATGGATGGTCAGCCACTTGCAGAGGGAGGTTGCATGCACTGCTATAGAGCTGAAAGAGTCACAGCACCAGGATAAGGAGTTTATGCACAGGGTCAGTGACTGCTTGGGATCCAGCTACCACATCAGTCCCACCTCCTGAGGGGAGACATTGCCCTTCTGGGACTAAGTGGTGCATCAGCAAGAAATACTGAGAACAAAACCAGTGATGTTTTAAACCCTACCTCTCTCTCCCAGATGTGGAGAACCTGGAGAGGGTCCAGAGGAGGGTCCCTTGTAAGGTTGAGGGCCTCCGTGGCCAGCCCTATGAGGAGAGGCTGAGGGACCTGAATCTCTTCAGTCTCCACAAGAGGAGACTGAGGGGGATCTTGTGGCTGCCTACAACCTTATCAGGGGCCACCAGCAGGGACTCGGGGAAAGTCTGTTCACCAGGGCCCCCCTTGGGGTCACCAGGAACAATGGCCACAAACTGAGGGAGGATAAGTTTAGGTTAGATATTAGGAAGAACTACTTCACGGTAAGGGTGGCCAGAGCCTGGAGTAGGCTTCCCAGAGAGGTGGTGTTC